>NC_072469.1:12834990-13175406 GCF_027596085.1 Anoplopoma fimbria
TGGACCGTGCGTGCGTGCGTGCGTGCGTGCGTGCGTGTGTGCGTGTGTGCGTGTGTGTGTGTGTGTGTGTGCGTGTGTGTGAGAGAGCTTCAGGCCAAATCTCCCATAAGCCTAGCAGATGGAGTGTGCCCCCGCACCACTTGGCCCGTCAGCTTCCTGGCTCGTGGCTTCAGCCCAGCCACTTGCCAGCCGTCAGTATGCTCAAAGTGAACCTGTCCAACGGTTCGCTGACTCACTTGATCGCTCACGCGTTGCTCTCGGAGCCAGACGTAACCCTCCACACTCACAGGTCACAACTTTTGATCGGTCCTACTTTTCTAACCTGCTCTGTTGTCTGTCTCCTGTCTGTCCTGCAGACCCCACCGAGAAGACTCCCCCTATGGGGCCCGTGGCCCTCGCCGCGGTGATCGCCGGCCCCGTGTGCGTGCTCTGCCTGCTGCTGGTCCTGGCGTTCTACGTCTGTCACAGCCACAGGGCCCTTGGGGCCGGGGGAGCCGGGGCCCACCACCACCACCACCACCGGGTGCCCAACGAAGAGGACCCCCACATGGACCATCCCTTCATCACCGTGGGAACGACGCTGAAGGACCTCATCTATGACATGACCACCTCGGGCTCTGGATCAGGTATGATGGCTGCACCCCAGGGTCCTGCTGTTACTGGACAGTTGTGTGTGTGTGTGTGTGTGTGCTCGTGTGTGCATTCAGTCAGCTCATACACGTCTGGGACATTTACATCTACAAATGATGTCACAAACATGAAACGTATATCTTAAGTGAAATATTTGTTTCCACTCTAATGATCATACGATAGTTATGAAGTGGATTAGCTTAGCATAAAGACGGAAGGGGGAAAACTGCTAGACTGGCTCTGACCAAAGGTAACCAAAACCACCCATCCATCAGCAGCCTCTACAGCTCACCACGTTACGTCTTGTTTGTCTTGTGGTCGCCAGGCAACGTCAAGGTGACGACAAGGCTCCAGGAAGTGACTGCACCTGGCCAGGAAATAGTCTAAGCAAGTTGTAGCTTACTTTTTTGGGTCATTTAGTTTTAGGTTGCAACTTTTAATGTGATATGGTTCATTCACAGGATGTGTTCGCTAACATTTAAAGGTCACACTACAGCGCATCATAGCAATGATAACACTCAGCTACACGTCAGCTACAGAATAGTACAGTTTTAAGTCTGCAAAGTAGAAAAACTATGTCCCTCACATTACAGTGTTGGTACCAGATCGGTCTTCACAGGTCCACTTGGTTCCTAGTAACAAAAATAAACAGTCTTTCTGCCCCGGCCTCAGACAAGCAGACAATAATATGGATGTACTGATGTTTAAAGTAAAGTGACCTACTCCAAAAAATGGATATAAACGGAATTACAACTTAACATATAGTCAATTGTTACCTTGTGTGATCCTGTTTGAGTAACTAGATTTTGAAGACTAGGATTGCACACATTGTCCTCTCCATATGTGCGTTTGTGTGTGTGCACATGAACAGACTCTGCAGCTGAACACATCTTAAAATACAGATCTATTATAAAGACTGGCTGGCCCAGATTCAGGCTGCATGACTGCATAAACACACACACACACACACACACACACACACACACACACTGCACTGGCAAAAGCTGTTCTCCATGCTAATCGTGAATTAGCACCTCTCTGTGGAGACTGGCACCTCCGACATTCTGCCAAGCAAAGACTTGGATTCATTTTTCTTTAGCTATTTGCACCATATTTCACAATATGCAATTGTGTGTGCGACTCTTACTGTATGTGTTGTGTGTGGATGTGTGTGTTGTGTGTGCGTGTGCGTCTTTGTGTTGTGTGTGTTTGCAGAGCTGCGTGGGCTGTTTTAATCACTGTGCTGAGTCAGAATCTGTGTGGTGCCTGTTGAAATCGGAGAAGGATTTTCATTCCACTATCATTTCCTCATTGGCAGTTTCTGGCGACCTGACACATTAACATCTGTTACAGTATTCCATCAAATTTGCTTGTGTTAGATGTAACTGGCCGCATATATTCACATGATGATTGAACTCTATTGCACTTCGCCAAACAAATCTTAAAAAAAGGACAAACTGCAGCGGTAATCAAAATTCTTACACCTGCACATGACTTTGCACTACACATCTGCTGACTTGTTTTTTTTTGTTATGAGGTTTCATTTTCACCTTACTGTTTTTCAGTCATGCAACGATAAACTTATGGGAAAAGTGAAGTGATATTGGAGATGAGAAAGATATTCCTAGGCAATATTACGGATTAAGGTATAAGGATATACCAATCTATAAAAAAATGAAAATAATTATTATTTTTAAAGTTTGGGTAAAAAAAAAAAAAAAAATCACTCATTTGCAAATTATTTTAATTTGGAACAAAAGTATTTAAAAACAAAAAAGACAAAAGACTGCAGGTTAAAGGCATTTCCTCATTGGCTTCACTTTTCAGAGCCGGAGGTAGCCGCCTGGTTGTGGGTTGACACAGACTACCGTCTGGTGTAGTGTCTTTGAAAGAGTAGCAGTATATTTGCTCTTTAGACATTTAGAATATAGCTGTAATATTAGGAGGAAATGTTGCAATGTTACGACAAAAAAAGTCTTCCTCATTTTGACCTTTTATTGTTCATAGTTTTATTTATTTTGAGATCTTTTCCTGAAATATTCCAACTGTATTCTCGTAGTATTCGTGCCATGCTGATGCCGTTATTTTAGCTTCATTAACTGAGGTCTATAAGTCTTCTCCCTCCTACACATCACCTTCCTCCTTTTGAGAGGTTTCCAAAAATCAAAACAACGTGCTCCCTGTCCATCTTGCCGTCTGCTTTCTAAGCGTTTTCTCTCCTGGTCTGCTTCTCTCTCTCTCCAGGCCTGCCGCTGCTGGTCCAGAGGACCATCGCCAGGACCATCATCCTCCAGGAGAGCATCGGTAAGGGCCGCTTCGGGGAGGTGTGGCGGGGCAAGTGGCGCGGCGAGGAGGTGGCCGTGAAGATCTTCTCCTCCCGCGAGGAGCGCTCCTGGTTCCGCGAGGCCGAGATCTACCAGACCGTGATGTTGAGGCACGAGAACATCCTGGGCTTCATCGCCGCCGACAACAAAGGTGAGAAGCCACCCGGACCTCCAGCCCCCCGCAGAACCGCAAGAGGCTGTGTTTTATGATCGGACCGCACACACACCTTCGGGATTAGAAGAAAATAATATAAATCAGACTAGAGCCCGCAGGAACACGCAAGAATAACTTGGATGAAAATCAGACGGCAAATTAAAGAGCCCTCAAAGAAGAAGGTTGATTCGAGCATATTAATTCTAAACCCTGTAAATTTAATCTTCATCAGGCCGAGCCGTTAATTACAAGTGAACCTTGAGCTGTCATAGCAGAGAGGCAGCTCTGCTAAAAGGTGAAGCCGGTGCAGGTGGATGTTCACCGTCAATAGACCGGCTGGTAGACAGTGTGGGGGAGTAACAGTCCTCAGCGAAGGCCAAGCTCACATTACCACACAGTCTGGCAGCTCTAGCAGCACACACACACACACACACACACACACACACACACACACACACACACACACACACACACACACACACACACACACACACACACACACACACACACACACACACACACACACACAGCCTTGTACTTGTTCATTGTGAGGACCCTCATTGACATTATTCATAACCTAAACCATCAGGACTAAACACATCACCCTCACTTAAACCTAATTCTAACCTGAACTTTTAAACCAGGTCTGAACCCTCAAAGAGGCCTCCAAAAATGTCCTCACTCTGACGATCTAAAATTTCAGCCTGACCGATGGGAGGTTTGCAGGTTGCTGTGTACACATGGTTTGTTGGATAATGATGTAGTTAGGGTTGACCCTGCGTAAGGACGTGTCTTCAAAAAAAAAAAAAAAAAAGACTGCATTAGAGCTCTATGATGTGTGTAGATAAGAATTTTCCAATGGATAGTGTCTCGGTGACTCAGTGGAGTCAAGACACAGTCATTTGTACACAAAGTGCTGGAATCAGGGCCATCCGCTCTTTTCCTGTTTTGATAAACATCTGTTATTCCTCTTAGGAATCACAAAATGAATGTGCTCCGTAGGACTCATATTCATCATGTTTAGACGTTTTTTTTTTTTATCATAGTCAGATTAATATTACCCCCTTTGGGTCCCTTTTAACTTCCAATACTCTCACAAACACCCCCTGCTTTTTGTTGTATTCAGTGAACAAAAATATTCATAGACAGCTGTCACAAATATCCCACTGTTTTCTGAACTTTTTAACCGTATCTTAATAGATTTTTGTGCAAGACAGAGACAGAGTCAGTGTGGATTTATTACTTCCCGTTACCGTTGGGGATCTCAGTGAGATCTGAAATACTGGCGCAGTGGGGGAAAAATCACTGTTTGGTTACATTGCTTTCTAATTTATCGAGTTAGTTTCTTGATTGCATCAGCTGGAAGGAACTTTGTTCCTGATTGTTCCATCCTACTTTAACCCTTGGTTATAGCTCTATCTCTATCTTCTGTCTCCACCACTTCACAGACAAATATTTGTGTTGAAAACCTGCGGACACACACACAGGCTAAAACATCACATTAAGTTCAAACTGCATTCATATTTCTTAAAACTGTTCCAGAACTTTTATAGTGCCACTTAAATACGATTGATGTCATATCTGGGCATCCTTAATTATTCTCATGGCATGCAGAACTAAAGTAGTGGTTACACTTGTCTTTTTAATGAGACCTTTGTCATCCGATCATGCAAGGACGCATTAACTGTTTGAATCTCTGAGATCGGGTCTTGATCCCACTGGGATCCGATCAGCCAGACCACATGCTGAGATGGTTTTTGAGTTAAGATCTCCAGTGAGGTGTGGACAGCATGTGAAGCACAATCCGCACAATTTATATAACGTAGGTCTCCATCCCCTTTCTCCCACATTGGAGCTTCTCTACAGAGGAAAGCAAAGGGAAGAGAGCAGGAAAACCGGGTCTGGAGCACATCTGAGACCTGCTGTCCGAGGCCTGTTACTGCTGATGAAAACAAAGCATTTCCTAATGTTGATGCTTAAAAAAAAAAGCTTTTAAATGACACAATCATGTGACTTAGAACTCAATAATGAGTTAAAGACTGAATTAGCAGAGCTTTGTTAGCGGCTTATCTCCAATAAAACAAGTCTGCCAGTACTGCAGGGCGGAAGAGTAAGCAGCAAAAGTAGCGGGGCTTTTATTGTGAAATATTTATTGGAAAATATGTTCATCACCGAATTAGCAGAGCTTTGTTTGAGGCTCTTCTTGAATAAAACAAGTCTATAAATACCGCAGGGAGAAAGATCAAGTAACAACAATAACAGGGGACTTTTATCATGAAGAATTTATCAGAAAAGAAAAGTGTTCATCCACCGTTTAACAGCCGCTCCTTTGACCATAAAATATATCAGATCACGGTCCGATCAGGCAGGTCGCACTGAAGTGTCAAATGTGGACACACACATATGCAGACACAACTGAGTTCTGATCTGTTGCATCTAATCTCAAATGTTGCATGTATATACACATTTAAACACTATTTCATATCATTAGTCAAGTTTTTTGTGGGAGAAAGCAGCTTTGTCTTTAACCCTTTTGTCTCCCTACTCCTCTTCCTGTCTGTGTGTAGATAACGGGACGTGGACTCAGCTGTGGCTGGTGTCAGATTATCACGAGCACGGCTCTCTGTTTGACTACCTGAACCGCTACACCGTCACCGTGGAGGGCATGATCAAGCTGTCACTGTCCACAGCCAGCGGCCTCGCCCACCTCCATATGGAGATAGTCGGAACACAAGGTGAGACACACACACACACACTTATATTTCTACCATACACATATTGCACATCTTCCGACGAATCCGTGCAGTCAGCCACCTTCTGTTTAACGTACTATTTTGTCTCCAGGGAAACCGGCTATCGCGCACAGAGACCTCAAGTCAAAGAACATTCTGGTGAAGAAGAACGGGACCTGCTGCATCGCCGACCTGGGCCTGGCCGTCCGCCACGACTCGGCCACTGACACCATCGACATCGCTCCAAACCACAGAGTGGGAACCAAAAGGTAACTGCATCTTCACCATCCGGTTCTCCATCCATTGTGGTTCTGTCAGGATGTAGCTGGAAATTCTCCAGCCCCTGCTATTTAGACTCAAAGACGGGGCCCTATCAATCATCAAGTCCCTTTTGGATAGCCTTTCATTACACAGGGAGGAACTGGGGCTCAAAGCAGCCGAGATAGCATTGTGTGTTTACAGTGGTAGACAGGGCCACTCAGAACCTGAGGACGTCCCGGACCTTGAACTGAATCTTTTGCCAAACTTCCCAAACACTCTTCCAAGGTTCGCCACAATGCAGCCTTGAGTCTGTGCTTTCTTCTCCTGGGGCAACTCAAGGACATACAACACACAGGGTGATGTGATGTGATGTGTGTCAGTGATTTCTGTTCTATTTATAACCAGGATTTTGTGATCGTGCCATTATCCGATGCAAGTTGTTTTGCCCCTGATCCTGATCAGTCGTTAAATATTAAGCAGTTACCAATGCTGAGTCCCGATCTGATTTTTTCCTTGAGAGATAATAAAAAAAAAAAAGATGAAGTTGAGTAATGTCTACCTGAGCAGAGAATTTGGTAGCTCTCCCTCTGCGTGTGTTGTAATCCTGTCTTCTTCGTTCTTTGTTGCCATAGCTGGGCCGTGCATGCGTGCTTTAAGTGCATGTTCATGCATGTGAGTGTGCCCCAATGGACGGCTCACGGCCCAATTCCGAACTGCTCTCATACGACTGTTACAGCTGATGGTCACTGCCGAGCGCAGCACCAACCATCTTATTAAACACTGTTAGCTCTACCAGCACTGTTGTCGTTAGCAACATTAGCTGCAAGCTGCTGGCTCAGCTTTTGCCATGCCGAGAAGCAAAATAAATGCTCCCAATGTCCTTTATAGCACCTTTAAAGTTTTTCAGATCTATCTAGAGCAGGGGTCTCAAACTCAATTTGGCTTGGGGCCACTGCTGGTATTGTCGTCTCATAGGAGGGCCACTTCAACGTTCAAGCACTACAAGAAAGCGCAATATTTTTGAAAATTTACTTTTCTATTTCCATGTTTTTAATAACTTATTGAAACATTGCACTGAACCAACACATACAATCCCTGAATACATTTGTGCTTTATTCTATTTCTTGCCAGAGACCTGGCAGCGCTTCTGCTCACACAGCTGAGCAACATTTGCCCTGATCAAGGTTACAGTAGAAACTCTGAGTACAGCTTCAACATGGGCATCACTAAGTACTTGCATTTATTAAAGTTCATAGTCAAGAAAAGTTTTTCACACAGATACGTGCTTCCAAAAAGGCACATTACCCGACTGAACATTTTTGACAGCTCAGGGAAGGATGGAAGTAATTCTCTCATGAATTGTCCAGTCATGTCTGCTTTTCCCTGTGCCTCTCTGAATTTAGCTTTTAGATCGCTGTTGCACTGCAAGTCAATAAGTTCCATTTGCAACATACTTGGGACACTCTCCACATCAGCTGAGAAGGGGTCAGCAAACAGCTGGAAAGTGTCACAGCGTGCCTTGAAGTCAGCAAAACGCTGATCAAACTCCTGCAGAAGGTTTTCACTAGCACAGGCATATTCACCACCACTGAAGGCTGTGCCCTCCTCCACAAGAGACCTGCATGTTGTGAAATGGCTGAGATATTTTACAGAAAGCTGAGTTTTCCACAATTTCAGTTTAGCGGAGAAGGCTTTCACATTTTCATAAGCTGCAGTGATAAGCTGACCAGGGCCCTGGAGCTTCAGGTTAAGGATGTTCAGCTCCTGTGTTAAGTCCACTAGGAATGCAAGGTCCATAACCCACCCTGGATCATCAGGTTCAGGAACATCCATTCTGTCATCTTCCATGAATTTCTTCACTTCTGCTCTTAAGTCAAAAAATCTCTTCAGGACACTACTAAATGATGTACTTTTACTAAAGTAAAGTACATCACCATATGTTGTAAAAAGGCCCTGAACTGGCGGTGCTGTAAACTCCTGGACCTGATGTAACTGATACATCTCAGGACAACAGACATGACATGCTGCACAGTGCCTGTTGGTGTACGATGCAGTGCAGAACGACTGCTGGATCTGCATTTTCCTCTAACTTTCTTTGAACCAGCGCTACCAGTCGGTCATAGACGGGGCTCCATCCGGGGTAATGCCCACCAGTCTGTTCGCACAGCTCCTGACATACATCCTTGGCTGTGGACACAAACTCAGCAGCTCTTCTGCTTTATCGGGGACTGTTATTGCCGACGGACAGGTGTCGGTATGTGACTGCAGACCACATTAGGCTACATTATTTTCTTACTTTTGTTTTATCTCGCCGCGTACGCATCACTTTGATTTATTTTGTCAGAGAGAGACATATATACGTATAATGTCCCGCTGGGCAGCACCAGGTGTTGTGAACGCAGCGCGCTGGGACGAATGTCCGGGTTTGCCTAATAGAAACGAGGCAGCCAGCCAGGCACGGAAGAGAACTCTCCATGGCAACGCTGCTGTAACTCTCCATGGCAACGCTGCTATTGTCACTGTCACTCATTGAGAATGTTTCTCTGCTTGCATCAAGCCCGGTCGATGTCCAGCCCCGAGAGCCATATACCCCACCGTGATTGGTAGGTTCGTTCAGCTCCGCACACAACACTGTAAAGTGCCATTCATATAAAACTCGCGGGCCACACTAACATTAAACTTTCATATTAAGGTGGGGGCCACAAAATATCGTCTAGCGGGCCGCAATTGGCCCGCGGGCCGCAATTGGCCCGCGGGCCGCGAGTTTGAGACCCTGATCCAGAGTATCTGCTTGAAAATTGGAATACCTCTGCAATGCATTAAGGAAAAAAGCTTTCATTCAAGTTGCTCCCTTTGCCTAAGTTACCTGAATAAATTGTATTCCGTCAAGGATTTATTTCCAGCTGTCTTTTGCGATTACATTAAACAGGCCCTATTGTGCTATTTTCCGGGTGCATATTTTTATCTCAAGTTACAGTTACAACATGTTTACATGCGTTAATGCTCATAATCTGCCTTGTTTTTCTCATCCTGGCTGTCCTGCAGCACCTCTTCTCACCCTCTCTCTGAATTGCTCCGTTGTAGCTCCTCCTTCCAGAAAGCAAAGTCTGCTCTGATTGGTCAGCTAGCCTGCTTTGTTGTGATTGGTCAACGTTTCACATTTCAAAAAACTCTTCCTCCGGAGCTTCAGCTCCATCTCTCTCTTTTCTTGTTTGAGGGCCAAATTAGCCTGAAGGAGTTTTATGTCACTTCCGTAACATTATGACCTCATAATGTTACGGAAGTGAAGGAGAGAATTCAATGGAGCCGTTTCAGGCAGCTCAGGAGTAGTGATTCTGAGGGGGAGGGTAACTCCTTTTAGGCGTGGACTTCAGGTTTGACACTCTATGGACCTTTTACATGTAAAGGTGAAAAAGGGAAAAAGTGGAAAAGCATAATAGGGCCAATTTAATAAATGACTGTAGTTGGTAGGGTCTCCCAAGGCAAAGTGGTCTCGGGGGAGGGGTCAGACTAAGAGCGATTCACCAAACCTCAATGAATCGGACGATACAAGGTTGTGGCACCTCGCCCGGAATAGGGAAACCGGGCACCCTCCTGGAGCCAGACCTGGTAGGGGAGCTCGCCAGCGAGCGTCTGGTGGGCGGGCCCAGCCCGAAAAAGCTACATCGTGCCGCCACCCTGTGGGCCCACCACCCGCAGGGATAGGCATTGGGGTCGGGTGCAATGTGAGCTGGGCGGCAGGCTGGGGCGGAAACCTGGGCGTGCTGACCCCGGCATCACAGACTAGCTCTAGGGACGTGGAATGTCACCTCTCTGGCGGGGAAGGAACCGGAGCTGGTGCGGGAGGTGGAACGCTACCAACTAGATATAGTTGGGCTCACCTCCACGCATAGCACCGGTTCTGGAACCAAACTCCTGGAGAGGGGCTGGACTTTTTCCTTTTCCGGAGTTGCCCAGGGTGAGAGGCGCCGGGCGTGTGTGGGGATACTCACAAGCCCCCGGCTGAGCGCCGCTGTTCTGGAGAACGAGAGGGTCGCCTCTCTGCGACTGGGAATTGCAGGGGGAAAGTCTCTGACTGTTGTTTGTGCCTATGCACCAAACGGCAGTTTGGAGTACGCAGCCTTCTTGGAGTCCTTGGGTGGTGTTCTGGAAAGGGCGCCGACTGGGGACTCCATAGTTCTTCTGGGAGACTTCAACGCTCACATGGGTAACGATGGAGAAACCTGGAGGGGTGTGATTGGGAGGAACGGCCTGCCCGATCTGAACCCGAGTGGTGCTTTGTTGTTGGACTTCTGTGCTAGTCATGGACTGTCCATAACAAACACCATGTTTGAGCATAGGGAGGTTCATAAGTGTACTTGGTACCAGAACACCCTAGGCCAAAGGTCTATGATCGACTTTGTAGTTGTGTCATCAGACCTGCGGCCGTATGTCTTGGACACTCAGGTGAAGAGAGGAGCAGAGCTGTCAACTGATCACCACCTGGTGGTGAGTTGGATCAGGTGGCGGGGGAGGCTGCCGGACAGACCCGGTAAACCCAAACGTGTAGTGAGGGTGAACTGGGAACGTCTGGCTGAGGATCCTGTCCGCAAGGTCTTCAACTCCCACCTCCGGAATAATTTCTCGTGCATCCCGGGGAGGCTGGGGACATGGAATCTGAGTGGGCCATGTTCAAATCCTCCATTGTGGTAGCTGCTGCTAGGAGTTGTGGTCGGAAGGCGATCGGTGCCTGTCGTGGCGGCAATCCAAGAACCCGCTGGTGGACACCAGCGGTGAAGGAGGCCGTCAAGCTGAAGAAGGAGGCCTTTCGGGCTTGGTTGGCCGAGGGTCTCCTGAATCAGCAGGCAGGTACCGGTTGGCCAGAAGGGCTGCAGCTGCGGCGGTTGCTGAGGCAAAAACCCGGGTGTGGGAGGAGTTCGGCGAGGCCATGGAGAAGGAGTTTCGAATGGCCTCAAGGAAGTTCTGGCAAACCGTGAGACGACTCAGAAAGGGGAAACAGGGCTTTTCTCAGGCTGTGCTCAGCAGGGGGAGAACTGCAGACTCGGACTGGGGAAAATGGAGCGGGAGATGGACAGGCGGTTCGGTGCAGTGTCAGCAGTGATGCGGGCGTTGTACCGGACCGTTTTGGTGAAGAAGGAGCTGAGCCGAAAGGCAAAGCTCTCGATTTACCAGTCCATCTACGTTCCAACCCTCACCTATGGTCATGAGCTTTGGGTAGTGACCGAAAGAATGAGATCGCGAATACAAGCGGCCGAAATGAGCTTCCTTCGTAGGGTGGCTGGGCTCAGCCTTAGAGAGAGGGTGAGGAGCTCAGACATCCGGAGGGAGCTCGGAGTAGAGCCGCTGCTCCTTCGCGTCGAAAGGGGCCAGCTGAGGTGGCTCGGGCATCTGATCAGGATGCCTCCTGGACGTCTCCCTTTAGAGGTTTTCCAGGCACGTCCAACTGGTAAGAGGCCCCGGGGTAGACCCAGAATACGCTGGAGAGATTATATATCTCGTCTGGCCTGGGAACGCCTCGGGGTTCCCCAGGAGGAGCTGGAAAGTGTTGCTGGGGAGAAGGACGTCTGGAGGACCCTCCTTAGCTTGCTGCCCCGCGACCCGGCCCCGGATAAGCGGAAGGAGATGGATGGATGGATGGATGTAGTTGGTTTATTTATGCTCGTAGGGCTTCTGTTGCCCTTGCAGTGTCGTTGCAATTGTGGTTGAAACCTTGCACTATAGGTGACAGCAAAACGTAAGAGACTCTTACACTGAGCTGAAATGAAACAAGTGAACACTTGTAAACATACATTAATGCTTACAAACTTATGTCGGCAAATGGAAGGGCTTTTATACAAAAATAAACACTAAAGCTGACAATAAAGGACTTTTTTCCAAAAATCCCAGTTGATTTATTCATCTTTTAATAGGCCTATATTATCCATTTCGGACAAGTATGTTTTGGTTATCGGGAGAGTAAAGCATCTCAGCTACTTTTTGCCACTCGTTGCATTGCTGTGCAGGAAAGCTTCTCGAGTAAAACCATCGGTGTGTCAGCTTACGTAAAACAGGGTAGGATCGGGCTCGATATAGCCAATACGGTTTAAAAAATGCCTTGGTCGGTCCCCATACAAACATTGTAAATCCAACAAAATAATTTTCAAATATAATTGCTAAGTGAAAACTGATAAAGTGCTGCTGTGTAACAGTAACCACACAGATATATTTTCATCGCTCCAGACATCCCTTTCCCTTTGTGTGTCTCTGTCCTCGGGTCTCCTGTTCTATTATGTAGGCCTGTCTAGCTGCAGGGTTGGAAAGCGAGCTGAGCGTTGAGGGCACGGCCAGCCCTCTTCTGCTTCCTCTCCTACAGTGATACAAGCATGGCTTTCATCCCTCTTCTCTCTTTTTCTCTCTCCCTCTTTTTATTTACGATATTTTCCTGCCTGTGTCTTGGCCGGTGGTTTGATGCTGCAGGCGTATTCCAATGCCACTAAATGATTCAGTGAGCCTCGGGTCTGTGAAGACTAAAGCTCTGGCTTTGGCTGAAACCCATGTTACAAATTGATGATTTGATCCCAACCAGTGTATTTTATTTATTTATTAACTTTTTTTACTTATCATAATGCTTAACTGAGAGAGGAGATTCAGTCCAACCGAAAAGTAACTCTTTATTAGACAGTGTGTCATTTTATGGGAAATGTGACTTTCCTTATCTCTGCCAGGAGGATCATGCGGTCGGTCGAGTGAGTGAGTGAGTGAGTAATTGAATGAGTTTGTCCATGGCTAATCTCTCATTCTGCTGCAGCAAACTGCATAATATTTATATTTCAGGCAGTTATGACTGGATGCTCAAGGACCTCTGGTAGTTGCGGCAGCTCACACTTTGTCAAAACAACTTTTATTGTCTGTTTTATACTGCAGTTGTCCGCCTGCTAACTCCTCACTCGCTACTCTAAACTGGGCCACTAGGGTTCGCTAGTAATAACACAGCCGAGTGTCTCAGTGTTAGAGTCCTGATTGGCAAGTGGCACCTTGCATGGTTGCCGTTGTCATCAGTGTATGAATGGGTGTGAATGGGTGAATGATGACATGTTGTGTAAAAGCGCTTTGAGTGGTCGTAGGACTATAAAAGAACTATATATATATAAGTACAGTCCATTTACAATTTTATCTCAGACCCAGGCGGCAACCTCCTGTTTTCTGCTGAGTGAAACTAATGCAGATGTGTCTTTGAACTTGCATTCTCTATACTGGCCATCAGGGGGCAACTCCTCTGGTTGTATAGAAGTCTATGAGAAAATGACTCTACTTCTCTCTTGATTTATTCTCTCAGTAAATATTGCAAACATGAGTTTATGGTCTCAATCTCTAGTCTTGAGTCTTCTTCAATACAGCATGATGTTCATTTAGTAAATTATGGTCCATTTAGAGTCAAATAGACAGCAGGGTATGCTTTAGGGCGGGGCTACTGTGATTGACAGGTTGCTGCCGCCACCAGAGACGTATACGGTGTCTCTACATCACTTTTCTGTATTCCAAACATGGTAATTTCTGTTCATCTGTTGTTAAGGAAACAACATGGGGACGGCCGTAATCCAAGATGGCGACGATGTTTTGGACGGTGTGTTTGTCTAACAGCTAAAGTCATGTCAGTACACACACTGCTGTACTGCTACGAGGGCAGACAGCTCGGTGAGATGAATTATGTGTTTGGCAAGATTGTACGGCGTGTCTTATACGATAACTTAGAGCCGTTTGGCTGCATACATCGCCGCTTGTTTTTGAGTTTGAATGAAGTGTGTTTTCAGCAAATTTAAGCCTGTTGGTGTCTATATGTGGGGGTCAGCCAGCAGTGGTCATTGCAGACACATCTCTGCACTCTGCTGAGTCCACCTTTCTAGTTTATTAAGTCATCTGTTTTAAGCCCCCCTCGATTCTAGTCTGTCCTGCTTTCTGACATTTTGGCAGTTTGCAAATGTAAAGCTGTTTGTATTTGAACAATAACACAATAACACCTTGTGCTGTCTGGAGTAAGAACTTAAAGACCGTCTGCTTCTCCGTTTTCTAGTGAGGGCTGTGTTTGTAGCTACAGAGAAGTCTGAGTGTGTTGTAGATTATTATCTTATCAACTGCATTACACGTATCACCTCCATTTATCCTTTGATTGGAAACCATTGTGAGTCATTCTCAAATGTGAAAAGAAAGAGAAACTCAAGTTTGCTCCCATCAAGATGCTCTCCATTAGTCTGAGTTGGATGGATTCAAAGTAATACACTCTACTTGATAATGTTCAGGCCCTGGTTTTATTCAAACACAATCTTGGATAAAAGCTCAGTGTAGGTCAGCCCCAAAGTAATACACTCTACTTGATAATGTTCAGGCCCTGGTTTTATTCAAACACAATCTTGGATAAAAGCTCAAATCCATTGTGTGTGTTTTTAATACAGATGTAAGTAAAAAACAGCTTTCTATTTAAATTCAATTAACTATTTAAATTCAATTAACATAATTACACATTCTCTGAAGCTTTTTAAAAATAACAAATTGTTCTGTGTTCTCATTTATGCGACGCTGCAGCAGCAGTTTGTTTACCGAGGCCCTCCATTCATTATTTGTTCACCTCTCAGTTCAAGAATTAAATTAAGAGTGGTTCTCTCATGCTCAGAGTGGATCTCCAGTATTCGATAGCACTGTTGAATCCTCCTCTTACAGATCATCAGCCACACAGCAGTGCCCACAGGTTCAGCCCAAATAGAAGCTCTGCAGCCCCCTGCTGTTACATGCCCATGATTCAGTCAGGGCTCTGTGTAATGGCTCCCAATGGGGCACTTTTCAAACTGGAGGCTGTGGAGTCATCCCTCACATCTGTCCTGCTGCCTTCAGATGGCTGCAGGGATTTAGTGAATTGAAGGGATGGATGTTATTCATGTCACGGATAAAGAAGCTGATAATGCCCCAAATAATCACCTGTTTATTCATAGATTGGTACTTATAAATGTGTCCTTTGATTCACAGAGTTTTTGTACATTTGAATTCACTTTAATTAGCATTTTCTCTTTAAGCACTGCTTATCCATTTCAAGTACATTTTGCGTATCTTGACAGAATTAAGAAAGATGTGGTTCCAGTTTTCCTATTGCCATTTAATATTCAAGATAAAATACGTTTTCTAAGAGGGTCCAAGTGTTTTGACACGCCTGAGGATGAACAACGGAAAGAAAAAGGAACACGGGAAGGCGTCAAATCAGATAGAAGAGATTAAAAGATAAGGATTCTTTACTCAGCAGATTTCTTTACAAGAAGAGTGAGGATGATGTCGACAGAAACTGACAGATCTATATGGAAAGTTTGGCTAAAGTCATTCAGTCAGTAGATTTGGTTTAGTTTTTTAAGCTTAAAAAGGTCTGTCAAAATGGATGATATGATCACCTTAGTCTTAAGAAGCTTTTGGCCCAATATCTTACCGTACTAACACCTGAAATCGTCTGAGGCTCACGTTTTGACGTGTTTTTAAAAGGCGAACATGCACCAAAAGCATCCTGAGACGTCTGAAACCGCTTTGACACCTCTATTCCATCCTTGTTTTGATTGTGGAACGCTTTTTTTTCTCCTGCAGGGGAGTATCTGTTTGGAGTGAGCTAAAAGTAATAAAAATGGATTGGAGTGTTTCCCCAGAGGACAATATTTATAATATATATAATGAAATCAACGTCAGCTGTCACTAGGCCTACTTCACGTTAATTCCGTGGTAACTTGATGGGAGACCAGAATAGAACTTTGTTGTGGTTGCCCGATGTCTGTGCTCAGCAAAGATTGTTTATGAGGATAGAGAAGTTTCACTCTGTAACATCTGTATATCTAACTGTACAGTGTGTTTTTGTACTGTAAACAGACTTGCATTTGTATAGCGCCTTTCTAGTCTCCTAGTGCATTACACTCCATGTCATCATGCGAACTGGAAGAGCCGAGGCTCAAACCGCCTATTGGAAGACGACACGCTCAACCTCAGAGCCACAACAACTCCAGTGATACCATACCTAGCATATCTAGTGGATACTTGTGACACCGATTTCACATTGTCTAGTCAGCGATTTAATCTTATCCACTTAATCGTTTTGAACGTGGACCATCATTATTTCTATCAAGTCAAAAAGATGAAGGGGTATCTGCAAAATACAGCAACGTTGCCTAAATAGATACTTTTTCCTTAAATACTGCTGGTTTCTGTGTTGCCGATTGAAATCTGATGCCTGCAGAGTTTAGTACAAGTTGGGTGTTTTTTCCCTTCCTAAGCGTATGTGTTTATTTGAGCAACATATTCCAGGACATAACATCATTTTACTGCCATGGTTCAAAAAATGACGACGTTTGATAACGGTCTCTTATCTTTCTGCTCAGGTATATGGCTCCGGAGGTCCTGGACGACTCCATAAACATGAAACATTTTGAGTCCTTCAAGCGGGCTGACATCTACGCCATGGGCCTGGTCTTCTGGGAGATCGCCAGCCGCTGCTCTATGGGAGGTGAGGATCCAATGACAAGGCTGAACAATGGATGGATAGAACAGAGGAGGAAGATTATGGAGATATTGACACAGCAGTATCTGCATAGATAGAGGGAAGATGCATGAGAGTTTCTTATTTAAAACCTTTCTTTTTTTTTGTCAGGCATCCATGAGGACTACCAGCTGCCCTACTATGACTTGGTTCAGTCCGATCCGTCGGTGGAGGAGATGAGGAAGGTGGTTTGTGAGCAGAAGCTTCGGCCCAACATTCCCAACCGCTGGCAGAGCTGTGAGGTAGGACACAGACTGACTTTGAGTGGCTTTTCATTGTACTTCTTTTTCCCCATAATGGTATCAGTGGTTAGTCTTTAGGCTCCAGTCTACCCATCCATTTCAACCATCTGCATATATATATATGCTACTGCATGTCTGAAAATCACATGAAACATATAAATAATTAAAAATAATTCCAAGAAAAAGAAGAACACATGAACATAGCAGTTGCTTGCCGTCCCCTGCGGTCGGCTCGTCAATAGTGCGGTTCTGTAATATTAGTCCTTCTCAATCACATGAAACACACACAGGTTCCCACAGTCCCCCGAGAGGAAGCAACCACTCAGCTGAGAGGGAGGACAAAGTGTGTGTGTGTGTGTGTGTGTGTGTGTGTGTGTGTGTGTGTGTGTGTGTGTGTGTGTGTGTGTGTGTGTGTGTGTGTGTGTGTGTGTGTGTGTGTGTGTGTGTGTGTGTGTGTGTGTGTGTGTGTGTGTGTGTGTGTGTGTGTTGAATCAGTCTCTGGTTTCTCCGATTTCACTGTACTATACTCTCACACACACACACACAGGCATATTCACGCTGCTACACAGTAAGTGGTATCGGTTTGCTTACTGTGTTGGGAGTCGTAACAATTTAATTTGAGCTTTCAGAATGAAATGTGTGGAGGGTTTGGAGGATGTCCGTCAATACTTCTAAATGCTATCCTTTTACTTTTATTATCATCTGTAGTGTTTTTTTCGCATTCAGACAGATCTATTTTGTACCGTTGTGAAAACATCTCCTTCATACAACTGTATTTAGTCAAGATTCCCTCAAAAATGTAGTTTTAAATAGATTACACTTGAAAACATCATGATAGTGTCATAATTTACGTTCGTCTCACTTTTACTTATGAAGCATCATAATGTTACTCTAATGCAACCTCCTTAAGGTAGCTCTTAGCTAGCAGGACTGTGCAGACCAACGGTTGCTAGCGGCTATTGCTAACTAGCTCTCCTCCTGCCGATTGCAACAAGGAGAGTTTTGTTCACAATGTAGCATTATCAAGGAATCAAATAGGGGGGAACAAATGTTGTGTAATGTTAGTTTGCACATGTGCACAAGATCGTGCAGGAGGCTTTGGATTGTGTGTGTGACAGTTGCCACGTGTTGTTGTTGTTGTTGTTCTTGTGTAGCGTAAATGAGCTGATAAATGATGTGAATAAGTGATATTGGTTTGCTGATACCTGATCCAGCTTTATAAACGCTATCGAGGGATTTCCGATACTGGTTTCAGTATGGGAACAACTCTACAAGTAAGCAAACCTCAGAGACACAGAGGAACTGATTGTTCTGTTGTTGGGGTGAGATACTTTATCTGCCACTGACTACAGACCATCACTTGTGGCTAATTGTAGACATCTATTTGATAGGGTCCAGTGTAGGTCAGCCCCAGCTCTGCTCCTCAGCTGCTCCCCAAAACAAGTCAGTGTTTGTCTCCAAAATCACCGGTGGCCTCCCACTGTAGCTGTAGTGAATCTGTATCTCCTAGTGCGCTACCTTGTGCTTCACCTGAGCCCGGCCAAGCAGCCCTTACTTTGTGCTTCTCCGTGTTCAAGGCAGGTTCAGGGAGTTATATTTACATTTTTTTTACATGCACACAACATTATTAATTTGTGCTCTCAGTTCCAGGTAGTTGTGTCTTCTACAGTCAGTTAGGTAGGAGCACTGGGAGTGTTAGCGGCAGGTTAACCGCTGTGTTTTGTCATTGAGGCACCTAAGGATATTAAATAAATTATTCAACATTTATAGAATTAGCTCATTACATTTGTCCCCTAAACATGTATATTTATTTTACATGTTGTTGTATGAAGTAAAAATGTTGCACACTTGTAGCCACAAGGCACCTGAATATTTCAGTGTGTGTTATTTGTTGTATGCACAAATACTAAACGATGCATGATAGATCCAGCTCCAGTCAGACAGGACCACACAGTCTCCACCTCTCGGCTGCTCAAACCAGACGTCTTTTTAGACACAGACTCTCTCATAAGCAGCCAACTGTGCCGCCCACACAAACTTCTTGAAGCTGTTATATCAGAACTCACATTCTGTTGTGTCGTGTTGACATCAGCCACCTTTTGTCTCGCTGCATCCAGACAGCTGTGATATTTGTGGATCTGGAATGAATCCATCTTCCTATGGCGGTAAAAAAAATAATCTTTATTTGTCTTCCATTTTAATACTCATGCCTGGTTTTTGTACCACAACAGTCATGTTTCGTCACCTCTGCCCCAAAGAGAATCCTGAGGGATCCTCCTTCTCGACGTGGGCTGACAAGACCTTTCTGAGCCAAGGGCAGCGTGTTGATTTAAACCGCACCTGTGCTCTGTTTCTCTGCCAAGCCAGCTTAGCAACATCATACTATGATGTTTAATGAAACCAAAGGAGGCCTTATTGCCCTCAATGTGAAGGTTATTATCCATCTCAGTGGAATCTCAATAGAGACCTGATGAAAAGCGGAAGCACCATGTTCTGTCTTTCAATCTGTAATCTAAAAAAGCAAGTGTAAACAAAGTTTCAGTCAAACCGGAACAAACAGGACCACAATGAGCACAATGAACCATTCTGCAGCAGTGATGAATATGCAGACAGACAAACGGGTTAAGCAAGCTGATACTAGCCAGCCTCCTTTTAAGATGTAAGACCAGCTCATCTATTATAATCATAAAAGGACGATGAAGAGTGGTGTGGCTCTCTACCTACCTCCTGAATATTTGACCAAAGTGAAAGAACCACATAATTTGGCGGTTATGACTTTGCCTTTTAATTTCTTTCGAACAGTATCGGCTATAGTGGTGTGTTGATTTACTCGTTTCTGCTGCATATTGTTCGTTCACAAAAAAACGAACTTAATCTTAATGAGCTACCGGACTTTATCAAGGGTGTAGAAGAAGTACAAACTGTGCCTGTCATGATATCGATATCGTGTACCAAATGTAGTAACATTTCAACAAGGAAGAACTCTGTAAAGTGCAAGCAGTAACGCCTTATTATCTCTACACATAGACATAACTTTCATAGTCAATTTGTACTAGACACGCTGTGCAGCAGACCAATTCATTTTTTATTAATCGATCATGTCGCGATCAAGAAAACAAAGGGACAAACCCAATCTCATAACTGATGCTACTTGCTGGAGGACATTATAGATTTGTGAGCAGTATTAATGATTGAAGGTAGTTTTGTTATATTTTATTACATTTTTCATCAACTACATCAACAATCAACTAAGTGAGCCTGACTTCGGGCCAGCCCCTTTCACTTTAAACAGCAGGTGGCAAGTAAGACAAGGTTCAACAGTAACAGTAGCATGGTTGCCATTGGCACCTTTGATGCCATTAATGGCATCCACTGTTTAACATATAGAAGACAAAGACAGCATCAGCCAAACGTGGACCCCAAAATGAATATGCTCAATAGATGAATAGTGTTTATTATTAATATTCTAATGCTACATGATGTGGCGTGGGCTATCCCATTCTCTTCAGCTATATGCGAGAGAGGATTTAGCTGACTAAGCTGCCAATTTCGGTTTCTCTGATAAAGCTTTTATTGTTCTATGTCACGCTTTCATCATTAAGCTGACGTGTAAGTTCATAGTATTGCAGTTACTCAAAGTATAAGGTGATTAAAGATGGCACTATATTTTCAGCTTTGGCTGATGGCAATCACTTTTAAAAGTCAGTGTTGAGCTCTGCTTCAGGAGCGTTTATTCATTGACGAGTTAACTGTACACACACTGCACTGCTGTGTTCACAGCTGTAACGTTTCTGCTGACTTCACACTCACCGTCACACACACTCACACATTTTAGTTTAAAAAACATCTAAAAAAAGACATATCCCTGATGCTCAGAGAACTAGGTGCTGGTTCCGTTCAAGATCAGAAGGAACCATGTAAAAGGTATGGTTGCCGTTCCAGAATTGTTTCACTCCCTCTGCTCTCCCTCCCTTCACTCCCTACATTGTGCAACCACCCGTAAAACTATTATTTTCCCATATGGGTCCTTGTGACCAAATGAGACTCCATGGGATCTAAAGTGGGTCTATTTGAGGATCTTTGACAGAAAAAAAAAAACACCTCCCTAGTTTAAGAACCACTCATTCGATCCCAGTCTGGTAGAGGTGTTGCTCCGTGTTGCCATTTAAGGCATTCCCAGGAAGAAACGTTTTTTTCTTCAGTTGGCTCGCCATAAATCAGGATGACTTGTTAAAGCAAATGGAAGCGGCATCTGAAAGCATTTGAATCTGAAAGCCTCGACATAAGAAATGAGCTTCAGCTAGCTCTGCTGAAGGAGACAGTTGTATTGTAAAGTGTGTGTGTGTGTGTGTGTGTGTGTGTGTGTGTGTGTGTGTGCGTGTGTGCGGCAGATTACGTGTCCGTGGCAGTGTAGAGTTGGCACTAATCCACTTGATGAATGGAGGACTGGAATGTGTCCTCCGCCTTTAATAAGCACTCCAGGAAGTTGCCTAGCTGGAGAGCTGGTGTCTCAGCAGACAGACGCTGTGAGAGACATACACAGACATGTTGACTCATACATACCAAATGCTGTTTACAGCCCCAGCAAGGCAGACATGAAGGAATTAGAGTAAACTCTGGAGGCTCGCACCCAGTTTCAAAGGCAATTTTTGTTGGAAGTCACCGCTTAAGTGACACAAAGGGAAAGACTTTCTTTTGAAAAAGGGTGTTTGCTGTGTGAAGGTTTTTCTATAAAAGCATGATCAGTGTCAGGTTGAGGTGTCTGGAAAACAGCTAATAAAAAAAACTGATGAAAATGAAATCATTTTATTTACACCAAATTCACACCTTGGCATCAAACTTTGAAGTTTGGGTTCAGAAATGTTGTATCTTGAGCCACAAGACTTTAGTCCTAATGGTTTATACCAACGGCTTATTAAAAAAAAGTCTATAGAAGCAATTCTGTCAAGAATGAATTGAGAAAAACCTTACAGTTCACACCAAAATGGATTGTTGTACCAAAATATTGATCCATCTATAATTTAATGTGAAAACTGTAAAGAAAAGTATGTAAAGGTTGTGTGGTGCTCACCTCAAATGTCCTGGTTTTACCGGTGAGTAAGAAGGCAACAAAACTGTTTTCCAGTTATTAAGAGTCATTTATGGACACAAAAACACCATAGGTACTGAAAATGGTAAATACTGGGCTATCCCTAGGTCAGCAGATGCATCTTTCTCTGCTCGGTCGTCTAGGAACTAAAGTTGTCTCCTCATCTTATAGATTCTCTTTGCCTGTATTGCCTGCTTTCTCAAATCCCTGAGAAAATGGATATTACAGTGAATTTTAAAACCCTCCAGGATCGTCAATTCTTAGGCACATGAGTGTTTTCTGATGCAGATCAGCTGAAACTTAAAGGGCCCAGTTAACTTGTACAGAATCACCACTTCCCCCATGGAAGACAGAGCCAAGAAAGTAATGAGACAAATGTAGAATCCTGTGGAACCTAGGAAAAGCAGCTAATGATAAACCAGTTAAATATGTTAATCTAGTTCAGTAAAACCAAGACAGACAAGTAGCTACATTTAAGCCGGCTTTCCGCCAAGAGACGCATGGTGATTTTAGTCCGGGGACTCATTTCTAGGAAATAAAAGGTTTCTTTAGCCGTTATCCTAGCGTTCTAGAGACGAGACTGACGAGGGTTCTGTGTGTGTCCAGTCCAGGGGTGGTCATTCCCACAAACCCCACCCTGAAAGTTCCTGTACTGTCAGAAAGTACTACCCCATGACCAGGGCCTTTTTGGGTGGGAAAATGTCCCAGAGCATCTCATTGGTCTTTATCAACATCCCTATCACAAGCTTACAAAACAGCCCAGGTTTAGCCCAGTGCTAGACTGCAAATCAGTTTTCAACAAGTCCTCAACTGTCTTATTTTATACGTACAACAGCAGATAAGTGTATTCCTTAGACGTGGGACTATCCCAACATCATGTTTTATTGAACTTTTGTCTCCTCTCTCCTCTGCAGGCCTTGCGGGTGATGGCGAAGATAATGAGGGAATGCTGGTATGCCAACAGCGCCGCCCGACTCACCGCTCTCCGGATCAAGAAAACCCTGTCTCAGCTCAGCCAACAGGAGGGAATCAAGATGTAGACATAACTACCAAACACACACACACAGAGACACACACACACACACACACACACAGACACGCACACACCTCTGACTGGTATCCATATCGTTAGCATTATGATCTTCATCACCATCATTTACTTTGAAGAGAAGCGAAGACTTCTCTTCCCCTTGTGCTCTTATTTTTTATTTTTCTCTCATCGTGTTTCATTCATTGACAAACTGCTGAGTCATGCACCTGGAAGCGAGGAGCCGTGTGTGTACGTGTTTGTGTTGCGCTGGGCTGTCGTACACACACATGAACGGCTGGATGGACGGATCAAACGACGGATGGTCACGCCTAACATCCACCTCCTCACGATGTCTCCGAAAGACCCATCAGGATTCAAGCCCCGCCTCCACCACTCATCACCCAGAAAAAAACGACACACGCTGTTTACCCTATCAGGTAAACAGAAGGCCAGCTGGGCTGCTGGGAATTCACCTGGGAGGTTTCTGAGCTGCCGGAGCTTTCACTCTCATCGCCTCACATCTTCATCATTACTCCCCACCTACTCCCATTTGTATATTTGCATTTCATTCAGAGAGCTGAGCTGCTCTTCAGTAGGGCTGCAAAGTGCTCATTTACATCTTTGAATAGTGTTGTGAATCATTGGTGAAAGTCCTCTTATTAGAAACACAAAATGTGTTAAAAACCAAATGAAACTAGTTGTGTTATTAGATGAATTATTAGAGTCCTCGTTACTGAGAGGGATTCACTCACATAGTGGTGAGTAAAGCATTTTAAAGGAATGGGCAGTTCACCAGTTTGTCATTTATTTGGGTTCTAATCTAAAGTCAAGCAGGCATTTTTCTTTTGAAAAAATTATTTCCATTATGCAAACGTATACTTTTGCACATTTGGTTCAACGCTGCTTTGTGAACACAGAGGGTTGGAGATCTGTTCTCGGCCGCTGGTCTCCTGCTATAAAAAGGGAGTAACAGAACGAGCTCCGACACAATTTCCCCTCAATCTCCGAGCCAACGGTGACCAGTCAGATCGGTAGAATTTTTTTCCGGGACGATTGGACATAGAAAAGGTTTTTCGATGTAAAGCGGTTTGCAGCCCTACTCTTTGAGTCGTGTTCCAGTAGCATCAGTAACTGAAGCTTGGACCCTGGGGGTTACGGGACAGGTCCGTAAACCCCCCCTCTGTTGGTCTTCAGCTGTTCATCTAGTCGAGTTGTGAGCAGAATCTTTCATCTCTGCAACAAAAAAAAAATTCTTCATTTGTTACTGTTATATATCCCGTCTCCCTCCCTTTGGTCAGGGAGTCGGACAGGTCAGTTTAATTTATTGTTTTTTTTTTTTTATTTCTTTCTGGTGTCAGGGGTTATTTTTTTATTTTTTGCAAAACGAAACTGGACATGATGACCTCATTCTTTGTTTTTTTGGGCAAACATGCTGCAACATATGCAATATACAGTAGATAAATGTGTCTATTTTCTATACTCGGCTCTGCTAAACCATAAACAGCAAGAACAACAACAACAGGACAACAATCAGCTGCCATCATGCCTTCCAAAGCCAGCTGCAACCGGAAAGTGCCAGCGCTTTAACAACCCAAACTCCTCTCATGTCGGCTGCTGTGGAGTGTTCTTTGCTTTGGCGCGTATGCAGCTCTGTCTGTGCGTGTGTGTGTGTGTGTGTGTGTGTGTGTGTGTGTGCGTGTCCGAGGAAGGAGCCATACCTGAGCGTACAGCGAGCTCGTACTATGCACACCCCAAGAAGAAGGGACGTAATGCAAGGAGGGACACACACACACCGCCGTTGCAGCACCCACAAGCCAGCCGACTCTCTGGTGCCATTTTGTCAAACCCCCCCCACCCCCACCTGAACATCCGATCACCTCAGCAACAACTCATCGTACAGCTTCTCCTCCCAGCAGAACTGAGCCTGGAAACCGAGCTCCAGCACCTCGACCTGTGTTTAGTTTGAAAATACGATGCCACCGAAAAGCCTCCATGCAGCTTTTTGAAAAATACACACAAAGACTTTGATGTTGCCCTATAAATGTAAACTCTTGGATCTCAGATTATTTGTTCTTCTCCCGCGCCAATGCGAATCCACCTTTTTAAGCATTTCCTTCTTTGTAGGATAATCAACAACGATGAGGTACATTCATTAAAAAATATAGCAAACGGAGATTTACTAAGCCATAGATTTTCCAGGTTATGTGTTTTATTTTTTTCTTCTTTTTTTGTTGTGGCAAAGGACTTTTTCTACTAGAATGTACATTCACTCAAAAGAAAAAGATAAAAAAAACACACGTAAAAAGGACAATTTTGTCATTTCAGCTTAGAAAGCCTTAAGGGACCAACACATAAGAGTCAGGATCTGATCTTATTATGTTTTTCTTTATTGTTGTTTTTTTAATGAAAAAATTATATATATATATGAATTAATTGCTATGATAAAGTTTGTGTCATTATCCTATCTAAAGGACAAAAAAATGTATGTAGCACCTGATTTAAGTTTGTTTCAGTCAAGTGTTCGTCCTGTTGCCTAAATTGCCATACACCTAAACCCATTCAGTCTTATTTAACAGATTGGCTTGTCCGACTTCCACCAAAAGCACTTGTCTTTTAACACACAAGTCCAATTGGATTCAGTCTCTGATTGTTCAGTAATAAGTGCACTTCTGAACCACCGTGGGGGGGGTTTACCTGTGTGGCAATTTGAATGTTGGTGTGGTCGGCCTCCCATTGTTTTGTTTTGTTTTTCTTTATGGAAACATGATGTATTGATGTGCTGCTACTTTGTTGTTCCGCCTCGCTCTCCCCGTTGAGGCGAAAGCTTCCGTTGGATGTAAACCCTCAGATCGCCCTGAATCTGATCATCCTGTGCCATGTTGCTCCGACACGAATCCAGCCCCTCGTCAGTTGGAGGGGAGCCTCTCTCCAACATCCACTGAAGTCAGTCAGCCGCTCTAGTGTTCATTTATAAGCAAAACGCTGCTGCCCCCGTGGATGTGGTACCCTCTATACAATACGTATTTTCAAGAGTACGGAGGGGGTCAGGGAAAAGACATCCAATTACGTTTGAGCTGGTGATTTGTTCCGGCCCGTATCTTAACTGTAAATGTAAAAACAAATGTTATCATATGTCAAAGAATACAAAGTTCACCTGTAGAGCATTTAAGTCCCAGGTAATGTCACCGATCACCAGTCCGAGAAACCTCAGTGCCCATTTCTTTGCAGGCAGCACTTCTTTTGTTCACAATTCATGGTTTCTCGCAGC
This sequence comes from Anoplopoma fimbria, assembly GCF_027596085.1. Lineage (NCBI taxonomy): Eukaryota > Metazoa > Chordata > Actinopteri > Perciformes > Anoplopomatidae > Anoplopoma > Anoplopoma fimbria. The sequence goes on from NC_072469.1 coordinate 12,861,258, forward strand.
CCATCTGAAATTTATGGGGGGGGGAAAAACTTTGTGCTTCAGTTCATTACCATTTTAAAGCAGCACTGAATTAAAACAAAACCCCTCCAGATCAAATTGAAACAAACAAAAAATGTTGCATATCTATTTTCCTGAAAATACCATAATCAGTGATTCTCTCGTCTTTCTTTAAGAGAATTTTGACTTTTATGAGACAACCCCAACGAAGAGCAGACAAGTTGTGATGGACCCAACGTGTACTTCCACTGTGAATGAAGTGTTCTTTAAATGTGTAGAAACGGTCAGCGGTGGCAGCATTGGGGACATTATTGTAAATATCTTGCAGGGTTAACAAAAGAACAACGCTGTCCTGATGTTTGAAGAAGTGAATATTGCTGCTACCTGAAATACAGATAGGGTGACGAACTATGCTGAACTTAATGTTAAATGTGTACAAAAGTGGCCAAACTAGTAGAGAAAACTGGGGCCAAGGATTGATCCGACTAAGCCATGTGGGGTTGGGGGGGCGGGGCCTGCTGGGCCTCTTGTATGTGTATTCCATCAGCAATGTCATCCTCTGGGACATTAGCAACAACATTAGCTCAACAACACCTCTGGTTTGCCTCTACTAGGACAACTTCATTCTGTCTTAAAGTCACCAGCAGCCTTGTACTTTTTTCTTTTTCAGAAACCCAGGATGACTTAACTGTAAAAAAGAAAAAAAAAAAAATGTGTTTGCACCCAGCGGTTTTTCTCTCGTGGTCTTTAAAAAGCAACCTCGATGCTATCTTGCCTTTTTTTTCTCTCGTCATTCCATGTTCTCTAATTGACTTAACAGATGTCAACTCGCTACAAGGGCCACACCTCACAGCAGCCGGCTTCATACCGGGTGAACCAACCTCACATCCATCCTGCCTTCTTTTTATCTCTATAAACTGGCATCTTTAGGCTGTTTGAAACCAAACCAGTGCGTTCCACGCGATGAATCTTACAAATGGGGATAACATCGAAATAGAAACGCCGTAGCACTCGGCTCCCTGTAATTATACACTAGAGCAGGGTCTATTTGATCCTAAGTACAAAACTTTAAGTTGCTAACGATATTAAATGTCTATCCTGGGCACTGTAGTCGCACCGAACTACATTTGTACAGAGCCTGTTCCAAGAGGAAGACAAAACTTTGTAAAATGGAAAAACGTTTTTAATTCTCAAGCTTGAAGTCTTCAGCCCAAACTGACATCACTGGAGGGCATTTATCAGACTTCACATAGCCCCTAAAGGCTCTATACTACTTATCCCCAAATCAATAGAAACACTTTGATTTGAGTATAATTGGTGGACTTTATGTTCAACCTCTGCTTGTCCAGAGAGCTTGTTGGATGCCAAAATATGCGTCCTTTCCAAAAAAAACACCACTTGGACAAAGACGGTAAACACCTTGTTGACTGTCCGACGGTGTGCTCTGTTATCTCCATGTGTAAGCCATTGTTCGAGTCTTCTCCTCCTGGACGTATATGACAGACGGAGCCGGGCGACATGTCTTATGCAGGTTATTTGGGTTTGGCAAACGTTTTTTTCGGTTAGGTGTTTAGATTACTCTGGGGGGCGTGGCCTATTTTAGAATGTCGCACAGAGAACCGGCTGTACCTCGTCTCTGAGAATCCTACCTTGCCTTCTCTCTCCTCCGCCAGGGTTACAGAGGGATAGGGAGCCCACTGTTCACTGTTGATATGCAGCCAACGTGCAATTTCAAACCTCGGTTCAACGTCAACACGGCTGAACTCAGCAGCGATGTGGCTGAGCCTTTTAGTGACTCAAACCCAAACCAGTGAGTTCGTCAGGTCCGGTCCAATATGCAGCCTTTCTCATGCTTTATTCTTCACGCCCAGTGAAGGTAGACGTTTTTTTGTCCTCTGCTCAGTGTGCGATGATGGAGGGCCGAAACAGGGACGGTAACATAAACTATGCCAGCAGCTCTACGGCTCCAAACCACGCACTGACAAATTCCCACAGCTGTGAATGTACCGAGTCTCCAACCGATCCGAGCACAACTCGAAGGTCGACGCGACAACTTGGCGAGCATGCAAACACCCCGGGTCCTATCGCGTCTCTCTCTCGTTATGCAACGTCCGGGACGACCGTGCTCAGTCCCTCTGGATCACACAGGTCCACCAGGCCTACCTATGCTAGCACCATCCACACACTGTGACGAGGAGCGCGTCCCGGCCAAAGGATCATCATGTTCTCTCTTCAAGGTTAGCCCTCCATCGACTCAGAGACCGTCAACCGGTGGATGTGACGGGTGGTTTGGGTCACCAAAGGGTTTCAGTTTTCCCGCTCTGGTCCGATGATCCGGCGTGGGCCCTCCGTGGCAACACGGGTAGTAGCAAGAAAGCTTTATCATGTTTTATTTGGTGCCTAAGTTTGACGAGACTTCTTTTTTTGCCGTTCACCACGAATGACTAGACCGCATGAGATTGTGTATCTGCATTACCTGCTTTATAGATGTCATCCAAAAGCTGAGAAGAATCTTAAAGAAAAAAGAAGCATAATTAACATATTAAAAAGGTCACTTAATCGAAAAGAAAATACCTCCTTTCAAAGACCAATGTGTTTTACCTCACTGTGTATATATTCTCAATTTGTTTACTCCGAGTTTGCAATTTATCTTTCTCTTTTGTTTCTATGAAATGCTTAAAAAAAAAAAAAAGTTGAAGAGAATAATTGTTTGTGTTCTTTTCAACGGTACTTTTTTTTTGTCAGATGGCATTGTATTGTGTTTGTGTTGTACCCAAGCAGTATACTCTTCTCCTTTTCCATGCTCTGTGTATGACCCGTCGGTCGTGTTCTGCGTGAGCTGTACAGTCAAAGCGCTTTACAAATGTCCAAGCCCCCTCTTCTGAGCTCTGGTACAAATGCCTTGTTCAATATGTTCTTTTATGTTTCATGAAAAAAAAAAAAAAAAAAAAAAAAAAAAAGAGTCAAGGTGGAGGTGAGGGGAGGGAATGCAACGCGAAAAAAAAAACCTTGACAACCGCTGAACCCTCCTCACCTGGACCCTCTTGCATTTCTAAACATATTATAATCTTGACTTTTTTATATATAGTGTGTACAGATGATTATGAATGAGAGATCAACATAGGAACTAGAGGATTGACACTTATGTTAACTTCTAACATAGCTGGAGTAGAAAATGGTGTGAATAAAGAAACAAAGTTTCACTACAGAATGAGTGTCTGTCTGATTTATTTGTTTAGCCACAACCGACGTTGAACTAGTCCTTTTAAAGGGCAGGGTCTGCTTATGATAAAACATAAACTTTATAGTGTGTATTGAGTAAAAATCCTGAATTCAAAATGTTAAAAGTAAAGGTACAGAAGTAGCTAAATGTACTGTAAGTATCAAAAGTAAAAGTAGTCAGCAAGAAAAACCAAAAAATTTAATTAAAGAAAATATTCTGTTTTTATCACTAACAAATACAGGAAAAGTAGCCAATTTTATGTTTTTTCTACTTCTGGGTAGATTAGTAGCAAAGTAGGCTACTGTATTATATAAGTATATGTGTTTCTATGTAAAGAAAAGTACAATTAGTCCTCTGAGATGTAGTTGAGCATAAGTATAAAAAAGAAAGAAAACAGAAATAGTCAAGTAAAGTCCAGCTTGTCAAAGTTATACTAACAGGTGCTACATTCAAGATTGAGAGCATTTCTATTGCCTCTCAAAGGCTCTCAACATGGCAACGGCTAACAGTGCTTACAGCGCTAACAACAACAACAGTACTGACGGAGCTGACCGTGTTCACCTGAGGGGGAACTGTAAGGTTGGTGCCTCGCTTCCGCAACGTTCCTGTCAGTATGGACGACGTCATCAGCTGTAACCCCTGTATTCGAGCAGTGCAGAGCGGCGGCCAATGGCTAACCTGTGGGTAACGCTAACATGCACTCAAAGCACGCACGGCCGGCTATGTTCACCAAAGCTAAGCTAAGAGAGGCTCTGATAACAACACACACACAGATGACGGACTTAATTCTCTGCTCGGGTTGACATTTCTCCTCTATATTACATATAAATTCATAATGAAAAGTTGTTTGATGCCATATAAATGCTCTGAATATTGGAGGACCTTTAAACAGGAGGTAAGGGCAGGTCAACAGGTCTTTACAGTTTGATTGGGAGAACACAAGTATGTCCTGCGCTGTGAGTAGCCAGGTTCAACTTGATGTCATGCAACTGTATCGGAGTGAGCAGAAGAAGGTATTTATGATGGACTATGGCAGCATCAGTGCTATCGTCGATCAGGGGAAGAGCGACGTGAGGGATTTGCAGGCCGACATAGAACACAGACTTGATAATGTTCAGTCAACACTGACACCGGACACCAGGGTTTATCTCCATGTGGTTTTAGGACTCAGAAACACAGGAGACATGGTTGTTTTTGGCACACCCCTTACACACAGAGAGAACGACATCATCTGTCAAGAAGAGGTGGAGGGTTTTCACTATTCGCTGAAGAGGATGAAACAAGATATTTCAGGTCTTATTCATGTCCTCTTCATTTGATCTATTTTTACCTCTTTGTTGCTATTTCTGTACTTCTCTCCGGTTTTTTGTCCACCTCCCTATCCGCCCAAATTTTCCTCATCGTTTCACTCACTTTTTCTCTGGATTTGCATGATATCACACATCGAAGCAGTGTCAGCCAACAGAAACAAGTAAAGGCTGGTTACTGGTAAAAGCCCAGTAAAGGCTATATCCTTGACTTTCTTGGCTAACATGGTAAATAAAGTATAAAGTCCATTTCCACAGCACTAATACCTACCACTCTGCTGCTATCACTGTCTTTTTAAATAGAAAATACAGTTCTTATTCACTGTGTATTTCCAATTGACTCTTCGCTCATTCTCGCCCCTCGAATGCAGACCAGTCAATCATAGCATAGCCCCATCTAGCTCTGACCAGTGTCCAACAACTATCCTGCTCTGCTCCAATGGGTTAAGATGTTCTCCAGTAAGTACTCCAAAAACAGTCATTGTTAAAACATATAGTTGTGTTAGCAGGATGACGCTGCTCCTTCAAACCCGGCAACGTTAACATAACCACCAAACCGAGAGGACGCTAGCACCATTGACGTTAGCGACGTCGCTCTGAAGCAGAAGATGCTGAAGGTGCTAGCTCTCAGATTTCGGAGATGAAAAAGAAACTTGTTGATGAAACTTGCTTGTGCACATTTCGTGTGTGTGTGTGTGTGTGTGTGTGTGTGTGTGTGTGTGTGTGTGTGTGTGTGTGTGTGTGTGTGTGTGTGTGTGTGTGTGTGTGTGTGTGTGTGTGTGTGTGTGTGTGTGTGTGTGTGTGTGTGTGTGTGTGTGTGTGTGTGTGTTGTAACGTTATAGGGGAAATTTGCACTGGCATTATGTCCTTTGAGGAGCTAAAATTGGATAATTTGGAAAATAGCTCTAGGTGGTGCTTAAACCAGATAATTGGAGTTATTATGCCGACCTGTTTGGTGTTATGTGTATGGAATATTAGTTAGTGTGCGCTCAGAGCTGCAGAATCTCAACGAAATGCGTCCGGTCCTGACAAAGTTAAACACATCTGGCCCCATGGGACTTAAAACACAGTGCTGTATCTACTCGTGTGTGTGTGTGTGTGTGTGTGTGTGTGTGTGTGTGTGTGTGTGTGTGTGTGTGTGTGTGTGTGTGTGTGTGTGTGTGTGTGTGTGTGTGTGTGTGTGTGTGTGTGTGTGTGTGTGTGTGTGTTGTGTGTAATTGTGAGTGTGTGTGTCACAGTGAAGCCTCAGAGCGAGCGGTGGGAACTAAAGGTCAATAGCTGAATGAGGAAATCGATGCAGTGAATCATTAAGCGAGCTGCGGTGTTTGCCGCTCTGCCTAGGAGCCATTGAGCTGAGGACTGCAGCAGCCCTTCTAATGGTGCAAGCTACAGCAGATCCTGAGGGGAGGGTGTTCCATATAGAGTCAGTCCTGTATATGTTCTGTACAGGATGTGTGCTGTGCTGCAGAGGCTGGACAGATTTCCCAGGAGAGAGAGAGGAAAACTGTGCTGCAGCAGGTTTCTTCATGAGCGCGCTGTGTTTTTACACATAATATGCAGAAACTCACATGTGTGTGTCCTGGTGCGTGCATGTGTGTGTGTCTTTAGGAGATACACATCAGTGCGTGATGTCGCATGCTCTTCCTCCATCATCCCTTGGTAGAACGAGGCGTTTCCAGTTCCTCCTCGCTGGCTGCAGCAACAGTCATAAATCAATCCCAAATGGTCTGATTGGAGCTCTGACACGCTGAATGGTCCTCCAGGAAATCCACTTCCTCGCCACTGTACAGTTGTCTAATGACGGTATTTCACCCGCATTGCATTGCAACATTTATAACGCCGTAGGCAGGGGATGGATGTCGGTAAGTTGCCTGTGAAGCAGAAAATGTTGCCATATTTTCCCTCCTCGGTCGGTTTGCGCAGAGGCTAAGAATAGCTTGACAGGCTTTCTGCAGATGGACAGTGATGTATGGATGTTGGCCTGATGATGATGCTGCACACACACACACACACACACACACACACACACACACACACACACACACACACACACAAACAGCAGCATCTGTTTGCGGGCTGAAGGAGCTGAGGCCTGACGCAACAGTTAAATAAGCTGTTTACATGGATGGGTTACTGAGCAGGTCTACACAGGCCCAAAGTGTCAGGGTCATCATTCATTTTTAATGATTACTGTGCTGTGGAGTCAATCTATAGCTGTCTGGGTTTCTAGTCTTTTCTGTTCAGTCAAACTTCATCGATAGTGATCATCTGTGTTGTTTGTATTGAGTTATTATCTTCTTTATGTATTTATTTGTAATCGTATATCTGATTCTACATATCTTGAACTGGTGTACTGACTGCTGTCCTTTCATCATGGCCAGGACAGGATATCTCATAAAAGGAGTTAAACAAAGGAATTTGCAGTAGATGGCAGGAGGATTCTGCTTTGGGCACCAAGAAGGGTCGTAGAAATGTTAATGGCATCTAATGATAAAAGATAAATATGAGAGGCCATTAAAAGAGCTGCTGACGTAGTGATGGCATATGTATATATATGTAAAATATGATTGTAGACATAAGTATATTTTGGTATGAGGGCGTACACATCCAGCATAGTTTACAATTATGATATGCCACATTTATTGCGTGTGAATAGATGATTACAAACATAAAACTCCACATGTAATATTTGTAAGACTGCAGGAGAGATGCAGGGGGAGTCTCCTTGCTTCTCTCTCTTTTACATGTATAATTTCTATATCTGTATTTATACTTCATCTTGTGAGGATGGGCCTGGAAAATGCAAAAAGTTGACTTCTTCAAATGTCTTGTTTTGTCTGACCGGTCCAGAACACAAATATATTTAGTTTACAATATTCATATCACCATCATCACAATACACAAGATTTCTTTGCCACTCCACTGCTAATCAATAATTCAATTGATGTCGATTATTTTTCTGTCGGTCAACTAATGGATATTGACTATATATGGCATCTCCAATATTCTCCCGCTATAAGCAGTAGATCAACTAAGCTGTTTTATCATCATCATCATCATCATCATCATCAGCATGTCTTCCTTCAGGCTCTGCTCTAGAAGAGGTCTGGACTCTTATCACCATCCTTTACTACTTCGCTGTCATCACTTGGTCCATGTACCATTGCAGTCACAGGATGTCGCCACTGGGAGGCACTGCTGTCCTTCACATCCCTACTCCGCGTGTGTGAGTGCACAAATATATAAATGCTATGAATCAATTTAATATTTACAGACTAACTAAAACCCCAAACACCTTTGTTCAGCTTAAAACCTATGTATATTTTACTTGTACTACTGTTAAGGGAATCAATGTAATGCAAAGTAATCTTGACATTTTAGTGCAAAGTGTTTGACTACTACATATTGTGTTAGTAATCTGCATAGCAACAGACGTCTACTGGTTGAACACTGGTGTTGTCATTTCACGTTACTATTGGCACCGGTAGACTGTTTGAAGTGTCTGTTCACATTCTATGAAGTATTTAGCTCTATACTGTGTGTATAGTGTATTTTACTGTGTTGAGTATTCTGTACACATGACATCTACTGCTTGTCTGTGCGTCCAGGTAGAGGATCCCTCCTCTGGTTTTCAGTTTTTCCCAGTTAAAGTTTTTTTCTGAATGCAGAGTCAAAGGACAGTGGGTGTTGCATGTGGATGAATCTTCATCCACAACCAGATATTCTGAATTTGTATCCCAACACTTACTATTGCTCCTTTTTTCTCAGCAGACATTCTGGCTCGCTTATAGAACAGAAGTTACTATAATACCATAAATGATGGCTCTATTCCATTTGTTGTCCCAGTTAAGGATGTTGGGATAACAGGTTTTGTCGATACGTTCCATAACGTCGCGGTTTTATAACCTTATTGTATAAACTATGGATATCTATAATGTCCTCAGAAGGAGGAGATCTGTAGATCGAACTGTCATCCTCTCTCTATGTCTCTCTATGTATCTCTCTCTCTCTTTCTGTCTCTGTCTCTCTCTGTCTCTCTCTCTCTCTCTCTCTCTCTCTGTCTCTCTTTTTGTTCTGTAAAGCCTATTCACATATAACTATAATTAATGATTCTTAAGGAGCCAAACGTTACACCATTTCAACTAAATTGATATAGTTGATGATGATGATAAAGACTTTAGTTTATTATCTATATTATAAATATTCTAATTGATAATAATGAAAACCGTAATATTTCCTTATGATATCACACTCTTATATGGTGGTATTCTTTGTCCCAGTAAACAGTAGCATACAGTCAGAATGCATAATGGAACCAGCTCACCTAAATCTAATGCTTCCTTTATTAATGTTATGAATCACAGCTGTTCATTTTCTATTATGTCAAATTTACCGCCATGAAAAAGATAAACGTCCTCCTGTTCTCTTCCATCATCTGTCCTCCACCCCCTCTCCCTTTTTACCCTTCCCCCATCCCCCCCCCCCCCAATATTAAAGATCAATACTGAAACTAAGAGATCACACAGCTCTGGACACAGGCCCATCTATACTAGTATGTGTTTATTTTTTTAGGAAAATTGAGAAAATAACAACACCTGTTAAATTATTATAAGTTTTTGGTCTGTAAAAAAAATAAAAACATGGGTTGGTGCAGGATGCTTGCAGCATCGTTGAGTTCTGTGAAACTACCACTGGGGGGCACCAAAGTCAGACACAGTAATTTTAATTTAAAGGGTCAGTCTACATAGATTTTTTCCAGATATATTTTCCATCTTCCTCCAGATAGTTAGTTTGGATTTTTTCATTTCCCCCTCGTAGAAATATCCATAAGTCCTATTTTTCGCCAGGAGACAATAAGATCACTTACATGAGAGTGAGTGGGTGCGTGTATCTCAGTTTCTGTCCACGGCTAAACTCGCATAATGCTGCACAGATTTGGTTGTTCATTTTTGGGTGCGTGGTTGCAGTGACCCACTGCCTCTCAAAAAACCCTTTTATTGCCTGTTTGATACTTAAGTTGTCTTACACACTTCTCTTGACCTGCTCCTGGTCAGTGAGTGATCACACAGCTGAGTGCATTGAAGCTGTTCAGTTTGCAATTTGCTCTATTTTTGGTTTTGGTGCAGTTTGGCTGTAGTCTGTAGAATTATAATACCAGTGATGACAATTGATAACGGCCATTTCACGGCCTTATAACATTGGAAATGACTGTCTCCAGGGTGTGCAGAAAATGACGAGTACATTTTTACTGTATTTCCATGATGTGCCATGACTCCCTGCTCTGATAAAAAACAAAAATACACATCAGACCTTCTTTGTAAGACAAGTGTGTGTGTGTGTGTGTGTGTGTGTTTGTGTGTGTGTGTGTGTGTGTGTGTGTGTGTGTGTGTGTGTGTGTGTGTGTGTGTGTGTGTGTGTGTGTGTGTGTGTTTGTGTGTGGCAGCTCTATTATGAATATGATTATGTAGCAGCAGCAGCAGCAGCAGCAGCAGCGTCGTTTGTAATTAGGTGAGAGATCATGCAGCGCTGTCTGCTGAAACTATAAATTGTCGAGTCTGACACAGCGCACTCCTTGGAAGTGTTTCCATAATTGGAAGCCTCTGTCTCAGCCTTGTTGTCCTTATTGCTCCTTTCAACACAAATGATTTGCCACAAGCTTTAATTCAGCTCTCGTGATTGAATCTGGTACAGCAATGCACTGTGATGTCAACTTAAGATCACTGGAAATGAGGCGAAGGCAGCAGTGAATATTTGTCAAAGATAAAAAAAGAACAGAAATAGTGAAGAACAGAGAAAGTGGGGTAGTAAATGAAACACAGATTATGTGTCAGCTACAGTAATAGTAGCAGTGCAACTAACTATGAAAATATCTCAACATAAAATGACTACCGGGTTGGTACGACTCACTGTGCTGGTGATGATGTTCTCTATTTTAAACCTAAAAGGAAAAATATTTTTCTTTTAACATAGCACTCAATTTGAACATAATGAATGGATTTAGCTAACATTATGAGAGATATAACAAGAAACTCCAGCCATTCTTTATCTTTATCTTTGAACCAAAAGTCATTGTCACTTTATAGGAAACATTAAACTTTACTGTTGCTGAAGGCTAGTGAAAAATAGTGCGCTCTCCGTTCTGTCAGTACTATATAACTATAAAGATCAAAATCTTTTCTCAAAACTGCAAAAAAGCATATTGATTTTATTATCTAGGTGATTGATAAGGGAAAAAATATAATATTGTTTACTATTAAGGCAAGACACACCTTCATGACAAGTGGTACACACAAAATCCATCTTTTTTAAATGTTTTTTGAGAATAATTTGATATTTTTTATTTAAAAAAACAAAATGTCACTCTGGGATGAGAAAGGGTCTTTATGCCTTCAGCAAAAGAAAAATGTACATAACCCTCCCAAGTCTGTAAAATACCTTTATTGACACTTGAGACCCTCGAAAGCCTCAATAGCAACATTTTGGGAGGGTCTCTAAAATCATAAGACACTTATTTGTCACTTGCAGGTGCCTTCTCCATATCATCTCCTGGAGCACCAGAACAAATATAATTAATGAAATATGCTTTAAATGTTTTTGGAATCTGCTTTTTTAAATAACGGAAAACAATTTTTCTGCATTTCTGCAAGAATGAAATGTTAAGACGAAGGCTGTGATATCAGTAAATAGTAAAATAATCGTTTGGCCAAATCAAGTTCTCTCTTTAAACTTTTTGGAAGTTGTCTTTGGTTTTAGTTACAAAAACCTTTCGATTCTCTTTAGGGAGGAGCCACAAAACCCAATATCTCCTCGCATCTTTTATTCACTGTATAAACTCAGAATGTCTTTATCCTACTGCATAATCTGTACCAGCATCCTAACTGGGATACTGCTCCTAAAACCTGTCCATAACCCTGAAATGTTTCCGATCAAACTTTTTGGGAGAATCATTGTATATTATTTGAGTATTATAGGTCTACTATAGAAGCTGCATAGCCCAAGTAAAATAATATAACAATAACATTTCAGCTGATTATGGCTGACACAACATAACGTGCATAATTAATAATAAATAAATGGGAACAAGGAGCAAGAGATTGCTGATATCGGCCGATACACATGGCAACATCTGGATGACGGGAGTGCTGTTGATTTTTTTTTTTTTTTTTCACCTTAACTTGGTCTTAAAAAAAAAACTGTCTTGTCAGACTTGTACTATCTAAACAACTAAAACAGTCTTCAACCTGCTGAAGATGATTACTGTATTGCTGGGTGAGTACTGAGCTACAACAGACTTTTGCACATACAGGAACTACATAAAGGTGAAAGGTCTTGACCAACCTGCTGAAGATGATTACTGTATTGCTGGGTGAGTACTGAGCTACAACAGCCTTTTGCACATACAGGAACTACATAAAGGTGAAAGGTCAAGTGTGTGGTGGGGGTTAATGTCTTTATAGCTTTAATCTTTATTGGCTGCAGTAGTCCAGCCAAGGTTATTTATTTAGAATGAAATAGAATATGAATTTATTGTTTATGGATGAATTTATTGTTTAAAACAGACCTAGAGTCCATATCTTGTATCAGATTTAGTCATCAGAATGAGGAGATGTTGGCTGTCACCCTAATAGTACATCATATTGGACATGTTACAATACAATATTGTCACCTGGAAATAGCATTTACATATTTGTTTTCTCAATGACATTGTGGTCCTTTTTGATAGCGCTTATAGTTAGGGCTGGTTCTGGTTCGCCTTGGTCCAGCACCTAGATATGCTGCTATATGCCTAGACAGCCGGCCGCCCACACAGGGGACTACCTAGGATACACTGAGCTCCTCTCTCCTCTTCTCTCCCTCCCTCTTTGTGTATTAATCTCCTATTTATGCACATTACTGATTTTGCTTCTTCCCCGGAGTCCTTGTGCTTTCTCGCCTCGCAGGTTCCCAGGAATCGGGGTTATATTTGGACTGTCATCATGCCACCTGCTGAGGCCCTGCTGACACCGACTGCTACCACCATTATTATTACTAGTCACATTACTATTACTATTACCTGTACCATTAAGCATTTTAGCTTTACTTCCATCCTGAAGCCCTTTTTGCTTTCTCGCTCTGCAGGTTTCCATGAATTGTTGTGGTACCTGGACCGTAGTCGTGCCTCCTGCTGTGAGCCGACTGACACCCACTGCTACTTCGATTATTATTATTAATCACATTACTATCCCTATTTCATAATTATAATTCTACTATAATAATTGCTGCTGTTATTATAAGTAGTCTTATTAAATGAATCATTTATGTCATATACATTGAATGTGTTGTATCTCTGCTATGCTGTTCATTCTGTACACATGACATCTATTGCATTCTGTCCATCCTGGGAGAAGGATCCCTCCTCTGTCGTTCTCCCATAGGTTTCTTCCTTTTTTCTCCCTGTTAAAGGGTTTTTTTAGGGGTTTTTCCTGTGCCAATGTGAGGGTCCCGGGACAGAGGATGTCGCATTTGTACAGATTGTAAAGCCCTCTGAGGCAAATTTGTAATTTGTGATTCTGGGCTATACAAAATAAACTGAATTGAATTGAATTGAATTGGTGATAAAGCCTGGATCATGTTTACAGGCAATGTAGGGTCGTTTTTTTGGAGTGAATGAAGTGCTTCATTTTGGTAGTGCACAGGGGAGGTGGTCTGGGTGGTCCGTGGCACTCCGTGGCACTCCGTGCCTCCAGGACTGAGTGAGTGAGCGTGCATCTCTGTGTCTGTCCACAGCTAATCTTGCATTCTGCTATTGGGGAACTGCTTAATATTTGGTGTGCCCAGTTACAGCTGCATGCTCAAGGACTTGTCGTGGTTGGGGTGACTCACAATTTCTCAAGTCACCTTTTATTTCCTGTTTTATACTGCCATTGCCTGCCAGCTGGCTCCTCACTCACTGCTCTTAATCGGCCCTTGGCCAGTAGGGGCCCCTTGGGAAAAGACAGCTGAGTGCATGTACGACCCCCAGTTGCTTCTCTGCGGCCAGAGACATAGTGGAGCTGAAACAGTTTGCATACTTTTATTGTTTTGGACGGTGTGTTTTTACCTCTCACTTTCCGCTCACTTTTATCTACTTTTCTGCACGGTGTGTTTGGCTAACCGCTAACAGCAAACAGAACTCCCAGTGCACACACTGCTGTTCCCCTCGCCACTCACTGTCAACTTGAACTTGACAGTTCCTCAAGATTATTCCTGTTGCCGAGAGACATCCAAGCACTCTCAGACTATGTGAATGTCAATGTCATGAGATGTCCAGGCCTGGAGTGTGACCACTGGGCAGAGGTCATTGTTTTACTGCTCAGCATAGCGGGCGACCCACTTTAATCTCTGATTAATTCCTCTGTGTGTGTGTGTGTGTGTGTGTGTGTGTGTGTGTGTGTGTGTGTGTGTGTGTGTGTGTGTGTGTGTGTGTGTGTGTGTGTGTGTGTGTGTGTGTGTGTGTGTGTGTGTGTGTGTGTGTGTGTGTGTGTGTGTGTGTGTGTCGGCATGAAGCAGCGATCGCAGGATATGGCCGGTTACCCCCTTGGCACATTTCAGCAAAATTTTCAGCAAAATTCCTGCCCCGTGTAATCCCGGCAATAGAGCGAGTTGCCACGGTGATAATCTCCCTCATCTCGTCTCCAGACACTTTAATCACAGAGCTTTTGGATGAGGCGGTGTTTGCTGGGAAAGTGGAGGGTATGGGTGGAATCTTTGTTGGGATGGACTTTTGCATGAATCAATGCATGTAAATTATATTTAAATGTATATATATTATGTGTGTGTATGTATATATATATATAAATAGTAAAGTTTATTGAATAGAAATAAAGCTACATTGAGAATGTTAAACATAGCCAACGATGACAATGTAAAGAGTATTTAAAAATGCATCACAAGGTAGGTATGACCATTAAGCAGCAATGGCTGACTTTTATTTAAATCTCAACATTGTCTCAATCACTCAAGTTTATCTACATGGTCCAGTATCACATATCACAAATGTTCCTTTAAAGGAGCTTTTTGATCTGTACAGCATACAACACTCTCTATTCAGAGAAGGAAAAACTCACCCCTAAAAATAGGAAAAAGAACAACTGAGGAGGGATCCCTCTCCAAGGATTGACACACATGCAATAGATGTCTTGTATACAGAATAACCAATATAATAAAATTACAGTATGGAATGTCAGGATGACAAATTTATGGATAGACTGTAGCAGGTATCAAAATATTCATCTGGCAGGACCTGAGCCACACATCCTTCTCTCTACCGGTAAATTCCTTAATCTCTATGGAATATTCTGATTGTATTTTCCTCCTTTCCAGGCAGCCACTGGCTTCCATCCTTATCTCTGCGGTATGAATATCCATTTTCATGGACATTTGACTTGCCTGTCAAAGTCAGAGATAGGGCTATTTTTCCGGGCTAATGCAGTGCAGACTTCTGAAATGAAAGACCTGTCTTCCAAAGTGAGAGGTTTGGGTCTTCACTTGCAGAACTGTAATGCATAATGTTATGCATCGCTTGTCTACCACAGCGTCCTTTCTGTCTCATAGATTCAATATTGCATAAATATGAATGATTGAAGAAACAGCCAATAAATGCTTATTATAATTTATAATTTATAATTAATAAATTATATATATAAATAACAGTTTTCATTGTATCTTTTCATTCTTGTGTGTATGTAAAACTCAGTCATTTTCTCATAGACTTCTATACAATCTGACTTATTTGTGCAGAGGGGTCACCCCCTGCTAGTCAGTAGAAAGAATGCAAGATTTAAGAGACTTCCGGAACAGCTTCATTCAGCAGAACCGGAGGTTTACTGCCTGGATTCTGGATCCTGTATTCACGCTTTTTTTGACTGTCTTCCCCGCTCTGATCAGTTTCACCTGTCCCTCATTAGTCCTGCATTCACCTCAACTCGTGCTACCCTGTGCTCCCCTGTTCTCACTTCCCTTGTTAGTCAGTCACTATTTATACCACCTGAGTTCCTTTGCCGGCTCTTCTTTCGTTGCTGTAAGGAGTTTGCCAGCTTCTGCCAGTTGTACCTGCCTGCCTGTTTGAATTAGCTAGTTCCTTATGCTAATTGAGATTTCATCACTGAATCTGCCAGTCTCTGCATTTGGGTCCTTTCTGCCTGTCCTGCTCCCTGCACTGTGGCAGGTTTATGAAACACAGAATGGTTTTGAGCCAAAACAAATCTCTGATCTGCTACATGACAGTTTTATTTTTTGCAGTTGCTTGCACACTGACAGTGAAAGCTTTGTCACTCAAGTGCTCACTGACGCAGTTTTGTCGTTAAATAGCACTGAACTGGAGCAAAAAGTTGTTTACATGTAATGGAATAGGACTTGTGTGGAGATAGAGCAGGAGTCTGCAAATCATATGATTGGTTGCTGCATCACTTCGTTGGAGCGCTGAAAAAGGGTTGAGGCCAGCCCAACTTTGATTTGTTACACATCACGTCCATCACACCGCTCCATTGAAAATGACATGTAGCCTGTCAACACAGTCTCACGGCAATTCGTGGAATAGTCACGAAATAAAATCTATTGGCTTGGTGTTCAGGAACATGAATTGCAGGTTTTTTGTGTCACTCGGAACGACTTTCTTTTCCTTACAACTTAGGTTAAAGAAATCAAAACCACTTAGTTGAGTTAAGGAAAAACATCATGGTTTGGCTTAGGTTTAGGCATGAAATCCACAAACGGTTAGGATTAGGCAACAAAAGCAACTCTTAGGTTAAGCCACTACATGGTGTCGAACACATTTCCTGGTGGACAGTCTTGGTTGTTGGACCCATCCACCTCCCCTCCCACCCACTCTTAGTAGTGTTTTTAGGAAATGATTAAGTACGTCACTTGCTCTGACTGTTGCTTAGTTACATGGATGTGTTTAACTTGTGTCTCCACCACGAATAACGCTCCTAATTGACCCTCCATTGGCTTTATTTCTGTTCTGAGCAACACGAAAAAAACAGACAATTCGTGTCCCTGGAGAAGAACCAGTAGATATATTGTCATTGTTTTTAACGCACTTGCATTAGACTGGGCTGAGTCTGTTGCTGTGTCGCTCATAGTGTGAACATAACATAAGGGTTGGCTCGGTGTCTAAGACTGCTGTGTGTGTTGTGATTGGCAAGCCAGGCTGTCAAATTAGCCTTCAATGTAGCAAAGTAATGAGCAAAGAAAAGTTTTTTTTCTCAAATTACCAGCACATCCGTCTGATCCACAAATCATTGTTTTGCTGGATCTGCAAACTTAAACAGCAAAATGAACATTTCTCATGCTATTACTGCAGCAATCACTCTCAGATGTCACGTCTAGCCGGGAAATAAAATAAATGTTTGAGATTACTAAGGTATAAAGCATCGTCTCATGTTTGCACACTCAGCAAGAGAAAAAGCTGAGGCTGCAGTTCTGGCCATCGCCTCAGAAGAGCTGCGTATTCTTATGGAAATGAGAAGCAAATGTATTGTCATTTGCAAAGAAGCACAGCTGAGAGTGAATCTCCTTTCCCTCTGGGGCAAGAGAGGAAAAGAGAAAATGATGAATAACTTATGTCACAGTTTTTTCAGTAGTCTCGCAAATGTCACTTTAAATGAGTCAAATTAGTGAAATAAATGTACTCAAATTATAATTCTCTGCTTCTAGTGATATGTTTGTCCTAGCTTAGCAAATGGACTGGAAGAAGAGGGAAAAAAGCTAGCCTTCTTTAACTTATAGCATCTCCAAATTTGTCTCAGTTCCATGTAATAAATTGTTAGTTGGTAGGATTGGTGAGGTTTTTGTCGAACGACAAATAGCCCCAAAGCTAACTGCGACTAAAATCTGTTACTTTTTCTTTAAACAAAATGTGTATTTAAGACCGCTTTCAACTTTGGAGCTTTGGAAGAAGTCATTTTTATACTTTTGAAGCATTTATGGTAGCAGTTTCAGCTTGTTTTCAGTCATTGTGCTAAGATAGGCCAGGCCTATCTCTGTGCTGAATGCACAGAGGGCAAACTGATACTGATCCTCTCATTTGACTATGAATACTGTTGAACACAATATCAGCCCGATAATGGCCCAACCTGACAGAGGTAGACTGTCAGGAACAATTGAACGCTGGTTTTAACCTGTGTAATGTGTCATGCAGGGGTGAAAGTAGAATTAGATTTTGCCGGCCCTACTACCCCAACATTCATCGCTTCATATTGTTCTCCTCCCAGCACAATCTTCATGCATTCCTGAACAAACACATTCATTGTTTTAACGCCCCTGTTGTTTAGAGAGAAATCAGAAAGACTTGACATCATGTTTAGCATTTTTATTTAAATGGTGAAACTTCCACAGAATCATTTTTGAACTTAGACAAAACTTTCCAAATATAACCAGTTTTTTTCCTTAAATTAGAAGAAAATGACAACTAAATTCATCAACAACAATTAAACAGTTTAAGCACTTATTAAAAACCTGAAAGGGTGTGGGCACAAACACACTGGGCACTGGAACAATTAAAAAACAATTTATAAGAAGGATAGTGAATTTTTTCATGTCCATTTAATTACGGGAAGCCAAAATCATGAACCTGATTAATGTTCGATTAATTCTGCAGCCCTATAGCTTCAGGTGGTGTGCAGACATCCACTGAGAGATGGTACCACTTTGGTTTCAGGCCGGAGGAAAGACAGAATTAGTTGAGTACCACCTGCAATGCTGTGATAGGACAAAGCCATGTGAGCAGACAACAGAGCCAATTGATTTAGTGTGGAGAAAAAAAGAGGAAGGGACCCAGAACCAATCCCTGAGGGACCCCAGTAGTACATGTTTTAGACACAGATCCTCTTCAAGTTACCCTCTAAGTGCGGCCCTTGAGATAAGATGTGATCAGGAAGAGCCCTATGACATAACACGTCAGCACAGTGTAGAGTTTTAGAAAGAAATGGAAGAGAGACAGGTCTGTAATTCTTAACATCAAAAGGGTCAAGTATTGTTTTCTTTAAAAGAGGGTTCACTCTTGATGGTTTTAGAGAGTTAGGAAAACAACCAGCTGTCAAAGAGGTATTGATGAGGTGCGTGAGGAAAGGAAGGAGGTCGGGAGTGACAGACTGAAGAAGGTGAGATGAGTAACAGTGGTTGGGCAGTGGGAGGTAACCAAGGTTCCTTAGAGCCTTGAAAATGGAATTAAGAGTGGGAGATGAAGAGGTGAATATAGGACAGGTGAAGTCAGCAGATGGGTGGGGAAATGAAGAGCGTATGTCATCTATCTTCTTTACAAAGTAAGTTAAGTAACGTTGTTGATTAGTAGAAGGAAGTGAGTGGGGCGTATCAAGGAGGGTAGAGAAGAGGTTTTGGAGGGTTGGAGAAGGAAGAATCAATGTTGGATTGAAAGAAATGGGCTTTTAGCTGGTGATAAAGGAAGTGGAGAAGGAGGAGGGAACAGATTTAGAGGCAAGGAGGTCTTAGAGAGATTGGAATTCTCATTTTCTTTCTGTTGCCTGTAGAGTGGTTTGCTCATCACACAACCAAAGGAGAAAGAGGCGTTGACCTTCCATCTGCTTTTTCTTCCATGTACAGTATCCCCTCCTTCTTCACTTATCTCCTACTGCCTTTATCCTCTACATCTCTTATTGTCTGAATGTTTCATTTTTTCAGTAGGGAGAAAAAAAGAATGTTCCAGTTCTTATCTAGCGAGAGGTTTTGCCACTGATGAGACTCCCACTGATACACAGCATTATCACAGTGTTAACATGTGTTTGTAGCCGGTCTCCGAGGGATTAGAGCATCATCACTGCCCCTCGGGATTTCATCAAATATCTCCCACTGAGCACTGATCGGGGTGGGGGGGCAAGAAAGGCAGGATACAGCGATCAGGCAGTGTAGCAGTCGGTTTATAGTAGGATGTGGTGAATTCTGTATAAATTCAGTAAATGAACCGTGTTAATTGCTCAACCAGCAGATGTTTCAAAGACGTGACACGCTCTCTATTCATCAACCTCCTCGGGCTAAATCCAGGAAGTTAGCCTACATTTCTGTTCTGTTTCTAGTCGTCTGCTGTGCTTCTCATGAAGTGAGTGCCGATAGGAATCAGATACCAGCACAGGCTTCTGAAGACTGTCCTTCCAAGAAAAACGTAAGCATTAGTTAGAAGAGTCGTGAAGTTCCTTTTTGCATTCAATTTACTAGAGACTGTTGACGTTAGTTACGTTAGTAACACAAT
Source organism: Anoplopoma fimbria (assembly GCF_027596085.1). Taxonomy (NCBI): domain Eukaryota; kingdom Metazoa; phylum Chordata; class Actinopteri; order Perciformes; family Anoplopomatidae; genus Anoplopoma; species Anoplopoma fimbria. The sequence continues at coordinate 12,881,008 of NC_072469.1, forward strand.
AGGCTTTTTTTCAAAGCAGGGGAAACACACGTAAAAATTATAAAATCAATATTGGCCAAATTCCATTTAGCTGTTCTGACCCAGGGTCCTGGCATTTTGCATGACGGCTCACCTATCACTATCGCTCTGGCCTATATATTGTTCCCTGACCTTAAAAGAGCACTCCACTGATTCAACAACACACTCCTATAACATTGTCGGACTCATGATGCAGTAGAGGATGTCATCTTTTCAAATTTCTTCTTCCTGAAGCAAATTTTACATCATAGCCAAACTGTGGAATTTTGAATTTCTGGGTCCGTCACATGATGTCATGCAAGTGCAAACACTTGAATAGCCCTTCCCTAAAGGAGCAGTGCTTAGGATTTAGTGCCATCCAGTGGTGAGGTTGCAGATCGCAACTAACCGAATACCACTCTGCTCAACTATCTATTTCCGACTGTGTCGGAGAACTATATGGAGAATAACGTTTTTTGTTGTTTTAACATAGATCCCTCTGCAAGGTAAAGTAAGAGATTGTTTCTCTGGTATCAAGGTGCACCATTGATCTTACAAATAGGTCATCATTAATAACCTTACGAACATCTCAATGTATTAACATTTTTGTCGTTGTTGAGGAAAAATAATGACACTAATTGTATTCTTTTAGTGTTACAGACTGACCTGAGCACCTCCAGCTGCCTTAAATGAAAGAAAAAAATCCCTGAAGATGCAGACAAACAGGAGGCATTATACATCTCCCTTAATGTAGATAAGTCCCACTTGTTCAGCATATTCATCTAGCACTTCCATTTCCTCTGATGGAGGGTGGCGTGACACAAAGGGATAAGAGACCGAGAGCCTCAATGGAGGGCAGCATCCCAGGTCAGACTGCTGCTGCTGCTTTTTAGATGTTCTGTTGTATATTAGACTGGATTACTTCAACTCTGCTCTGGAAATATTTATACTGTCAGGGCAAGTGTGGATATAGGAAAAATAATAGAATCCAAGGCCATTAGTGCTCTGATCTCAGTAATGTTATAGAGGACAGCCTGCTTGGAAAGAAGCAAATCGGGAAAGCATTCATGTAAAGTGCTCTAGGAAAATTATTATTGAGATGAAGCTAAAATTGATTCCTTTATAAAGAACAACTGATTATACCTTTTTGGGGGAATCACGTAGCATTTGGCTCAGGTTTGACTTTATGAATATGTTTAATTAAAGTTACAGGATTGATATGCAATAGGCACACGGAGAAAGTGATAGGAATAGGGAAAGCAGGGAGGGATGGAAGAAGCGAAAGGGGGTGGGATGTTGCCTAATCCCGGCAGCATCACCACACACCAACACCATCTGTCACCATTCACACATGGAGTCAGCTGCCTGGACCGGATCCGCCGGGTGCTGACGGGTACCGGCTAGTACAGGCGGGTACTGGTGATGGGGAAGGGGTTAGGTGCATCTCCCGCACCCAGTGGTCTGCACAGAGCGTTGCGAGGGTGACAGGCAGGGGCGCCGCTAGGGATTTTGGGCCCCATGAAAAGAATCTTTACAGGGCCCCCAACACAGCGGACTGAACCATTTTACGTAAATAGAGGGGGGGAAGGGGGGGCCCTGCAGGGGTTGATGCTTCCAAAACAAATAAAGGAATTGTTACCAGGACATGGAAAATAAAACATGTGTGATTATATGTTAGTTAATAACTTAGTGTCATTATTTTTTCTGTATTATAATTTCATCATCATTAGGGGCCTCTCTGGGCCCCCCTCCATCATGGGCCCCTAGAATCCGTCTCCTTTACCCCCCCTTTTCGGCGCCCCTGGTGACAGGGTAGGAGGGGAGAGAGGGAAGGAGGGGAGGGGGGGGTTTCTGATTTGCCCGAACAGCATCGACAGCACTCGGCGGCGCTCAGAGAGGAGCAGCAGGAGGAGAGGATGCAGCAGAGACCGGCAGAGAGACGCGGTGATGCGGCGACACATGGCAGCCTGTACCGCCCCGCGTGCTCTGACTGACTGCGGCGTCCACTTTTTGTTTTTTGTCCATTCACCCGGGGAACAGAAGAGGAGAGGCTGAGAGACGCTGGAGGCTGCTGCAACCCCCCGACCGGGATCAACCTAAACAAGCTGTGAAGAGAGAGAGACCAGAGGGGACCACACGGACTGCTGATCGGACTGCTGATCAGCCTGCTTCATCACATTGTGTCTAGGTAAGCCCGGTTCTGGCCACACCTGTCATTACCTGCAGTGTTTTTTTAGGAATGTGTAGCTAAGCAGCCACAGTGCAGCAACAATTGTTCTGTATTTCCACTGAGACATTTCATTGTTCTCATGCTATACCTTCATATTCTGATCGAGTGTAGGCAAAGCCACCAAAACAAAAAGAGGGTTTTGAAATTTCAGCATTAAAATGCTTTTGCATATTTTTTTATTTTATTTGATATATTAACCATTGGCAGGGCCTGTGTGGAAAGCTGAGCCTACTCAAGGTGACATTCGTAAGCGAAAGTTTTTATTCTATTTTACCCTCAATTGTTAAACTTTATGCCTCAATAAAGGGCAGTAGCTTAAGCAGTTGTTTTTTTTTTGTTTACATTTGTTAATAATTTATTTAAAAATGTATTAATAAACTTTTTCTTTTCGCATTTCCTATAAACACCTTCGGTCTTTATTCTGAATATGTGAGCCACAACCAAAACCGTTTAGCCTATTGGTTAAATAACAATAACGAACCTAGAATGAGAAATATTCATGACAGTTATTGTGCTTTTTATCCTGATAAAAACGTGAATATCCTCAAAAACTACGAGGATTAGAACTCTGCATTTTTTAAATATAAAATGTAAAATATGCGCATTACAATAAATTTGTGTTCTATTGTCTTCAAAATTAAAGTATCCTATAGCCTTTCTTATGACTTATGAATATTTCTGCTATGCCATTCTCTGTAATAGTAATTCCACAGAAAGGCTTGGATTTTACTCATAACTTGTTTGTAATTCATTGAAAAGCATTTATTCTGTAATAATAAGGAGTAGATAAAATGTCAACTCTGCGACAAACTTTAAACCCATTAAAACCCAGTTTAATAAACACTTTCCACCCTCAGATTATTACATCATTTGATGTGGTACAGTTTTATAAACGTACATTTCTAAAACGCGTTTTCTTATTTCCCCTATTGGCCGTACAGTGTGTCTGGGGATTCTTTTTTATCCCTGCCGAGCCACCGTAGCGATGGGAGATAACGTGTCCAAACGACTGAAGCTGATCTCGGCCACAGAGGCAGAGATGGAGGAGCGCTCATTCCCAAACCCGTACCCGGACTGGGACCATGGAGCCCTCACCTCCGGCTCCGGCTCCGGGTCAGAAGAAGATTACAATGAGCCGTTTGACGCAGAAGGAAAGGTGAGAGTTTGTTTGCGTTTGCAGCATTTTTTTTTTTTAAATAACACATCTGCTTACCTGCTAAGAGAAACTCGAGCTAGCTTAGCTTAGACTTGCACTTCTGCCGTAGTTAGTTGTCACTAGACTTGCCACTTTCTCTTGTACGAGTCTGCATTGATTTGAGTGTATCTGTAGCGTTTTAATGGAATGGTTGCTAGTGGGGCAACGTTACACTTAGCCTAACGCGATTAAGTTAATGCCTGTCATAGTGAACTTAACCCAAATACAGCAGCTCACAGGCATTTTGCTTTACGTTACATTACGTCAGTGTTACGACGCTGAAGTTAACTTCCGCACTGTTTCAGAGTTGTGAAAACTTTATTATATAAAATATATTATTTTTGTAAAATGCAAGGAAAATGTGTGTGTGTGTATATATATATATATATATATATATATATATATATATATATATATATAAATAGTCTGTCAAATTTTGTCTTAAGTCTATTGATGTTTGATCAGGACCTGGTCCAATGTGGCCTAGAAGTGTAAAAAGCAGTGACACGTCCATTGATTTATATTTCAGAATTTTCACGTACAGAATAAATCTTTCACAAACTGGAACTGTGATTTAAAGAGTCGTTGGCTCTTCTGGGATATTGACTTTGACTTGATTAAGTTTAGGCGTGTATTTGATTCATCTAGTGTATTTGCCTAGATGTGGAAAAAAGCAGTAATATCTGCCCTTTTTCCGTCTGTGATGCTGAAATGTGAAAATAAAAAATGAATATCAGTGGAATATTTATTTTTATTAGCCATGTAAACAGCTTGCTAGGAATATTGTCTCTTTTCTGAATATTTTATGCATTTAAATGTAATAACAGAGGCACATGGAGCTTTCCATCACGATGAGGTTCCATGTGTGCCTTTATGAGACAAAACTTTTCGATTCTTAGCGGGACACATAACATCATCAAACGACGCAAGGGGCTGTGCTGGGGGGTGGGCGGTCACTTCAGGTGCCGGTGAGCCAATGAAAAGGGATCCAGGAAGGCCACAGTAGTAGGTCTGTGTAAAAATAAACCCCAATAGTACTAACAAGGAATAGTATTTCATCACTTCTGTATAGTACTGTGTAGTGTAGGAGCTGCAGGCAGAGCTTTCTGTCATTTTTAGTTGCATCCACTCATTCTTCTCTTTGGCTTTTCTGAACAAACCATTGTTATGCTAAACAGTAACACATATTCTTGTGAAACAATCTCGTCTGTCACTCTGCCTCTGCTTTGTTCTTTCCTTCATCGTCGATCCCTTCATCCATGGATGACTGTAGCAGTGAGAACAGAGGGCCTCGGTCATAATCCTCCCCTTTTTAAAGGGACAGAGGGAACACTCTGGACCGGCTCATTGGGTTTTGGCCTTTAGGACTGTCTGTTCTGTACGTACTGGACTGGGATTTTTTATTTTATTTCTGACTGACAAACAACTGATTTTGAGCAGAATCAAACTTAAGCAGACAGTTGATGTCAGCGTTTCCTGGTGGATAGCATAAGGAAAACTATCGATCTTGTTTGATTTTGGGTGGCAGTAGCTCAGTCTGTCCGGAGGCTGGCCAGTTCAAGTCCAGCCCGGACCAGTCGGAATGGAGTATAGACCGGTAGCTGGAGAAGTGCAGGGTCACTTCCTGGACATTGGCGTGGTGCTCTTGAGCAAGGTGTCGATCCCCTAACTTCTTAGAGCGCCCCAACTGTTGGCAACACAGTGTTTCCCTAAACGTAGACTTTACTTGGGCGGGCCGCCCAGGTATATTAACAGCCGCCCAAGTATCACTGAGTACCCATTTTACCATTTTTTTTAATTGTTTTTTATCTGTCTGAGGGAACAACGTTCTGCTGCTGCACTCAGTACTCTAAACAGGGACTGGTTCTTGGTATGGCCGACTGACTACTGCACTTGTCCCTTGTGGGACTGGCAGGCTTCTGGTGACACATTGCACACATACAAGGTTTCATCCCAGAATCCTGCAGTTGTTTTACTGCTTTTCCTAATTAATAATGTCTTATGTCGCCCACCTGCAACCCATTCCCTCTTAACCAGAAATGGTTCACCCAAATAGGCGCATCACTTGCACACGTGTGGTTGTGTGTAGAGAGAACGAGCGAGTGGGTGATGCTGGGTAACCTCCACTTACAAAGTGCAAATTCATAAAGCTGTCTTCATCTGCACGTCGTGCAATGCTGCTTCTGCTCAGCTGTAACGGTTTGCAAAATTCACGGGTCGGTTCAATACGGTACAGTGGTGCCACGGTTCGGTACGTTTTCAACACAGAAGTAGAAATGCCAGAGAATTTCACTTGATTTTAAAATATCTGTATTTATTAAAACTAACATCATTAAGTATTCTTTTTTACTTCGAACCATGATGGATTCATTTGTGAACAGGAAGCTGCAGCAACTTGGCTTTTCATCTCCCATTCAGTGGTGAGGTAATGTGCCGTTAAAGTCAGGTAGCTCTGTGTAGCCCTTTACGTCCAGCTGTAGGGTGATCAGGACAGATTCTCTATTTGGGCTTTTATTTTCTTGTGTATAACAGGAATGACAATCTGGCTGAAACAGGCTCCTGAAGGAGTAATGTAACGGGGCTCATTAACATTAAGCATGTTCGTATTGCCTGCGTTTTCCACGAGAGAGTAGGGTTTCATATGCGTGGCTCTAAATGTACCAATCTCTGTAGTGATAGCTTTATACCCATTTGAATCAGTAGGGAATAGCTGACTAAGCGCTGCTGGGACAGTTTGTAGCGTGGGTGCTGCTCTTGGTTTTCCTGGTGAGCTAGTTTAGTGATGCATGCCTCACCGGAGTAAAATGTTTTTCTTCCGTGGTGAGAGTGTCAGGCAACATGTTGCCCATTATGTCGTGTGGGTTGCCATGTTGAGCGCAGTGGCTCCACCAAGAACATTATAGTTCACACAATTTAAGCTGTATTTATTTTTAAATAAATTTTGTTTTATTCCAACGAATTGTTCGGTTTGACATGTACACCGAACCGAAAGCCTCGTACCCCTACTAGAAAGGTAAGGTATAAAGTAAACTAAAGTCCCAGTAGCAACCGTACTGCCCCTACATTTGAGAACCACTGGTTAGTGAATAATAAAGGCTAACGGAAGGAACCAGCCAGAAGAAAATCCCCGACCCTAATGGTCAGACATGGAAAACTACTTATGAGTTGGGAACACTGCAGGCTGATCACTCTGACATCTCTCTACAACAATAATGCATTGTCTATAGGTCCTCCGTGTGCTTGTGTGTATTTTGGCCTGTGTGTGGGGGTCACAATGGAGTGAATTAAAAAATGTATTTACCCAAGAGGGATCATTATTCTAATTAAAAAACGATTGACTCAACCTGCTCTATCTATCTAGTATCTAACAGCATCTTTAGAAATCCAAAACATGTTGCTAAACTATAATTATGATAATCACTTATGACAGTAATTGCTGGTGCAGGGCTCTGTTAGATCAGCCAATCTTGTGTCACATCGTGCATGGAGTAAAATTGTGACTGCAGATGTAGACTGGTACCAGCTTGTTAAAAAAACAGTGTGCACACAACTGGCTTTCACTGGCAGCAGGAGAGATTGGCCAGAGCTGAGAAACCTCTTCTCTAAGCAATGCTTGTTCATTTATCAGCCCAGTGGATTGGAGAAAAATGGGCCTGGAGTCGGACAAATAGCTCCTGCGTTTCTTGTGCACTGCAGGACGCCCAATCTGTGTTTGATTGAAGAGGTGGCCAGTGAGAGACTCTCACTGAAATCTCTGTTGCTCCTTTGATTCAGGAAGCTCCCCAGATCCTCTTATACACTTCACACAGTAGGCTGAATGTGAATGGAGCCTGTAGAGAATGAATTAACTCCGTATCCACGATGACCTATCCCTTTAAATCTGTAAAGGGTAAATAGAGCCTTGAGCCTCGTGGAAAATAACTTCATTAACATAGTGTGTTCCTTGAGATGAATCCTAATGATGGCGAGTCTGGGTCAAACCTCCTTGGGTGATATCTGAGAAATGATAAGCTTTCCCCTACTGACAGAACATGACAGACAAAACACACTTTCGAGGGGTTATATGACCTTTTGAATTAGCAAGGCAAATGCAGACTTGCTCCTCCCGGGGTTCACCCAACCTATTTAGATGAAAACAATCTTTGTCGCTCACCAGATCAAGCCATTAGGAACAGTGTGGTGCCAGCTGTAGAGGGCAAAGTTGTAATCTGTGCAGGTGACATCGGGCATCTTTGCTCAGGAATCTGTCTGGCTTCTGCTGCTCCACATAGGCCTATTTCACAGCAGACGTTTGGGGATGTCAGAGTAGGAAAGCACTTGCTATATAATAAAATTAAGTATATTCAAATTCCATTTAGATGGCTGCTGACATAAATGGGACACTTGAATAGAATGGTGCCATGTTATTGGTAACTAGGGCGAGCACTAATTCACGAGGTCCTAATTTGATTTGTTAGCTAATTCAATTTAATATTGATTGGATTAGGGATATTTCTGTTCAAGGAGAAGGTATATGACGATTGATATCAGGATTTTATGAATTGTTTCCTGTCATATAGAGGTTATCTGCTCAGACTGTATTTACCTTGTTTTATGCAGATAGAAGCAAAGCTTTTTAACATATATTATAAGCAAAGTGAATCCTAAACCCTTCTAATAGAAATTCAAAAATATATTAATCAACTGATTAACCCTTTTAAGACCCTTTGTTCATGAACAGAGTGTGCTTTGAAGACAAAAATCCATTAATTTGCCAAATAAATCCATCAATTTGTCAAATGCATACAAACGTGGTATGTACCATGTGGTGAATTAGCTAACTAGCAGGTTAACTAATGGATAAAGATACTGAGAAGATTAGAGCCAACAATGTGGGCAGTGTGCAAATGTAGGGTCGAAGTGATCAACTAATTTATAAAATAAATGTTTTGCAGTGAAGAATGAATGGAAATAGGCTAATGTAATCATATCTCCTGTTAGCATGCTCAATTAAGCTACATCGCACTTGTTAACAGCAGCAAGCAAAAAACTAGCAGAAGGTTCTAAAGTTATACGTTATGTACTTTGCTTTTTGAAAAAATTGTTTAAAAGATTGTCTCCAGTAATCAAAACAGAAGCTTTCGTTTTACGCAGATGATCTCCTCCTCTTCCTGTCTGATTGTTATTCCTCCGTACCCGCTCTTAAAATGATTTGATCAGGTCTCGTAAGGAGTGAGTGTAACACATGGCTACAAAGATCTTTTTCTGATCTTAAGAAGGAAAGTATATTTGGAAAGGCAGAATTGGCTTTGCTAAACTACATGTGGGCAGACATATTCACAACTTTTTCACTTATGTTCAGCGAAGACATAGATCCTAACCTCCTGACTTCTATCTTTGGTGCAGTGCTGACTGAGATGCAGCTACCAACAAATCAAACAGAGGCTATAGCTTTTTCCACATTACTGGCTAGACGACTGACTCTTTTAGTTGGAAGAAGGCTGCGCCACGGTCCCATAAACCTTGGGTGGAGGAGGTGAGGGCCCACCTCAACCTAGAGCACTTAAATACACCATGTGGGGATCTACAAGGTCTGGCAACCGTTTCTATTTTATTTTGAACATGATTACCCCTCTGGTGGTATAGTCCAATCTTGAATCCTAACCCTCTCTTTTCCATCTAATTCAGATTTATTTAATTTGGATTAATATTATGCAAGAGCACAAATGGTAAGCTGTGTGAAATTGATGTGTCAAGGTATGTTTGTTAGATGTCCAGTGTTATAAAAAGAGGAATACATTTTATATTGAAATTGTGCAAAATTTCTGAACTAACCCTCCCTTGGAACATTTTAGAGATGATGTTTTGGAAATTGTCCATCCTGTCCAGAGCACACAAAAGTGCCATCAAGCTACAACAGCTAAATGTTTTCCTCTGGGTTAAAAAAATCCCTAGCTTTTTTTATTCCTTTCAACTGAAGAAATGGGTACTGCGTCTGCAGAAAAAAACAGCTTTGGTAGCTGGGCTCTCATTTGATGCTCCAAAATGGAAACAAAGCTTTTGGTCCGCATTCATCTGTTTGAAACAAGAGTTTTACTTTGCTTGTTAGAAACTTTCAATGTGTTTGGGCCTTCAGTCTCTCTTTCAAATTCTCAAAGTAGAGTTGGTGATTGTTAGAACAGGGAAAAGACTATTAAAGACAGTTTTGAGGAGTTTTATATGCTTCTGTTGAGTTTGAATGAAGTGTTTTTCACATTATCAGCGAGGTAAAATTACTGTTTAAATGCCAGTGGAATCTGTTAGCTTTGAAGAATGCATATAATGGCTTTTCCTTTTTACATCTAACTTTGTGAATTAAGGGGTTTATTTTGACAAAAACAGAGTTAGTGATTGTTGGAACAGTGGAAGGATGTTCCATGATGGCGTTGATGAGTTTGCTTTAGTTTCTTGTCAAACTGGCTGGGGTTTCTGATTATGTTTTCTCTCTCCTCCTCAGGTGAGCGCATCATTCCAGAAGAAGGTCCAGAATAAGATCAAAGATCTCCTCCAGCAGATGGAGGAGGGCCTGAAGACCGCAGACCCCCATGACTTCTCCACCTACACTGGCTGGACAGGTCTGTTTCCAGCACTATAAAAAACTGTACGCCTGTTCCATGTGTCAGGTTCACTGATCCCCGCCGTACTATCTTCCCCACAGGCATCGCATTGCTGTACCTCCAGCTGCACCGGGTGTCCCAAGAGGCCACCGACCTGCAGAGGGCACTTGACTACGTGAAGAGGACCATGAGGATCCTGAACGGCCGTAAAGTGACGTTCCTGTGTGGCGACGCTGGGCCCCTGGCGGTGGGCGCCGTGGTTCACCACAAACTGAACAACACGGCAGACAGCCAAGACTGCCTGTCCAGGTGAATGGTGATTCAACACGGTGTATCCAATGTGGGCCATGTTGCCTTCTTTAATGAGTAGCAACATTTGAGAACCCAGGTGGCAACTTCCGGTTCTGCCAAGTCAAGCGGAAGTGTCTTAAATCCTGCGTTCTCTCTACTGGCGACTCCTCTGAGTGCAAAAAGAAGTCGGATTGTATAGAAGTCTTGAGAAAATGACTCTACTTCTCTCTTGATTTATTCCCTCAGTAAACATTGTAAACATGAGTTTGTGGTCTCAATCGCTAGTTTCAAGTCTTCTTCAATACAGCATGATGTTCATTTAGTAAATTTATGGTCCATTTTGAGTCAAATCATAAAGAAGGGAATGCTTTTAGGGCAGTCTTACTGTGATTGACAGGTCACTGCTGCTACCAGAGCTGTATACGGCAAAACTACGTCACTCCTACGTCACATTGGTTGAGAATAAAACAACGTCTGTAATCCAAGATGGCGGCGGAAAATCTTCTAACTCGACGGCAGTCCACAAACAAATGGGTGACGTCACGATGACGTCCAATTCTGCAATACAGTCTATGGGAGCTCCACAACACACCTTTTTTATGAGAGCGCTGCATGTTTTGCAAAAACGCAAATGAGATGTAAAGATTTCAGAAAGTGGTTGATGTGCTAGGGTTTTCAACTATATGTTTTGTTGAATGTCACACGTTGGTTTGATCTGTGGATGTTTGTTAACTTGGCCGTTTTTCTGCTCCTTGTATTGGTTTTGGCTGGCGTTCTTCTATATGTCCGTTATTGCCAAGACCAACAATGTGTGAACTTTCCTATACCACTGGTTCCTCCTGAATACTTTTCACTTAAATAAATGTCTGTTAGGTCACTATCTATCTCCGAGTGAGGCAACACAATGGTGACTGAGCCCATATCTTACTGATAAAATAATTTCAATATAAGTAGTATCATGAACTGGGCGTCTGTGGCAACATTCTAGAAAAAAATGCTGTATTAAGTTGCAGCTTATACAAACTCAACATTTCCTCCTGCTGCAACTTCACAATTAAACAGTTAGCTTTGATTATGAACTAATCACCGGAAATGAAATGTATTTCTCAGTGAACTTGACACTGACCGCTATCGTTTATCAACATCTACATCTGCAGAACCAGACAATGGTCATTTTTGGTCAATGGTCATTTTTTTTCCACAGTAGATCAGTTTGAAATATTGGATGTAGTGATGATACAGTATGGCTGTCGCATTAATAACCCCAATATGCTATTTATAAGTCAACTGCAGGGGATGGCAAGTAACCGCCACAACAACTACGTTAAGGAAGTACTTTTTTTGTTTGAAGAGTCGAAAAAGGTTTTAACAACAACAACCGGGGAGAAATGAATACACATAGACCAGCACGTCCGTCCTCTCCCTACCTGCTTCAGCCTTCTCTTCGTCCAACAATTCTTACTTCGGCGGATATTCCGTATCCTAGCAACCAGAGCGTTTAAGCTGCAAAACAAAACACTGCTCGTTGCTCTTCTGTGTTCTGCATTTAACAAACATTTAGTGTTTATGGATTGCCAAGTACCGTTTTTATGTGAAACACTTTGTCTGATCTTTTGCAGCCTGTTTTATATGTCATTAATGGTAACCAGGCCTGCAGTGTGACCACTGGGCAGAGGTCATTGTCTTACTGCTCAGCATAGCGGGCGACCCACTTTTATCTCTGATTAATTCGTGTGTGTGTGTGTGTGTGTGTGTGTGTGTGTGTGTGTGTGTGTGTGTGTGTGTGTGTGTGTGTGTGTGTGTGTGTGTGTGTGTGTGTGTGTGTGTGTGTGTGTGTGTGTGTGTGTGTGTGTGTGTGTGTGTGTGTGTGTGTGTGTGTGTGTAATCAGTGTGATTTCACTGTGTGTACACAGTAAGTGGTCGGTGTGTGTGTGTGTGTGTGTGTCCAATACTTCTAAATGTGTGTCCTATTTTTACCGTTGTGAAAACATCTGTGTGTGTCCCCTTCAGGCTCCTCCAGCTGCAGCGCTCCGTGCTGAGTCCGGACGCTGAGATGCCTGATGAGCTGCTGTACGGCCGCGCCGGCTACCTTTACGCTCTGCTCTACGTCAACAAAGAGATGGGACCTGACACGGTGGATGAGAGTACCATTTCCAAGGTAAGACCCTTCCATGTTCCCTCTTTTCTTTAAACATTAACTGGTGCAGTTACAGTTTCCATCTTTCATCCAGAAATATTTTGAAGCATATTTGGCCTTGGGCCTCCACGGATCTCCATTTAAGGTGCATTTTGTCAAGCAGAATAACGACTTCAACACTAACGGTGCTCCGATCAGGACCGCTAAAAGCAGTATAGGTTGATCACAGGGTCTGTTTGAAGACTTCTATTTAATTATTTATTGAACTATTCTTAACAGTGGTGGTGATCACGAATAGTCAACTATTCAACGATTCAGCCTGATTTGAATGCCGATCTTACAGTGGCAATACATTTTTTTTTTATAAAATATTGAAAAATAACTTATGCTTTCAATCAATCTCTTTAGTGTCAGTGTCTGGTGTGGGTGTTAAGTCCTGTCATCCCTTTAACACAGACGTCGATTCGACTCCGTGACTACATCCACCTCCAGCTTATACAGGGGGGCAGAATAATGGCACACTTGTTATCAGGAGTCGGTCACGTCTCTGATTACAGTTGATATATTGGCAGCTGTTGGTAACCATTCCGTCGACGGTTGACCACGGCAACATCAGCAACCAAATGGGTTCATTTTCTGAATATTTGTTAGTTTTCACATTTTAGTTATTTCATCATTGCAGGTTTTGGTTTAGTTTTAATCAACAAAAAACAGAGATATTGAATTTTATCTAAGGTTGGATCCATCTTTTGATGGCTATGTAATTGAGACACTGCCTCTACATTTCATTCTTAACATTATTTATCAGTTGTAAATTAACTGACTATGCTAAGCTATAACAGTATATAGATGGATGGCTGGATGGATGGATGGATAGATTGATTGGACAGGCTCTAATGTTCGTACATGCATAGACGGTGTTTTAGTGTCTGCTCCTCCTGTATAGAAGAGGAGGTGAAATTGTGCTTGGAAAGCATCTTTAGAAACACAGGCATTTTGTTTTTTTCTGTCAGGCTGCTGTAATAACCATCTGTTAGACATTGAGTTTGGAAAAAAGTGGACAAGGACCAGGGCACAGAGGACACAAACACAAACGCATACAGAGGATAATAATCTCTCCACACTCTGTTTAAATTATTTATTTAAACAAGCACACACACACACACACAGAAAACTGCAGGACCAGCTGTCCCCTTTGGTAAAGTGCCAGGCCAAAACACATATACTGTGTACACACACACACACACACACACACACACAGAGAAAACACACTTTGGAAAAGTGCCACACACACACACACACACACACACACACACACACACACACACACACACAATGACAGAAGGGCTGAGAGAGTAGGCAGCAGCGGTGGGCTCACAAAAGTCTCCAATAGAGGTGTTATTATGACTGATGAAAGGATACCAATGTGAAGCTTTAAAGCTCCAGTTTCCTGTTCATCTCACCATCTCTTACACTAATATACCTGACACCACGCACGCACAGCACAGCAGCTCCCTTGACGCTTTCTCAAACAGTGGCCTTGCCCCAGGGTGCTGTTTAGAGATGCTTTTGTTTTTGTCATTCTCTCTAAAGCTTTGTGAGACTTTGTCAAGATTTTGTCTCTGGGTTTTTGTCTCTGGTTAATTTATATTTCGGTTTGTCTGTGTGTGGACAGATGTGGTCAAAAGAGATATCATCACACACTGTGCAAAATGCAAATATGTACAATATATAAAGATGAAATAGTGCTTTAGAGGAATGAAAGGTGCATTTGAGGCAGAGAAGGCAGTATAGATGTACAGGAGTGAAGCTTTGTGTGAATGAACAGTTGGCTGCCTATAAATCTGCTCTGTCATGAGGGAGAGAGTGCTGCAGCAGCAGAACTCTTTTCCTTTTCTATTTCACTCTTTATTGCTTAGGGACAACATAAACTGCTGATTCACAACTTCCACAACAACTTAAAGCCCCTTGAAACAAACACATGCGCACAACCGCACACACACACACACACACACACACACACACACACAACACACACACACACACACACACACACACACACACACACACACACACACATTTATTTTTACAATCAACACTTACAATGATGAAGGCACTTGCAAATGACAAGGTAGTACAAAATGTAAACCATACTTTGCTGTTTCATTTTTACCTCTATACTTAAGATTTCATTAAACTTGTTTTTTTTTTCTTTTTAAAAAATGTAATAAAAAACTGGCAACGAGGAAGATCTTGGGTAGATAATAATGAGAATATATATCTATATACATTTTTATATATCTGATTAGCATTTTGCCATTGAACATGTTGATGATAGCGGGGTATCCTTTTGATGCTGGCAGTTGGTCCAGAATGTTGCGAAATTAGAAATAGAGAAAACAACTACAAAATATTTTGATTAAATTATAGATGATCATTTTGTGATGTTTTATTTATGTTAATAGTCACTTTGAATGACTTTAACCGATGATAATGTTTCTAACAAAGATTTGAAGTGCTGTACCAGGTCTGTGCGAAGCTTTCTTCATTAGTGACATCATCGTGGAGAGTCCATGTCACAGTGATTAAGACACGTATCATTTACTGTCAGTTTAACCTTCAAGTTAATTCCGGCTGGCTACCTCTGTTGCAGATAGTTTCCCTCCCCCCCATGTTTCTGGTCCTCATCTGCTCTGTCACTCTGACATTGTCTAGCAACACCCCTCTACTACTGTGGGTTGACTGTGTGTTTTTGTAATTCACAAGAACTTCTGTAGCAAAAGAATTTCCTGTAAATCAAACCTCTTGAGTTTTAGTTTATTTTTACCTCTATTTATTTGCAAATGTTAAAAGCTAAAACCAATTTTCAGCCGTTTTGATTGTGGGCCAAATTCTCTTTGGAAGTTCTCCACATGAAACACCTGAGGACAGAAATATTAATGCTGGCAAGCTGTAGGAATTCAGTTCCCAGAAAGAGAACTGACATTCTGCCAGGATGCGGTCGGACCAGTCATTGCACTGTGAAACTTACTCCTCTTCCACAAACCCTCAGGTGGTGATGGCCATCGTGGAATCGGGAAAGAACATGTCGGCAGAGCAGAAGAAGACGGACCGCTGCCCCCTGCTCTATGAATGGCACAAGAAGCAGTACATCGGCGCCGCCCACGGCCTGGCCGGCATCTTCTGCATGCTCATGCAGGTAAGATGGGATCCAGTGGCTGGTTGTTGGTTATGAGATGTCTAGGTCATATTTGAACTGTGTGGTCTGAGCAATACTCGAATATGTGATACATGTCACAAATTTGAAAAACTTGCTTGTCAGATTTAGATTTATTTGCCCTGTATATGTTTGTAATTTGGATATTTGTTTCTAATTTGTTTCCAATCTTTCCAAAAAAACTAAACTAAATTCACACAGCTTTCTGCCCAGTGTGTGGACTGGCAGTTCCGTTAGCTGTTAGCCAAACATACCTTCCAAAACAATAAAAGTGAACAAACTGTTTCCTCCACCGTGTCGTCTTCTCTATTATCCCTAGCGGCCCCTATCGGCCGGGGCACTGTTAAGAGCAGAAAGTAAGGAGTCAGCAGACAGTCAGTGCCAGTATAAAACGGGTAATAAAAGGTGTTTTGAGAAAGTGTGAGTCACCCCAACCACAAGAGGCCCTTAAGCCTTCAGCCATAACTGGCCACCCGAATGAATATGCAGTTTGCTGCAGCAGAATGCGAGATTAGCTGCAGACAGACACAAAGGTGCACACTCCCTCACCCACTCACTCACAGTTGCATGCACAGACAAGCGCATGATCCTCTAGGCAGATAATAATAATACTGATATTAATGTGACATTATTTAAAGGAGTATGAATGAAGCCGGCCGAAGCAGCACACTGCTGTGATTGAAGGCAATGCCACGCTTTGATTGACTGCATACCAGCCATGTTGCCTTTGTTTGCTACCTTTTAAAAAGAGAAGTATGTGGTTCCAGTAACCACCAGAATGTATTTAAAACATAATTATTTAATTTCACCTTTTCAAAGAACGTTTTTTTTCTTAGATCCCTGAACAATTGGGAAACCCAGGCAAAACATGGTAAAGCACAAACTCAAAGTGTATGTTGCCGAATCAACCATGAATAAGATGCAAATGAGAATTCAGTTTGCTTGTAAAACGCATAAATTGTAGAGTTAATGTGAAGAGCATAGAAAATCTAAAACTACATTTGAAATGTGCTGAAGAACTCTTATTCTGAAAACACTTCCACTGCACATTTGAACCGCGATGGAGATGCCCTAAAGATGCAGCTACCAGAACAAAAACAGCCACACTCAGTGGACACGAGGTGGTTGTGAACCATACGACGTGTTGTCAAAAGTCAAATCAAAAGTGCTTATAGGCAATAAACATCAGCCTGCTGGGACTCTCTGTGCTGGCTTAATTCCAGTTGCTGCAGCGTGTGGGCGTCTTTCTTTTATATCTTTTTGTGTCTCCGTAGCAGAGTAATATTAACTAAGACAGAGACGTCCAGCTATAATTAAAACTGTCTCTCCTTCCAGCCAGGAGCAAAGGTCCACCCGGACGTTCTGTCGGAGCTGATTCGTCCCAGCATCGACTACGTCCGCCACAAGAAGTTCCGCTCAGGGAACTTCCCGTCGTCGCTGAGCAACGAGAGCGACCGGCTGGTTCACTGGTGTCACGGAGCCCCCGGTGTGGTCCACATGCTCATTATGGCTCATAAGGTGAGACCAGCTCATGCATGGTGCTGTGCGGTCAAAGCTCCCGCTCTGTGAAACCACCCATGTTTAGAAATGTTTTTTCATAAGAATGCTTGTACAAGTGCTTAATCTTATTTTTTGTTTTAAATCAGACACACTTTAGCTTGTCAGTAGTACTCCCCTCCTGACTCCTCCACACCGGCTATCTTTTGTGTGAACAGCATGGCCGTACATACACACATACACACACACATGCCGCAGTAACGCATTGGAGGCTAATTTCTTCTACGTCTTGGCCCATTAGCGAGCCGCTTGGCAGCTAATGTGCCGCATTCTGGTGTCCTCATTCTTCTGACTAATTCAGAGACCGAACAGAGAACAAAGCACAATGGGAGACACCGTCTCACTATGAACAGAACACACAGCAGATCTTTAATTTGGCGTCGCAGGAGGGAAATTTAAAGGATTGCCTGTATTTTGGTCCGTGATGTTTCAGGTCAGCAGTTGTGCTGTGTTTTTACTGCGATCTTACAGTAAACTGGAGGTTGCACAGTGGATTCAGTTTCGGATAAAACATGAGCAGGTTCATAATACTATAGAGACTACAGAGAGAAGTTCCAAACTGTTAAATGCTTGTCATTTTCTCAGACTCAACTAAAGCTGGCAGCATCACGGGTAACACAGGAAGACATCGAAAGACATCAGTGAGTGCCGCATCACTCTTGTTGCCATGCAACACGGAGCTTGTCGCTCTATCGGCTAAGTGACTCATTTGCTCACCATAAAGTTCCCATGTATGATGCATTTCCCTTATGAAACAGGTCTCCTCTTTTCACATTACCAGGTTGGGATTAATACAACAGTCAGTCAGACATTTTAAGTTCCAGGATTGTAAATTAGGTGGAGAAAGCCCGGTCCAGAGAGATCCATTGCTTTGGTTCATGACTGGTTGACCATATCTTGATGAACCAAAATAATTGTGTGGGAGGTGGGTCTGTTTGTTCTTAAGGTGGTATTCTTAACATTTCCTTATACCATCAGTCTTCAACTGAAGGAGCATGTGTAAAAATCCAGAATTTAGGGATATTATTTTAAGGGTGCGTTTGTAAATCCAATCCGACGCTCTAAACTAAAACGAGAGCCCCGCTGGTTGAAGAAACGGAGCGTTCAATTTCTACACAAATTAATCAACTGGGGGTTTTTTTGGGCTAGTTTTGCAGTAATTTGACACTGCAGCTGAAAAATCGGGGGGGCTGAGAGAGAGAGAGGGGATGACATCCAGCAAAGGGCTTTGAAGCCACTCGAACCTGTGCTGCAGCTGTAAAGGCTCAACCTTGTGCAGGTGTGCGTTGCTCTGCATAAACTGCTCTGCTTGAAGAGGAAAAAAAGAGGACTCTGAAGCACATGATGAGGCTTCATCATAAGTTAAAACTGTCTAGTTCAAGAGCACCTGACAGTGAGTGCTTCTGTGGTTTGTACCATTTACTAGAGATGCCCTGACTCTGAGCCAGTCCTAAGAGTCAGTATCGGGATCCACCCAGGAATATATTGCTGGATCAGTATCGGCTTAAATAAAGCAGATTAAGATCTGATCTGTTCTTTGCTTCCTTTCTTCTGTTCTGTTGCCACAGCGATTCTCTCCTTAATAACAGCCGGGCTACACGCTGCAGCATTTCACAGAGAATGTTTCTGTGGTTCCAACAAATCCAACAGAGTGAGACGTCTTATTTCTAGCGGAGTACTTCAGATCAATTTCAGAAGACGCATTCTTCCAGTTATATTAATAATTTGAGCTCATCAACTTTGAATCAGGACCTCCAGTGTTTTGATCAGGTACCTTGTGAAAATGAAGATGCGTGAGATGGATATTTAATCCACATTTAGATGAAGAGTATTGGATCAGATGCCCAATACCAAAGATCAGGGCCAGGAGCTTCATTGTAACATCTCTTATTATGATTGAAGTAAGTATCAGCTTTAATGGTCATGAACAAACATACATACATACATACATACATACATACATACATACATACATACATACATACATACATACATACATACATATACACATGAAATTTCCCTTCATGCTCCTTCTGCATTAAACCCATCCCTGAGGAGCGCCCGGGGAGCAACTTGGGGTGAAGTGTCTTGCTCAAGGACCGGCCACCTTGCAATTGCTGAACGAGCGCTCTGCTCCGCTTCCTTTTTGAAGCCATGGCAGACCTCACACTGCTGTGTCAGATTCCCACCATGTTCACACTGTGAATCTCAGTTTGTCTCATCAGCTTCATTCATGTTGACGGGTCAACTCATTTCAGTTTTCCAGGGGAGGATACAACACACCAACCAGCCTGTCGGTTTTACTTGTGTCTCCTACGGCCTTAATGGTACAAGGCCTCATTCTGGTTGTGTAATTCATGCCAAGATATACACTTATTGTTGTCCGTGAAGTCGCCCTTCAGTATCTCAAACCTCTGAATTGACCCTTCTCAAGGGTCCATTTCACAAAAGATATTTCACTGATGACATTACAGCAAAATAGTTTTGCAGCTAAGTGCAATTTTACTTTTTTTGCAGATTGAAAAATAATTTGATAATGACATTTTTTAGTAACCTTTCTTTCTTTTCAAATTTCTTTTTTTTTATGGCTCTGCAACAGCCGTGGGAGGAGGGATTATGTCCATTCTCATGAATGCAATATCTCAGGAGCTCTTGGAGGGACTTTTTTTAATCCACATGGACGCTAACACTGAACTGATTAGAACTCAGTGGCCAAGGGTCCCTGTGACCTCACAAAAAACGTAATGGACCATAACTCATGAATTCATATGCTAATAATGACATTTTCACACAAATGTCTAATAGGATAAAATTAAATTTTTGGATGGACAGAGATGTTAACTACAACTAGACTGGTTGGTGGAGGTGTAAATTCTATGTTCTCATTCTCATTTTCTCATTCTTGTTGCAAGCTACTCTTTTTATCCAAGGTCTGACTAACTGTTTGGCTTCATCCGTGTCTCCCCAGGTGTTCAAAGAGGAGAAGTACCTCAAGGAGGCTGCAGATTGCGCTGAGGTGATCTGGCACCGGGGCCTACTCAGAAAGGGCTACGGCCTCTGCCACGGCACCGCCGGTAACGGGTACGCCTTCCTGTCCCTCTACAAGCTCACCCAGGAGAAGAAATACCTGTACCGTGTCTGCAAGGTAGGAACCAAGTGTTGTCCGCCTGCTTTTGGAGGAGTATAAAACAACCAGCAGCTACATGAGGTCTGAATAATGTCTTCCAGTGATGTCACTCGAGTCAGCGGGCGGGTTGAGTCTGAAGACTGAAGACAAAGAAAAAATATTTTAGAAACAAGGGAGCTTTCCAGAAACCTGTAGCCTCCTGCTCATCTCTGCTGCAGGCTAGTTTTAGCTTCTGTCTGCATTGCATTGTGGGTAACGTAGGCGGAGCAAGAATAATACGTAAAATAAAAAAACAGTCTTGTTCTGTTGCATTGAGTTTGATGTTTTGATCGGTGGAGTTCTCTTTTAAGCAGCAGTGGTTCTTCACATTTTCATCAGTAAAGATTGTTGGTTACAGACTAAGAAGGTGGACGCGATAGAAATAATGAGCTGTGTAGGTCGTCAAGGTAACGGCCTAACAGGCCGCTGATCCTGTGAGTTCAAGTTTTTATACAACACAATATTATTTCATTGTTTCTGTTATGACCCAACAGCCTCAACGCAAATGTGAACATATTGTTTCTGTTATGAAAGCAGCTGGAGCTGCACTGTGTTAAAGCTGCATTAGTATTATATTATATAACAGGACTGCATTAAATGCACCCGGCATTAGCAACCACTAGGCTTAATGGTCTACTGTGTATTGATTGGGATCCAAATTCTCAGCAGGGAAGCATGTGAGTGTTGAGTTGTTCACATCTTAAAGTAAACAGATGTTTTGTTGCTGAAATAAAGGACATTTCATGTGATTTCATGTCAAGTAATAATTTGATGCGTCATATTCTTTCATCTCCTTTTTGCATTTTTTTCTTAAACATGTACAGATGAATGCTTCATTCATGTCTTTAAACACATTAATATGACCTTCCTTCCAGTTCGCCGAGTGGTGTTTGGCCTACGGGACCCATGGCTGTCGCATCCCAGACAGACCCTACTCTCTGTTTGAAGGTACCAACTATTTATCATTCAACCTTTCAACCAGGCTGATTTAAAATAGAAAAGCTTTGACATTTTGCTTCCCTTACAAGAACCACCGTCTTTTAAATCGATGTTATAGCGGGCCTCTAATTTGTGTTGCTAAACACAAATTCTGCTGCTAGCTCTTCTTCCATCAAAGTCCAATTACACAACACCCTGTGTAACTCTGTCAGTGTGAAGTCAGAGTGGCCTTTCACTAAGCTGTAATGAAAGAATTCAGGACCCATCTGGCAGCATAAGACAGCAGAAACTTCCAGTAATGAACCAGTGACTGCACATAAGCAGCAGGTCTAATCACACCTCTTAAACTCTGACAGTCTGCATTGGCTCATGGAGATACAAAATGATACTTAATTGTTGGGTTTTCAAAATAACCCGTCTTCTTTTACTGAAAAGTGAGAAAACTTCTCTCATAATACATTGCAAATAGGAAGACTGAAATGTGTAATAATGATAAATAACTTTTTCATTAGCCGATTGGATTCGTTCATGCTCCCAACACCAGTGGCTTATTCATCAGCTGCTTGGCTACCAGCTGACTAGTAACGCCCCATAATGTTGATACAGGCATTCTGCTTCCTTTGTTGTTTCTGTTGAGGTGGAGTTAGCATTTCCAGTAGCTGTTAGCTAGTGTAGACCATAGACTGTACATAAGAAGTGGACGTAGTTGTCGTGACGTCACACTTTGGTTCATGCAATGCCATTTTGAGGAATGGAGTTTGGCATTTTGGCCGTTGTCCTTCTTGGACAATAGCTGACGCCATCTTGGCCTTTTGCAACCAGTGAACAGAAGCGACCATATTTAGACTAGTGACATAGAGGAGTGACATGGTGAGGCCGTATACAGCTCTGGTAGTGCTGACGACCTGTCAATCACAAGCTAGCCCTGCTCGAAGCATACCCTGCTTCATGGTCTACGTATTTGACTCTAAATGGACCATTATTTACTAAATGAACATCATGCTGTATTAAAGAAGACTTGAAACCAGAGATTGAGAACATAAACTCATGTTTACAATGTTTACTGAGGGAATAAATCAAGAGAGAAGTAGAGTCGTTTTCTCATAGACTTCTATACAACCAGAGAAGTCGCCCCCTGCTGGTCAGTAGAGAGATTGAGTCTTAGTGTAGACCTTTATTGTGTACATCGATTGCTACGAAACATTGGTAGCGCTGTCCACTTAAGGCAGTCAATTAATTCAAACTTTATTTCCGACTTACAAGAGGGTACATAGCAATAAAAAAATAATAAAAGATTAAAGACATACAGGATTTAAACCGCAACAATTCATCATGCAATTTGAAAAAAACTTGTACATGTATATAGGTAGTGGTTCAGTGGTTATTATTGCATAATGTCTCCAATGAGAGAGCAGGAAACTACAACGTTAGCTGGCAGTAATGGACGCATTTCTCCCCTCAGGTATGGCAGGGGCCATCTACTACCTATCAGAGTTGGCAAACCCTGAAGCGTCCTGCTTTCCTGCCTTTGAACTTTGACCCATCAGCTGACGGGATAGGACGAGGAAAGGGTACGGGGACAAGCTGTTTCGGACAGTCTTTGCTGGAAAGCTGGACAAGGATGTATTTATGATGCAGCTTTCAACCTCGGTCATGAGTAAGTAGTGACCGAATGACTCTGGAAACTAAGAACTGAGAAGAGTGAATGCAATTAATTGTTCGTTGGAGTAAAATGTATGGTTTTGTTTGTGAAATTAAATCCAAAAAGATAAATGGAATTTAAATTTTGGACATAACTATAGGTTGTATGATCCAGTGAAAATCAAAGCAGCTGCTGGACTGAAGAGGACAATGTTAATGGTTCTTTCTCTCCCTGAAGATTGGACACTTGCATCCTGTGGGGACTGTCACAGGACTGGTGTCAAAACGTCCCCTGTCACGCTCCAGTGTGTTGGGACAAGGACCCCATGTCTCTTTCTAACCCTTTACAAGTTATTGCCAGCTGGCATGGAACACAGAAGAACACACTCTGACCCTCAGCCTTTAAAATCATAGCACCCAGGCCAAGAAAAGAGGGTGTGGAGGTGTGTGTGGAGAGAACTAAAGCTGTTGTGGTATTTTATGCCTCTGCATGCTCACTGTAATTGGCTCGTGGTGCCTCATATCCTGTCAATGTAGTGATTTCCTCTTCCTGTATTTGCGTGTGTGTGCTGTGTCACTTCTCCAGGTATTTGTCACATAGTGGGGGGGGGAAGTTTCTCTGTCGTCTTTCATTTCATAAAGAAGTCAACCAGCTTAGTGCTAGGTTTAAGTGGAGCAAACCAATAAATCAGCTGTTGAGTCAAACTTAAGGAGTAACTAAACCAAGCGCCCAGGAAGAGCGGCTTTGAGGTTAAGGCTTTGAAGCTATTTTACATAGCGGCCAAACGGTTGAATTGTAATTTTAGGGGTCAAAAAGAGTTTTCCACATAGAATTACATTGGGAAAGAGACGTCTGTAATTTAACACATAATCTTTTTTCATAGGGACATCAACTTCCCAGTACCAACCCTCCAATAGCTCTTATTTTATGCATTTGGTTCTAAAAGATGTAAAATGCACTAAGACTAAGACACGCCCAGTCGCATCTGACTTCGGCTAACTTTCCGTTACCAGTGTAGCAATACAGTTAAAGCAACAAAAGCCTTTTCTGTGGACTTGAAATAAAGCCATCAGAACATTACCCAATCTCGCCAGTCAGTGTCATTGACTTATTATCTGGCAAGATGCCATCGGTCTACATAACTTCAGTATGTAGCCAGACTTTACCACTTTTAATTTACCATTTGTGACGGCTGTTACCCTTTCAATTAGCTTATTAGCTGCTAATCGCTAGCATGCTAATTATTGTTATGATTATGGTTAGGAAAGTGCTTTAAAGGGTCTGTTCAAGTGACAAAGTATAAACTCGTATAAACATTTGTGAATTTGAATTTACATGCAAGGCTGCGATGTGTGTATGTTAGCCATTAGCATTAGTACAAGCTATGTGTATGCTAGGGATTAGCACTAGCAATTCAATGGCTAAATGAAAGGGTAACAGCTACTCTAAGAGGGGGTTGGTTTGTTAGTGATGAACGCTAGCTCCATACAGGTCACCTCGCTCCAGATCAGTTATTGACAAGTGTAATTGCAATAGCTGGGAAGTTATGCATATTTTTAACACAATATGTTGACTTCAAATACTTGAGTTGGCACTAAGATGTCAAAATGATGACCTTATTCCAGCAGCAACACTAACAATACCATATACATTTGTTTTCAGCTGAATAAAAGTGTTTTTGGGGTTTAGTTACTCTTTAATTGACCCTAAATAAGTCCTGCCCCTTGAAGACTCTCATAGATGCATTCAGATGTTCTTCATGTTCAGACTGGTTTTGTGGATTTGGAGCTCGTCATGGTTAAACGTTGTGTAATGGTGATATTCGTTATCTGGAGAGGTTGGAAGGAGATATACATTTCTATGTAAAACCCTGGGGAGCTAAAATTAGCAGAATAGGTCTGCCTAGCGTTAGCACATTTGCTACGCGAGCTACTGAAGGTATACTGATTGTATACACATGCTGCTTTTGCTTTTTATTGATTGTACCAGTGAATAAAGACTTACCCAGCTTTACAGGAACACTGTTGCTTGATTTCCTCGTCTTGTGTCACGTATTTTGGGGGTTCACTTGAACAATGTGATCTGTAGGCTTGAGCTTCTATCTTTATAGTTTTAACTTGTTGCTAAATCAGTTTGACATTCTGGATATATCCTTCAAACACATATTTTAGACCTTTCTGTGTGCTGTGTTATTTTTCAAAAAAATTGACAATATTTATTCAGGGGGTACATTTAGTGACAGTGTGGGCTCCATGACAGATCTGACAGTTTGAGGGAGAATTGCATGGTGTATACAACAGCTAAAGTGATTATAGTTTGACTTTGAATATTAAGGTCAAACCAAGCTTTTACCACAATGTGACAAACTTTAACTTATAGAATTCCAACTTCTAGAAAAGCAACTGTTTATTCTACGCTTGAAGATAAAATGTTCAACCTTATCTGACCTATCCGAGTAATATATATAGCGGGTAAAATAAGTTTTGAACACGTCACCATTTTTCTCAGTAAATATATTTATAAAGGTGCTATTGACATGAAATGTCATTCCATTCCATTTTATTACACATAACTTAATTTCTGAACTTATTTGTTTGGTTTTCTTTGTATGTATGGATTACTTGGGTTGTTACCGACATCTGGTGAACATTTCATGTCAATAGCACCTTTAGAAATATATTTACTGAGAGAAATGGTGACGTGTTCAATACTTATTTTACCCGCTGTATATATATAGTATATACTGTGAAAAACGCCTGCATCTGTTATTGATGCTCTCTATATCTCTTGGGAGCAGCTGCAATATCTGTTTCTGTTGATTTATTTCATAGCCAAATCTGTTCATTTCATAGGTAAATTTCTTTAATTATGCATTTTTATATTTAATATTGAATGACATGGCATTTCATAGATGCCACTTCCGTGAAAATGAGGAGAATTAAACAAGAAAGAAATTTACAGTTGAATAATGGCAAGTAAATATTCCACAATGCTAAATCACAGTCATAACTGGAGAGGTGGCAGTTCACCACCTGGGCACAGAACCCTAACCATGGCAACAGCTTCATAGACACATTTAAGCCACACTATTTTTGAAAAATCCAACTCAACTAATGTACATTTTCAGGAGCTTTCAGCTGCATGTCTTGGCTTTCATCAACTGATGGAGTTTGCTCACCTGCTTGTGAACACCAGACCTAAAACGCTCACTGCATCTACTGGGAAAAGGTCAAAGGTCAGTGGACAACCATTGAAGTAGAGATATGTACATCTGACACAACTCCACAACTCCATCTGCTGATAAAGACGATGAGACTGAAAGCTCCAAAACGTAGGGGTTTATTTGTGAATCTATTAACAAGGTCAATAATGGACCTACAAGTATTATGAGGTTCTGTGGTTATTTAGTTTAATAGAAATTGATTGCAGCCTCCTCCTGTTAACATGTCAGGGTGTGTTTTTACAGACCCTGAATATCCACGTCCCTAAACTGCAGTATTACCTCCAGGGTCCACTAGATGGAAGCAACACTATCTATATTAGAGGCCATCTGGAGGATGTGGTCATTAATACTTCATGAATTGAATTTCCCGCTAGGTGGAATTAGTTTGTAATTTAAACGCTCCCAGGTTTTGGTTCATTTGTGTATACAGAGCCAGCATAGCGCAACCCACTGCACTCTGTAACTGGAGAGACATTGATGTTTCACTGGCTGCTTGTTGGTTGTAAGGTGTTGCCTAAAATAGGGTTTAGAGTTTAATTTGTACAAAAACTGTTTGATATGAAGCATCAGATTTCCAAAGGATAGGTTGTCTTTCATGGTTTAGACTGATAGAACAGTTTTTACCACACAGACAAGCATTGCCATTGTGCAGTTTTAATGTTTCCAGGGAGGCCAGACTTTACCAGCAGCAGCACATTGAAATACAGATACTTCAACACAATGTCCACAGAGACCAACAGAACGCCACAGAGATAGAAAGCAGCAGTAGAAACAATAACTGAGATTGAATCAGCTTGACAACAGGAAAACAATTGAAAACACAGTCAAACTACAGATGAACCGGAAAGCCACAAACAATCCAATGACATGTGAGGAGTGGCAGGGGAGAATGTGAGAGAAGAGAACAAATCTCTACCCCGATGGGATCACAGCAGTGTTATTTATATTCTCCTGCTTATTCTTAGGTCTCCATGTGATTGACAGATGGACCAGGGAGGTTTCTGGATATTTCAGTGTCCTTGTTCTGACATCTACTGGTGCTCCTGAGGGGACTGATGTTTGACTTATAGCCTATAGCCTTAAACTATTTTGTTATTTCAAATGTAACTTCCCTCATCTTGTGCTCTGTCTCATGTCATCAACATCCTCAGTAGATTCAATGAACACTAGCCCCTGTCATGTCTTCTGCTTTTAATCATATTCAAATATGGAACATATTTCACTATTATTCTAACATTATCCAGGTTTCTGATCATGAAACTCCTCCATATCCCAGTCAGTCTGTGCTGAGGTGCAGTTACTATCTGTATCAGACTTTCACCTATAGCTGTCCTTAACAAAATGTATTTAAATTCTATTTTTGACAGCTTTTACCCTCATTATTTGTAAAAGAATTAGATATGTTATACAGCAGGGTAACCCTGCAGTAACAAAATATATAACCTGCTGCTTTCCTATGGCCTAATATTCCCTATAGTGTCCGAAAGTTGTTTTCTATGATACACTCTTTACAAATAAAGGTACTAACTAGAACCATATATGGTTATTTGGCTTGTCCTCAAGGGTAACCTGTTTTGTAAAGGTTGCAACAGGATTCCTTTTTGAGGCTTCTACTTAGAACCCATCATGAAGGGTTATATCTAGAACCATCATTGAAAGGTTCCACCCAGAACCTCCTATGAGACATTCTAAAAAAAAAAACTTCTACGGTGTAACGGTTCCACCCAGAACCTTTTCACCTTCTAAGGGTGCTATAGAGAACACACCTAGAGGGTTCTTCAGAGAAACCTTTATAATCCAATAATTCCATCTAGAACCATACTCTATATGGGATTCATTATTTGGTAAGGTTCGTCTTAAATAGGGAAAACTGGACATTTACTCAGTCTTGTTTTTATAAGATGACTCATGTCATTTTATTGCTTGTCTGTTGTTGCTTGCCACTTCTTTTTAAATGATAGAAATCAATAGCAAAATCAAACTTGCAAAACCTCTTATAAATTGGTAAAAGATGTCGTTGCTGTTATAATATATGTTCACATGGCAACAAAGTACCGCCTTCCCTGAGACTGGAAGACATAAATCAAACATTTCACGCAAAGGTTATGACGAGGAGCCAAAATCATCTGAAGTGACAAAATCATCTTCAAGGTCACATTCATCAATCAGCCTGCTGCTGCTGCTGCTGCTGCTGCTGCCTCCATACCAGCATCATAAATCACTTTCATACACAAATAGAGATTAGGGAGATTCCTGTTCAGTTTAATTCTACATGAAGTGTATAATCTCTTTAAGCTACTTTTGTATCTGTGTAGTTTGTTTTATGTGCTGCATTTGTTCATTTGATTCCTTTCTTTACTTGATTTCTCTGCCCTACATTTCTCTATTGCTGCTATAACATTGCATTACACAGCCAGCCAGATCGCTGACTAATGTTTCTGAACTGTGCTGCAGATCTGTGCTACAGGGACTGGATTGTTTACATCCTCTGATACCCGGTAATTACTACATCAAGGTTCATTTGTCTGGGGGTGCGGCTGGAAATGGAGCAGATGAGAAATTGAAGTGGTAAAGAATCAGTGACTGTGTGTCTGTTTTCTCCCTAGAACATTTTTCCTATTAGCGCCACTGCTGATTCTCAAGCAATACAATGTCTCTGCCAGATAACAAGTGGCTGCATTAGAGCACCAGAGCTGTATCTAATCAGCCCGCATTCCCATCATGCCTTAAAGCTTCGCGCTATACGCTCTACTTTACCCTCTAGTGCCAGTTTTGGACGAGTGTGTCAGTTTCCACTCGTTACATTAAAATAAAATTCAAAAATAAACTTTTGTCTTCGCCGGAAGTTAGTTTCAGGCAACCAAACCACTTTGTTAGGTTTAGGAAAAGAGGGTGGTTAAGGTTAACTTGACTGAACAATAACTCACGTGACTACAGGGTGACAAACGAGTTGCATGACTGACGACTGACATGACAAAATGTAAAGTTTACTTGCAGTTTTGCATTGGACACAAACATGGGTCTCCTGGGTTAGAGTCCTGTGATTGTTTGACCCATCCACCTCCCTACCACCCATCCTATGTGGACTGTCTCGCATTTTAAACTAGGTCAGTTTCTAAGGACACCGGTGTTTTCACATGGAGCTTCAACCTTCGGTTCTGTAAACTGAAGCTGTGAATGTGGAAGGGTCTAAAACTTGCATTCTTTCTACCGTCCATCAGGGGGCGACTCCTCTGTTTGTTAAAAGAAGTCAGACTGCACAGAAGTCTACGAGAAAATGACTCTACTTCTCTCTTGATTTATTACCTCAGTAAACATTGTAAACATGAGTTTATGGTCTCAATCTCTAGTTTCATGTCTTCTTCAATACAGCATGATGTTCCTTTAGTAAATGATGGTCCATTTAGAGTCAAATAGACCATAAAGCAGGGTATGCTTTAGGGCGGGGCTACTGTACCTTGTGATTGACAGCTTGCTGCTGCTACCAGAGACGTAAGCGGCGTCTCTACGTCACTCCTCCACCGTCCAAATATGGTCAAAGAAAAAAGCCAAGATGGCGACGGCCAAAGCACCCAACTCGAGGCTTCAAAACCGAAGTCCACAAACCAATGGGATTAATCATAATGACTATGTCCACTTCTTGTATAGAGGCTATGGTTTACATTGGAGTGAGTTGCATGCGGACGCTGAAGGGCGCCTACATCTGTCGGTGTCAGAAGCCAAGGAGCGCTGACCAAGCTGCAGGATTTGACGCATTGGGAGTGTGAAAGGCAGCACAACAGGGTCCATATTTTGCTTTTCACAGGTTTTAGTGTCAGTGTCCAAAAAATATAAAGATCCACTTCAGACATGCAATTGAAATTATATTTTGTGGAAAATTATAACCATTTAAAATATACACGTGCCAGGCTGTCAATGAAATCAAAAAGTCAAAAACATTTAGAATCTTACTAACATTAACCTTTGTCCCTTGGTACATGTAGTGGATAAATCACTTTATATCTTAATGCACATGGACCTTAAATTTGAACTCTTGGTCTGTTTGTTATTCAGTCGACTACACAGTTTCTATTTCAGCTTTCAGTCAGTTAGCATTCACAGTCATCCCAAACGTATCACAACAATGTATGATGTGAAATGGTGACGTTACAGACAATGTGCACGGCGTTGCTTGCTTGGATGAGGCAGCTGAAGAGGCTTGGTTGGTGTGTATGGTGGTTTGAGCGGCATGCTGCTCAGCTTAACACACTAAAAGCTAAAGTGGCAATTTAGCTCAATTATTTACTTAGTGGGAATAAGGAGGCGTGGGCCTTCCTGCTAGTACAGTATGATAGAAAGTACAGAGAACATAGAACAGTGTTCATCGAGATACTAAAATGAGAACAGTGTTAAGAAATGCAAATTTATAGTATAGAATATACTAATTTATACACGTTTATGCATATCATGAGAGGCTCTGGGTTTGAATTGATGCTTCCTTCGTTGAATATTGAAAATTTTCCAGCCATGAATTTTGTCTTACCAATTTTATTAGAGGCACAATAACATCAAAAGACAAACAACTCTAAGGGGAGAATTGAATATATATATATATTTTTTCTTTTTTTCTTTTTTACAGAAACAAAGGAAAATGTGTTCAAATGTAGGAGGTTAATAGCATCTTGTCCACAGTTTCTCTCAAGAGTCGGGATGTCTTAAAAAAAATTTGTTTCAGTTTAGAGACTCTCCAAAGATTTATAAAAAGTAAAAAATTTTGGGACACCGAAGAAATCCAGCTCTGTGAATTGGAGGTTTGCCAAGAGAACCAACAATAAAAAATAAAAAAAAGAGTATATCCTTTAACCAAAGCATTATAACTCGCCCAGGATTAAAACAATAGACATCTCCTTTCCAGTTGGGATGGGAGGTGGATGGGTCAAACAAACACAGGACCGTCGTCAATGAGACTGCTGCATCTGGCCCTTCACAAAACTAAATACATACATTGACATTGTGTCATGTCAGTTGTTAGTCACGTGAGTCGTGAGTCAGTCAAGTAGAAGTCAACCAATCTCTTTTCCTAAACCTAACTAACTTCCTGTGAAGACAGATGTTTATCTTGTAATGTCACTGTGCATGTAACGAGTAGAAACTGACATGCCGTCAATGCCATGTACAAAACTGGACACTAGAGGGGAACATACGTTTGAAGCTTGGGGCCACTGACTAAGCGAGTTGGGTGTAAGAAAGAGGAGATTAAAAAAGATCAGTTGAGAACAGAAGTTAATAAATTATTTGATTTAATTGTATCTAAAATGGAATAATGAGAAAGAAATCTTACAATGGACCCTTTTGACTGAAGACATGTTGACATGTGACACTAGGAGAAGCACAAAATGAATGGTGAACTCCATTTAGGAAAAGTATTTTGGGGACGTGTGTGTTTGTGTGTGTGTTTGTGTTTGTGTGTGTGTGTGTGTGTGTGTGTGTGTGTGTGTGTGTGTGTGTGTGTGTGTGTGTGTGTGTGTGTCTGATGCCCTGCAATGCCGACCCCCGGGCTGTTTGGTAAAACAATCAGACAGCATGTCTCCTGTTCGGTTTGACCAACCACATACATTCTGCTGTGTCTCTATTCAGCACCTGTCCAGCTGTCTCCAACTGTTTCAGCTGCTTGGGGCATCTCGGGTACTGTCCATGGTGCTGAATCTGAAAACACACAACTGGAGAGCCACAACTGACCTATGAAATCCTTCAGACATACACAATGTGCTTGCATTGGTACATTGAAAAATTAATTGACAGTTTAAAAAGAATACAGAGCATTATTTAAATTATTCAGAAGATCCTGTTTTGTATCCCTTTAGTTCAAATGGAGGCCTTTGGTTTATGTTGCAAGAACTAGTTTTATTTATGGTATGTTATTGTCTGTTTTCCATTCAAGTTTAAAGGGTGTTTATGTTCAAAGTATGACAATAAATATTGTTGAAATGATGTGGAAACACACTTTGTTGAGTTCATTTGATATTCGTAGTGGTAAAGGCTATCAGGGGCAATTTAGACATGAGGTTCAGAAGCTTGCTTTAAACTTCGAATTTTAATTGAATACTCCTGCTTTGAAACATTCAGCCACTACTTAAGGAATATGCATGGGCTTTGTAGTTTATTTTTATTTTTTTTGTGTGTTTTGAGATAAAAAAATGGACATATTAAGTAGGCCTACAGTACTGACAAAACGTGTGTTTGTTGGGCGGAGGGGAGGGCCTCGTAAAGGGGCGTGGAATAAACCAACATCACAGGCTAACGCAGCGTCCCAGCATGCTATCATCTCCGTCTGTGGACCGTCTGACCGACCGACACCCACGTTACCTCCATTCCTTCCCGTCAACCCGAAGTACTCAGTGCCGCGCCGGCTGCATCTACTCCCTGGGTATCGTCACCAGTAGCGGGATGAAACCGACATTGTGATAAAGGAGCATCTCCTCCTCGTCTTTCTCTCCTCCTCCTCCTCCTCCTCCTCCTTCACTCTCTCCTCACCGGCGGAGATATGAGGAACCCACTGGCCGATTTAGCCCTGACATTCTGGCTACTTCTAGAGGTGAGCGACGTCTGCCATTGTTTTTAATCAGCGACGATGTTTTTTTATTTTATTTTCATAGCTAATATTAGACAAAAGCATCCGGCTGAAGGGACAGTGTATTAATATGTAGAGACGATGAGTCGGTTGTGTTTTGAGGCTTCTCGCTGTGATGTAGCCCCGATACGTGCCGCCTGCTATTGTTTTGGGAGCGTTGTTCGCCAAATTCAATTAAGAAGTTGTATAATTGAACAGTCCTTCGCCCTAATGCCAGATGTACACTCATCGTAAAGGGCAAACTGGGATCTTTATAAAATGAATGGCATTGTGTGGTAACTTCGGCACATCAAGAAACACTTCATATATATAGATATATATATAGATATACAATTTCAACTTTTGTTATAGTAGCACGCCATTCCCCTCGATTGTGATGTAAAGAAAAAAATGCATATTCAAAAAGAGGTGATGCTGGTGGCTTAATGTACATGCTGGAGAGAGGAGAGGAGAGGAGAGGAGAGGAGGCTACACCAGTCCTTTCTTAAACGATGAAACCACAGTGAGAGGTTCTGTCAGAACGCCAAGGAGGCTACCTGGG
Organism: Anoplopoma fimbria; assembly: GCF_027596085.1. NCBI lineage: Eukaryota > Metazoa > Chordata > Actinopteri > Perciformes > Anoplopomatidae > Anoplopoma > Anoplopoma fimbria. The sequence continues at coordinate 12,914,328 of NC_072469.1, forward strand.
ATTCTGTCATCCTTTGTCCTTGTGCCCAGAACCCTGACACTACTCACTGGGTTACTGGGCTTGTAGGACAGACACACTCACAGGTGTACAGCAGCAATCTAACTGTACCAATGATGTCAAATGAATGACTCGCTTCTCATAATGTGATTTGTAAGTGTTGTCACCTTTTTTTTTAGAGATTTTCCTCACCTTGATTCATGTATTCTTGTCGTGAGTCCAATTGACTGCCATACAAGTGTTCCTGTTTTCTTAACCTTGTAACACATGCATTTTGACGTCTCCAAATCCAAACAATTTTCAGTCGTGTGAATGTTCTGGATGTCATTGGGGATTTTAGGATCATTTAGACACGAATGAGGGGACGACAATGATCTCGACTTTATTTTTTTTTGACAGGGCTTTGAAGGTAGCACGCCGTGGTCATGATCAACCACTCTTTCTGCTGGTCTACTGCTGCTGATATTCATGTCTCTTCGTGTATTATTAATACTCATCATTATTATTTTATTTCATTCAGCAGACTTAGTGAGCACATCCATTTTGGATGTGAGCAGACGGCTGAGGGGGTACTGGAGCCCTTAGACCTCACGCTGGTGCTGCCGCGTTCACTTTGATATGTGGCTCTGACAACTTGTACATTTAGATTGAGGCTGCTGATGTTTTGTTTAATTTTTGAATGCTTTGAGCTGAGAAAGCGCAAATCACTTATGTCTTTTGTTGAGGTGGAAGAGCCTCGCAGACAGCAATTAGACACTGGGAAACAACACTTTGGGTTAAGATGTCTCAGTGAAAGCGATGCAGCTTTAGTTTAGAATCGTAGGAGTTTCAAGATCCTGTCCAAACTCATGATGTGTCTTTTTGTCACTTTTGGACATTGGGCATTGAAAAACACAACCACCTTCATGTCAGTTTTCCTAAACCTAACTACGTTATTTTGTTGCCTAAACCCAACTGTGGGTAGTTATTTTAAGCCAAACCATGATGGTTGATATATTGCATGTCGTGACTACTTCACGAGCTGCCGTGAGACAGCATTGTAAAGATGTCATTGCTGCTGTGTCAACTAGTTGCACTCTGTTTACAGTCAACTTGTAGGAGTGATGGGATTTAAAGGTGTGGACCCAGTCCCCCACTCTCTGTGAGCCTAAGCCGGCTCATCAAAGATGTAAGTTCTTTATAGTGTAATTTATTTCCCAGTCTGGCTGCTTTTGCTTTTTAATGCTTGTAACGGTGAATAAAAACGTACCCAGCTGTACAGGAACACTGTTGTTCCTTCATTTCATTGTCTTCGTGATCACCAGGTGATGTGGTGGTTAACTTCTACACTGTAATCTATAGGCTTTAGCTGCTTTTTCAGTTAGACATCTTCAATCACCTATTGTAGACTTTTCTTTCTGCTTCTCCCTGAAATCGTTTTTATTGTCTTCCAAAAATTGAAAATGTCTTCAGGGAGTGCAGTTAGTGACAGTGTGGGCTCCGTGGTAACTCAGACAGCTTGACTTAGCCACCATGGAAAATATTTTTGCCATTAATCCTTGAACTAATGAGTTACTTGATGATGACACATAATTGCATTCATATGACTTTGCAACAAGATGTTCAACACAGAGTGGAAACCTGCCAATATAGGAGAAGAAGCACCTGGCACATTATGGCTTTAACGCTTTAGAAGCTTAGTTATTCAGTCTGATGCTTGGTTGTAGAAGGAATACTAATGCCACACAAACACACAGAGTTAGAGAGAGAGAGATTCTCAGGGTGTGACTGCATTACCTTCCAGAGGCTTTCTACAGTACGTTAGTTCTTAGCATCACTTCTTGTTGGATGGGATACACTTTAGTGTTTTAGTGGTTCCTCCTGGCCCCTGGTCTCTACACACTGTAACAATATTATGTAATGTACATATCGCTGTAAGTGTCAAGAATACACCATTAAAGAAAGCTGTGGGTTTGTTTCTTAATTTAATTTTTTCCCCTATCAACTAAAGTCAAGGCCTGTTTTTTCTTCTGTCTCACGGAGCAGACGACTCCACTAGAAAACAAACAAACCTTGGACATGGAAATAAAGTGATGCTGCTAATGATATCATGTTGTTTGATGTTTAAAAGCCCACTGGTTTGTGATAGTTACAACAATGCAAAAATGACATCTTGCTATTGGAAGATGTCTGGACTGGACCAGTGTAGCTGCAATGGCTTAGGTTGTGGTAATGGTTGTATGAAGTGTGTCATCACTGATCACTCCTGAATCACATTGTTTTATTGCGTCATTTTTACGCCCACTGGCACGTAGCAAATGGTGGCAGGCTCAGGAGGAATCTAGTGATGACTTAATGTGTATTGCCTGGCTGGGACGGCAGCCATTATGAAAGAGAACACAACGTAGACTCATTTTTGATATGCATTACATGCTGTATAACTTAATTTGAAGTTATGTTAAAATGCTTAGAAAGTAAAGCCTGGTTAATTTGCTCATTTCAAATTGTGCTCCTGCTATTGACCATCCGGCACTGGTGAATCAGTGGTCACTGACTAAACCCTGCACCACCTGCAGCTTGTCAAGATGCTGAGAATTATGCAAGTTAGAATTAAAGAGCTAGTTTGAATTATTGTGATTTTGATTTATCACACAGTATGTAATTACATTTACTGTTATTTTGAGTGGGTGTGAGCTTTCCCAATGTTTTCGATGTGGAGATTTGACTTGGATTCACTCTATGGGAGTGATTTATTCATTCCAAATTGCTACAGTTCATTGTATCAGTACCCTTAGCTGCTACTGTATAGCAGGAATGTTGATGTGTGATTGTGATTTTTGGACATGTCAAAGGGTGTTTATTTAAGTCAAATCATACCTGGTTTACTGTGTATTTACAGAATTAGCTGATATGAAATGAGCTTTCACAGAGTGTTGGTTGGAAAGGAAGGAGATACCCATGGAAACCATTTTCAGGCGTTCATTTTATATGATGTCTCAAAATGAACCTCCGGTTCTGAAAAGTGAAGCATTAAAATTGCATTCTCTCTTTAATTGTGTAGACGTCTATGAGAAAATGACTACTTCTCACTTGATTTATTCCCTCAGTAAACATTGTAAACATGAGTTTATGGTCTCAGTCTCTAGTTTCAAGTCTTTCTCAATATGGCGCGATTAAGTAAATTATGGTCCCACATAAGAGGCGTAGCTCTTTGGCTGCTGCCTTTTGAGCTGACTCTACGTTACGAGGCATAGTTCTCAGGATGGTTGCTAATAAACCTGAGATTGTTGTTCATCAAAACATCTTATCTATGAGGTGGCAGTATTGATGACTGAAGTCTAAGCAAAACCTGTACTGCTACCTGCCTTGGTCAGGGACAATGTGACACATGTTATAATTTAATTTGTCTTTGACTATTGTGGACCATTTGTGTTCCTCTATTTAGTTTACAAATGGACAACGTCTTGTGTTTTCGTATTCACCTGCCGCCCCTGAGATATGAACCGAACCGTGGACTTTGAGAATGGTTACACCTCTATTTCGAACAATGCCAGTTGTTGGCCAAAGTAGAACTCTCAACTGAACCCATGTAAATATTATACTTACTGTTTACATTGAAAGCATTTTGGGAATTATAGTTCCAAAACTGATTATTTCACAAAGAGAAGTAAGCAAAAAAGGATAAGGGGTCTAGTTGTCTGAGGACTTTGAAACCCCTCATCTACAGAAAGAAACATCCAGCTGATGCAGAAGGAAGATGGATAATATTGTAATTCCCTTTCCCTCATGCCCCTTTGCTTGAATCCTGTTTTCTTATACAACAAAGAGAAGCTGTGACCTTGATTTGACCTGTTCAGGCCACCGTATACCTGCTCCTGCTAGAGCGGCTTGTGGTGTGCAGCCATGCAGTTAATAAACAATCCTTTTCCAGGCTTGCAAGAATATTGTTTCTGTGCCTATAATTGCATTATCACGGAGTTATATGATCAAGGTTTGTTTCATTTTGGCATGGAAAATGCATCTGCATTTCCAAATAGGAAAAGCTCCTCTGCACCTCCCCATGAAAACTAATGACAGTTATTTGTATTTAATATTGGCGTGTCTTTGCTGCTCTCTGCTGGACAAAACCCAAACATAATACACCTTTTTGTTTCCTTTGTTGTGATTTGATTTTAACATGGAACGTTTTAAATGTATGTCACATGACCCTCAAAAGGATAAGAGGGTATAACTAATGGATGGATGAGAAGCAAGTCATCCAGTTGTTAAAGCTGGTGCAACGAAAATCTAAATAGCTGTCCTTTTTTAATGTGTTTTTCATTTCATCATTACACAGTAAATGTATACAAAAACAGAAATAGATATAACAATGTGTATTGTGTTTCACTTTATTTTTTCTTTGAGTTGTTTTCATTAAGGCACTTTAAATCTCCAAAAAGGCTGCCTGGTCTTCAGTCAGAATCTTGTGTATTTTGACAGTTCAATATAAAACCTTTTTTTTGGTAGCCTTTATTGAAGTAAAATTAAATGACTACTTTTCAAACAAGTAACAGTATCCTGGACACATCTCTTGGAAAAAAGAGTTATGTAAAAGCAGTTTTAAAGTAAAATCCTTTTTAATTAGCGCTATCGGTGCTCACGCGTTAAAGGCAGTTTTCTTTTTACTTTTGTCTTAAACTGGAATGAGTCGATAGTAATGCAGGTGTTTTATATATATATTTTCTATTTCAAAAGATAATTTCTCACATAGAAAGATTTTTTTATTTTTATATACAGTGCACAGTATTTAGATCATTATATGACCAATAGGTACGAAAACAGTAGAGTACTAAGGCTAGATCCAAACTTATGCTTTTCTGTTTTGAAACGGGGTTCTAAAATGAAAATGATATCTGTCCACAGAGCTGTTCCAGCAGCATTTTAGAAATTATTATTATTTATGTAGAATATATCCTCAAAACAAGTATTTTAGTACGCTTTTATAATAAAAGGTTAGTGTTGATACCAAAGATCTAGCTCTATAATTTTCCTCAACCCAAATGGATATATTTCGTTGAAAATAAAAAGGTTTATTTTTCAAACTTAGTTACGAGGTTGCGGATCTTGCTCCATCTCTCTCTATCACACACATCAATTTTACTTCAAAATGAACAGGTACAAATTTAAGTTTTACTAGGTTATGGATCAATAAATTCGATCACACACGTCTCTCACTTGTTTTCTTGGTTCTGTTTTTGTCTGTTCTCAAACTCGTAGCTCTGCTGGGTGGCTGAAGTCCTTGTCGTACCAGAGAACATTTATGTTTTTGTTCATTTATAGTTTCTTTGTGGACTTCACAATTGTTGTTAAGAAAAAAATAAGCATTAATAAATTTTGTGTCCATCTCCCTGTTTAAAGCTGCAATCCTTGACTTCAAAAGTATGTTTAGCTACTCTAAAACTCTGGAGTATTTTGGAAGCTTGGCGTAAACCTAGCAAAAGATATGCATTTCAAAGCAGAAACGTAGTAGTGTAGACGTAGCCTAAAACATACAGGCAGACCAGTAGATAAACAGATTTTCTTCATGCTTCCTCCAGCTCTGTTTCCTCCTAACTGTTGTTTACACTTCCGGCCAAACACACACTGACACACGCTGACATGATGCTTGCCAGCCGGTTGCTGCTCGCTAATGGCATCAAGTTGGATCAATAAGACAGGAAGGATGGCAAATGGAAGGAAAGGAAGAAAGGAATGAGACATAGAAGAGTGGAAGAGATGAAACCGAATGAATTAGGATGAAGCAAATGAGGAATTTTTTGAAGAAATTAAGGCTAATTTAACCATAAGGTTCTTTTAAAGGCTGATATTGATGCGATTGTGTCCATATATTCAAATTCTCTTTTGACCATTTTGTTGCCAAGACATTTCCTGTCTGCAGAACGTCTGCAAAGTGCTTGTTATTACAGAATCCAGAGATTTACAGCTCATTCCTGGTAGTGTGCAGCACAATTTGGACCATAATGAGAGACTAAACTGCCTTGAAATGCAAGACTGTCAGGAAAAAGTGTGTTGTAGCAAACTCCAAGCTAAAAGGGAAAGAAAGTGATGGCAGCTATTCTGATCACTTTGAAGGCCCCTGACTGGAGCAGTTCCGTGTTCAGTAATGTCTGACCTTTCACATGGAGCCTCTTTATTGACCCGTCTCCTTTCACAATCTACACCTACGGCCTCCTGCAACCTCAAAGGCAAAACACAGCCTTGATCGCAACACTCCTACTTCTAAAGCTTTCATGTGCATTCTCCAACACCCCACCCCCCCCAAATGCCCTTTAGCCAAAACCCATCTGAGCTGCTTTCTAAAGCAGGAAAACACATTCTCCGGTTGCGTAACGGTCATTCTTGTCCCGCTGGAGCACAGAGGGACACTTTCCTCCGCTGTCAGCACTTACACGCCGCTCTAATTGGAGAAGGACAATGAACAGAGCTGGACGGTGACCATTGCTGGCACAGTGTTAGGGCCAGGATAACAATTAGGTCAAAGCTAATGTTGATGGATGGCAACAAAGTAAATCATTTTTAAATGTAAAGCTTTATTATTATAGCTGTTGTGTGTATTTCTATATTATAAATGTCCTTTTCATGTATCATATATGAGCATTGCTGGTTTGTTCTTTCTGCAAGTACTGTACGCGCTATGCCAGTGACGTAGTCCTCATTTATCTTCGCCTACACTCATCCATCCATCCAGCCATGGGTGACATTGTTAAGTGAGTCATATAAAGGGCTCATGTTGGCGAGGATATTGTGAGGTGAGAAGCTATTAAATTCTGAGGGGGATTGAGAGGAAGGATCAGGAGAGTTAATATCAGAGCCTGGGCTGTTCACAGGATCTGCTTCAGTAGATCTGAGGAGCCATCATTTTAGTTTAAAATGTTATCAGCAGAAAACAAAGAGGTAACAGTGTTGAAGTGTCAAAGCAACTAAGTATTGTGTTGCAAAGATATCTACTGAAAAGATCATTCTAACTATCTAGCCTCGGCCCTGCCCGTCGTGAAATGGCACCTGGAGCGGATAGAAGTGATATAGGTGTATGTCCAGAAGTAGAGCTGCTTGATGGCTTGTTATTTTGACTCAGACTTTAAGCGGTTTTGGTTGAACTTTGCATATTCTTCTCCTGCTGCTGGTTGGTAATTTTTTTCATATTTATATATACAGCGGGTAAAATAAGTATTGAACACGTCACCATTTTTCTCAGTAAATATATTTCCAAAGGTGCTATTGACATGAAATGTTCACCAGATGTCGGTAACAACCCGAGTAATCCATACATACAAAGAACAAAACAAATAAGTTCAGAAATTAAGTTATGTGTAATAAAATGGAATGACACAAGAAAAAAGTATTGAACACGCTTACTGAAATGTATTATAATACTTCGTACAAAAGCCTTTGTTGGTAATGACAGCTTCAAGACGCCTCCTGTATGGAGAAACTAGTCGCATGCATTGCTCAGGTGTGATTTTGGCCCATTCTTCTACACAAACAGTCTTCAAATCTTGAAGGTTCCGTGGGCCTCTTCTATGAACTCTGATCTTTAGTTCTTTCCATAGATTTCCTATTGGATTCAAGTCAGGTGATTGGCTGGGCCATTCTAGCAGCTTTATTTTCTTTCTCTGAAACCAATTGAGAGTTTCCTTGGCCGTGTGTTTGGGATCATTGTCTTGCTGAAATGTCCACCCTCGTTTCATCTTCATCATCCTGGTAGATAGCAGCAGATTTTTATCAAGAATGTCTCGGTACATTTTTCCATTCATCCTTCCTTCAATTATATGAAATTTGCGAGTGCCGTATGCTGAAAAACAGCCCGACACCATGATGTTCCCACCTCCAAACTTCTCTGTTGGTATGGTGTTTTTGGGGTGATGTGCAGTGCCATTTGACCTCCAAACATGGTGTGTATTATGGCATCCAAACAGTTCAATTTTGGTCTCATCTGACCAGATTATATTCTCCCAGTATTTCACAGGCTTGTCTAAATGTTGTGCAGCAAACTTTAAACGAGCTTCAACATGCTTTTTCTTCAGCAATGGAGTCTTGCGTGGTGAGCGTGCATACAGGCCACGGCGGTTGAGTGCATTACTTATTGTTTTCTTTGAAACAATTGTACCTGCTAATTCCAGGTCTTTCTGAAGCTCTCCACAAGTGGTCCTTGGCTCTTGGACAACTCTTCTGATAATTATTTTCACTCCTCTGTCAGAAATCTTGCGAGGAGCACCTGTTCGTGGCCGGTTTATGGTGAAATTATGTTCTTTCCACTTCTGGATTATTATGGAAGTGCTCACTGGAACATTCAGAAGTTTAGAAATCCTTCTGTAACCAATGCCATCAGTATGTTTTGCAACAATAAGGTTGTGAAGGTCTTGAGAGAGCACTTTGCTTTTACCCATCATGAGAGGTTTCTTGTGTGACACTTTGGTAATGAGACACCTTTTTATAGGCCATCAGTTGGGACTGAACCAGCTGATATTAATTTGCACTGACAAGGGGCAGGATTGCTTTCTAATTACTGATAGATTTCAGCTGGTGTCTTGGCTTTCCATGCCTTTTTGCACCTCCCTTTCTTCATGTGTTCAATACTTTTTCCCTGTGTCATTCCATTTTATTACACATAACTTAATTTCTGAATTTATTTATTTTTGTATGTATGGATTACTTGGGTTGTTACCGACATCTGGTGAACATTTAATGTCAATAGCATCTTTAGAAATATATTTACTGAGAAAAATGGTGACGTGTTCAATACTTATTTTACCCACTGTATATACAACGACTGTAATTTAGATTTTATGGACCCAGCTGCATGAAGCCTTAGCACTTGTGCTAAGTTAATACGTTCCTGGTCACAAGAAGATGAACTTTTATAACATTTATATTTATATATTTTTATATATATATATATATATATATATATACACACACACACACACACGTTCCCAGAGGGTGCACATTTCTAATTTGGATGGCAGTGTTGGTCAGCCATGTTGGTCAAGACTAAAATATACCAACAACCATTGGGTACAGACATTCTAGGTCCTCAGATGATGTAGTTTAAGGTAAACCCGACTGATCCCTTCTAGCTCCACCTTGAGATGAACCTTGATGGCAGATTATCAAGAAATTGCATATGTCATGGTCCACAGAGGATGCATCCTTGTGACTTTGATAATCCGTTTTCCCAAGCACCAAAAAACAGTTGACTCTATTGGTTGAGACTGAAATATCTAGTATTGATTTTAACAGAAGTTCTATACTCAATTCTAAACATGGCCATAAATCAGCTTCTATGTGTTTTAAAATGTAAAAGAAAGATCGGAGAAAACAAAAGAACTGTGCTTCAGATGACAGTTCATCTAACTCTGTGAAGATTTGATGACACACATTCTTTGTGGATAACATTTCCCACTAGTGACCACGGTGATAGCAGAGCACAGTGTGGACAAATAGAGTGGCTGAGCATGGTCTCAGTGGGAGGGGACGGGATGCTTTCATCTCCTGCGGCTCTACTTTGTTAAAGTCTCCCGCTGCCATCCTTCTCTCTGCCTCTCACTGTGTGTGTGTGCTCCTGACATTTCCTCTCAGCTCTAGTGTCACAGTAGGGTCATATCCTCCACCAGTAGCCTGACAAAGAACCTATTGTGTTGCCATGTTGGGAGCCACCAAAACAGCTCGAACTGGCATGCCGCACTGCAACAGTGTCAAAGATGTCGTTGGATATCGTTGTATCCTTTTGGGCCTGTATTTGTCAAACCACTAAAAGAGAAGACATAAGTGAAAAGATAAAAGACAAAATCTTCTATGAGGAGTCCTAAATTGGTTCTAATTATAAAGTAATAGTCATTAGTGGACTAATCGGTCGTTTTGGTCTAAGTCGACGAGGATCTCTTGAATTTTCTATTTCATTTTCTTTTTTCATTTCTTTTTTCTGGAAGACTCATTTCCAAGAAACTTAAGAGCAAATCTTTGGTAAGAAGAACAACTGACATGGTGTGTTTGTGTGATTGTGGGGTGTCTGCAGTATTTGACACTTCCGCATTCCGCTGTTGTCAAGGGTGAGGCTTGTTTGTGTGCATGTTTAGGGGAGTTTTTCCTGTGCCGATGTGAGGGAAGGACAGAGGATGTCGCATGTGCACAGATTGTAAAGCCCTCTGAGGCAAATTTGTAATTTGTGATTCTGGGCTATACAAAATAAACTGAATTGAATTGAATTGAATGTTCATGTTCCTCAGAGTAATGCATATTAGCTTTGGACAGCTTAGGGACACAGTAATGACTGCGAGTGTTTTATTTTACAATTACACTGTTTCAGGAGCTTGATACTAAAGAGATATTTTACTGGACATGTGAAGTTAAATCTTGCGGGTGGCACATGAGGAAAAAACAGGGCAGCATGAATATTAATTCCAAATATTATTGCAATCCTTCCCATTAACATTAATTCAGTCCAGGCGATAGTCTGGACAATATGGCCAAAAGTCATTGTTAGACTCAACTAAGAAATAGTTTAAAATAACCACTCAATCCTCACATTTGATTATTATGTTATTTTTATTTGTAACTTCCATACAATCAAAAACAAAAGAAAATGTCAAACTCTTTCAAAGTGGAAGCTTTCAGGTTTCTGCGAACAAAAATGTAAAGTGTCACAGGTTTTAGGGTTAATAGTTGTAAATAAATAACAGCCTGACTTCAGTCAGTGCAATATGAAAAAAATAACGCAAATTTGTAATTCAGAGTATGCAAAGAGACAAAAAGTCTTGACGTTCCCTGCGGGATATGCATTTCTATGATCATACTGTACCCTAATACAGTCTTTTCATTTCAGTCTGGCATCCTGCTGCTAACATGGCAAAAAATTAACAATTGTAAGAACATACATGAAGCTCAACCTCAAAAATGACGTAACAAATCCAAAATATATCTAAGAAAACAAGCAAACATGCCACTCAAAAGTTCCCTAACCTGACCTGCCAGATGTTTTTTATAACACAGAACTGTCTGAGAAGCCGTCATTGGAAACTGTTTGGAAAAGGGCAAGCACTTTTAAAAAAACTCTTGACAGGTGATTGGAAGAAACATCTGTCAATCCAACTCTTGCCGAAGCCCGTGGAGGGGGGAATATATCTTTTCATTCTTTTCATTTAGAAAAGCCTTCTGTGCCGTACCTTTTTCTTCTTTCACTGAAGAAATGATCCCCAGTTCTGATAGAACTGATGCTGTTGCAGTTTCTAGGTTAACAGTTGCCTCTCTGTGTCGTCACACACACCTAAGCAACTGATCCTGTAAAATCAGAGAAGTCCAGCTGCCTTGTTAAGTACAAGTTGTACAGCTGTGAGGGAAGAAGACCTTTTATTTCTGTAGAGCATCCATTATCCGTTAGCTAACAGTTTGTGTGAGCTACAGTATGTAAACCCAATCCTCACAGACACATGGCTTTAGTAAAAGTGTCTCTTCTTATCACATTGCAGACTGACTATTTCTTTTTTTTTATCCCCACCAGGAGTTAATAGTTTAGTGCATAAAACTGAGTAAATGTCGTATACATTTAATAACTATATCCAAAAACAAGTTTTAATTTTGCACTGAGGCTCCTGTTCAGCTTGATATCTTTTGAGCAGAAGTCTTAAGTTTAATGGAAAGTGATGCTGTGAGTGCTGCCTGCCACCCTGAGGCGAGGCGTGTTCCTGCAGTACTGCACATGGCACGCTTTCCTCTCTCCACCTCCAACCAACCGGCTCCTTTTGGCTCCTAACTCACCTTCCCTCTCTCGTTCTCTCCTTCTTCTCTCTCCCTCAGCTCATTCTGTACTGCTTCTTTGCAGACCGCAGAAATGATAACTGTGAAAATCATCCACTCGCCACTACAAAGCGTGCTGCATTTTCACAGGGATCATTTCAAAGGCAGTTAATTAAAGGCGCTCTCCAGCCGGCCAGCATCGGCTCTGCATTCTGTGCATTCTCAATGAAAGCCAGTTAGAGGGTTCACACACACAAAGGATGCAGGGAGATCCTCGCTGAGTGTACTGCTCTCCATGTCATTGTGGATTTTTTTTTTATCAAGTCGGACAAAGAAAATGTTTTCCTTGACTAATTTAATCCATCTGTCTTTTACAGTGTGTGGAAGCCAAAAAGTACTGCTGGTATTTTGAAGGCAGATACCCCATCTACTTCATGTGAGTACCACAACGTTCCACTCCTACAAAAAACCTTGAATGTCCATCATCATTATGGCCACTACAAGGAGATTTGAATGAGCAATTTTTGGCCGGGTGCATAAATGGATGGAAGTGTTAAAATAATTAAGTGTCATAATCAAGTTTCTTAAAAAACTATATTGAATCTTGAGTTTTGGTAATGTTCGCTACTAAAACTCTAGAATATTAACACTTCCGGTTTCACAGTAAAGGCCAACCACTGCTTTCACATGGAAACGCATTTATTTTGAAGCACACACAGAAAGTGATAAGGATGACTTAGATTAAGATGTACCTTTACACATCAAAAGCAGCTCAACACATGTATTCATGCTTGGCTGAGCAGGAAACGTTTGTATTAACAAAAACGTCACTAAAGAGCTGAAAACATCAGATCTGTTTGCAGCGACGTTCCTCAAATAAATACATGAAACAAACATAAAATAAATGGATAGAAAAGGCGTTAAATTTGCATTACATTTGGATGGAAGCTTGGCTTACATGTTAGCTGGAACACCAAAAAGAAGCTAAAATATGCACTGAGCTGCAGAGCTGTGTTTAATCTCAGTGGGTTCATTATCACGTGCAGCCCTCGCATCAAAATTCTATTTGGGTTTGATTCAATGTTATTTCCCATCTATTGCTTACTGGATATTTAATATCTGGCAGTGTGGTTTGAGGAAGTTTGTTTTAATGATTCAGACAGACGACGGGCTTCTTCCACAGTTCCAACTCTCATCCATTTAGATTGCTTTCCTGCTGCTGGCCACAGCTATAGTGGTGATTAGATGGAGAATAAGAGAGAGCACCAGTGAAGAGAGATTACTTTACTAATGAAAAACAACTTGGAGGAAAATCCTCCTTTCTCCTTCACTGTGCTTCTCTAGATATATATACGTATATATATTTTGGTTTCTCTCTTCAGCTTAAACCACACCAGAATTCAGTTGCTTTTCCAAAACACATTCCACATGTTCAAATAGGTCTTTGACTCAGAGGGAATGAAAAGCTTGGGGCACAGAGTCTTTTGTAGATACTGTATGTCTATTTTGATAATGACCCACAGATGACACACTCTACTTCAGTATGAGTAAATCATGTCCCTGCCTTGATTCCAGTCTCTTGACTGGAAAAATACATTGCATTGCAGCATTGGTGTTTTGTGCTTGCTTCAGCAGGAGTTTTGACAGGTAGGTGTTTCCAGAGACCTTTATTTTTAATTTCCAATTTGGAAGAAACAAGAATCTAGGGATGAATGAGCATATTTGAACGAGTTCATTGAACATAACTCAGTATAACATGATGATAACTCTTGAGAGCTTAATTATTCAGAGCTGTTATCAATGCATCCAAGCATGGAGCCTCTTAATTTGAATATTCACATTGGTCCTAGTATAGCAATTTATTTCAACAGCACCACAGCCTGCAGCCTCCGAAATGGAGTATGCAACATTCATAAGTATTTCAAAACATCCGCTGACTGGATCACAGTGATCCCGATACAACCATATAGGGATTTCTAAATCTTAAGTGTCTTAATCTTAACTGGAGCAAGTGTTGGCACAGCTTTTTCTCCCGAATGTAAGTAAATGTTGTTTAATACATTCTTAAAACTATGCAGTTGGCAACATGTCTTGCTGTCCAGCTACTTGAATTTACAGCTACTTAAATTGTTTTCTGCGTAACTATTGCTAAATAGGCTTTGATCATGCTTACAGGAGCTTGGCTCAATTGACTTCTATGGGAAGTAGCAAGTGAGCTAGCTGGCTTTGTTGATTTATGTTGTTAAACTTTTAAGAGGGAATTAATTGTGATCATGTCCTACATTTACTCATAAACCAAACATCAACCCGTTCAAAGCATTTAAATCTATATTTTTTCTGCACTGAAGCTAAAGCTAAGAGCTAACAGCAGGTTAGCTAGCTAGCTAAGTTTTTATGTGACTGCAGCACAGAAAACTCAAACTTAAAGCGGGATATATGTGCACAGACTGCTGCAATACTTTGGAAATGTTACGTAACGGTTCATTCCCAGAGCCGATGCAACAGATACAGAAGCAGTGTGCTGACATTGAGGACGCGGATGAAAAGCTGCTAAAAATGGAGACTGAGACGGCAGCAAAACAAACCTGGAAAAAGAAGCCTGTTCCAGGTTCAGCCGATGATGTTCAGGCTGATTTATGTGGAACTTGTTAAAATAGTTGTGTTAGAAGCCACATTGTGAAATGTCTTAGTTAGTGGCCAACTGTGTTCTCTTTGTTGGCGGTGTTGCCTTATTAAATAATAAAAAGCGTTATTAAAACTTTGTCTGGACCCCACATTCCTGTTGTCTCAGCTAGCCTGCTGTGTAAACCACAAACACTGGTTCACAAGGTAGGATTGGAATACCAGATCTGAATTTTAATCTTCAGGATCAGAAATCTTTGGATATGCTTTGACCTACCAAATTGTCAGAATCTGAATCTAATCCAATTCAACCAATATAATCCTATGCATGCACTCAGGTATTATATTACTTACACACATTTCTTTCTGTTCACACGTAGGCTATTTTTTTGTGCAATAACCTTGTCAAAATTTCCAAACCAATAGAATGCCAAGTTTAGTGTTGTCTAATGATTCCTGCGTTGTTGCAGGTGCTTTGACTTTACTTCTTGGAGTGTCTTTATCTTAACTATTATGCATGCTCAAGGAACCTCTTATGGCTGGGGTGACTTTTTCCCGAAACACCTTGTATTGCCTGTTTTTATAATGCTTTGGACTTCGTACTGACTTCTCACTCACTACTACTGACCGGCCCCACGGCCAGTAGGAGCCACAAGTGCATCACCAAACCCTGCGGCTAAAGAAACAGTGGGGGGAAACCTTAAACTGTATGTCTATGCCCACTTTTATTGTCTTAGACGGTGTGTTTAGCTATCAGCTAATAGCTAACAAGCTACACACACACAGCTCCGCAGCCACAGACACAATATTCCATCAATATTTTTATTGGGCATCAACCTCATTTTACATATTGTGGAAAAATAAGACTTGAAGCCTAAATAAATGCCTTAAGATGCTGTAACACATTACAACAGTGGTCATTGCAGCCACATCTGGAGGAAATCAGCTCAACTGTGAGCATCTTTCTAGTTATGACTTACTATCTCATAATTATAGGAAGACATACAAATTTTGAGAAAGAAATCGTATAATTACGAGATCAGAATCATGTGGAGGCCCAAAGAATCAGACTGCGCTATATTTATTCTATATTTATCTCCACCGTGCCTCCTCTACATAGAATAATTAAACCGGCAGAGAGTATGGTTAGGTTTGGTATCGATGTGGCACGGTGAAAATACTCCACTTGTTTTAATACTGCAGACTCTGGGGCCTCCAGGGACAACGGTTGCTCAGCCCTGATATAGTGTTGAACTGCTAGACAGGACTGGGAGTCTGAGGTATGCACTGTCATGCTGGCTATCCACAGTCATCTATCACACACACACCTTATTATTATTATTTCAGCTGTGTTAGTGCCGGTTTCCTGCTGCTCACCATAGACTGATCCATCATGGTTTGCCTCTGTTCTGAATATTTGGCTTCCAGGCTGCTGGCTTGCCATTTAAGCTGAAACCATTTAAAGTTTGTTTACGAAGCAGAAAATGTGATGAATGGCAACATCAGAATGCGGTTTATTATCAAGTAGGTTTTCACTTACAAGGAATTTTCTTTGGGGTTTGGTGAATACAAGAAGCTTAATTAGAAAACATAAGAATAAAAGCAAGAGAAGTAATACATAATAAATATTATTAATTATTATTAATAGAAAATAGAGAATGATACATTGAAAATATTAAGAATATAAAATAAATAGAAAGTATAAATAGAATATCTGCAATGTAATGTCATTTTAATTGCCTATATGCAGCATGAAAAAAATAAATATTATTCCAACAATTTATTGCTTAAGGAGAAGACTGCCCGTAGGTGTGAATGTGAGTGTGAATGGTTGTCTGTCTATATATGTCAGCCCTGTGATAGGCTGGCGACTTGTCCAGGGTGAACCCTGACCTCGCCCAATGACAGCTGGGATTGGCTCCAGCACCCCTGCGACCTTTAACAGGATAAGCAGTTGCGGATAATGGATGGATGGCTGGATGGATGGATGGAGGTGGAGCAGTAATGTAGTAATTGGTAGGTTCCTGGAAGAGTGCCAGGCTTTGAAGGGAATTTGACATTGTGCCTGAACAATGGCATTTCATCTTCTGGGTCCATCGGGCCGAATAAGACTTTTTCCAGTAGACTTACATTGGAAGAGGGATGTCTGTAACTCAGCAAACTAAGTCCTAAAAGTTGTAAAATCGATTAATAGTCCCAATCCAGAGTTACTATTCTTTTCTCCGTTCGTGGTAATAACAATGAGGCTGGATCAATGTCTGGGAGGCGGGGTTAAATTAAACGCTAGTGTCCTTGCCGTCTGGGCCCCATGGAGCAAAAGATGGCCAGAAGATCTGGGTAATTTATGTCTGTTATCTATACTCGGAAGTCAAACTATTTTTGCTTCATGCGCGACTGAGTTCCTTTCATTGGAATGAATGGGGCCTTGCCTCCAACACTGTATCCTCTTAATATATTCATGGTTCGACCCCCCCACTCCTCTAAAGAGAGTGTTGATTTGACACTGAACTGCTCCTGATGAACTTATTGGCACCTTGCATGGTAGTCAGTGTATGAATGTGTTTGAATGTTGGCGTATGTTGTGAAGTGCTTTGAGTGTTTATCAGACTAGAAAAGCGCTACATAAAGTCCATTCACTATATTATCCCATGCTAACTGCTTACCTATACGCCTCCCTGTGTGCTTTCTTTGTCGTTCTAGATGTCGCTCCTATGAGGACTGCTGTGGGACTCGCTGCTGTGTGAGAGCCCTGTCCATCCAGAGACTATGGTACTTCTGGTGAGTTACAGAGGGGGGAGCAAATTTTATCTGAGGACACTCAACCCTGTTTTGCTTCTATGTGTGACTTTGTTGTGACTGCACATGATGGTATCTCTGTGTCTGCTTGCTTTGTTGCACATAATACTTTTAAACAACATTTAATAATTGACTGATTTTTTTTCTTCCATCCTATTCCTGCTCCCGTTGGACAACACAGGTGTGTTGATGATGTTGGGTTGGTTAAAGGTCTGATTCGTCCTCTGTTTTTTCCACTCAGGGTGCTGCTGATGATGGGAGTGCTGTTCTGCTGCGGTGCCGGCTTCTTTGTCCGCAGAAGGATGTATCCGTCCCCTCTGAGAGACGAGCCAGCCTTCAATGTCTCCTTCACCAGGCACCCTGTCACCACACCAGGTACAGCAGGATTCAGACAAATACACAAGTAAATAGGGTCGTGCATGTGATAGCATGCCTCACTTGCTAGCTCATGGACGCCTTTCTTTACAGATATAGACCTAGTTCTAGACATCTTTTTACCGTCAGTCCCACCTCCGTCTGATATAACAATTAGAATCAATAGAGCTGTCTCCACCAGCGTACTAAGTGCATTTCCATCTTTTTTATAAAAAGCCATTGTGCATGGGAAAAAAAACAGAAGTTCTTAAAACACCGTTAATATATATATATATATATATATATAAATATACATATATACAACGTCAATGTCTTCTGAAGAGACAGAAGCATCAGATATTTGCGGATCACTGAGGAGACCATAACCTGAACTGGAGCTGTTTTAATAATCTAATCTTGTTGTTTCCTCTTCTGCAATGGTTTAATGTCACCGTGAGTTAGCTCCACTAACCTTTGTGTAATGGTATTGGATGTAAGCCTACTATTTTTCTTTTGGCTCCAGGACCTGAAAAAACTAAACTAAATAATAATAATAATCTGTTTGGTTACAGGTAACTGCTAACTAGTAATCATGGATGAAAACAATGCAGGACTTAAAGTGGCCCTATAATGCTTTTCCATTTTTTCCCTCTTCTTTAGTGTGTTATATTATATGCATAATATACATGCATACATTTTTTTTCCCCGTACATGTAAAAGGTCCGTAGAGTGTAAAACCTGAAGTCCAAGCCTTAAAGGAGTTACCCTCCCCCTCAGAAACACTGCTTAACCCCAAATTGCTCCGGAAGGCTTTGCCACCGCTGTGAGAATGGGTATGAATGTTTGATAGTCCTGATGGGCAGGTGGCACCTTGCATGGTAGCCGGTATCCGGCTTGACATGGTGCATTAATTATCGTGGGGACATGTTTGTGGATGAAATAAGGAAAGAAGTCTGTGGTTTTATGATAAATAATGCACATTGAATTTCTCAAGAACATGATCAAGAACAGACAAAACATGACATCCTGTTCAAAAACATTGTGGTTCAACAAAGAATTCAGGCAGAAAAGACAAAAATATCTCAAAGTAACAACAAAAAAGCACATTATTCATAGAAATCTGGTTAGTGCTGAATATTTAAGGAGAAAAGGAGAGGGTATAAAAAAAGCACAGAGGACCTTTAGGAAGAAATTCAGTGGAGACTTGATGAGCATTAAGTCTTAAAACCCAAAGCTAAATTGAATGATGCTGATTTGTTATTTGCTCAGCATGCATAATTTGGTTGTATTTGAATTTCCATGATACTGGATGACCGTGGTTTGTCTTACCTCTCATACGGACAAGTGTAACAACATCAACTGGTTGAAACTAACTGCTGAACAAAGGCTGATTGATCAGTACAGGCAAAAAGTGGAAAAGAGAACTCAGAAATATAACATTCGGTGATATTTATTTATGTAGAATTTAAACAAGAGTTTAAATTGGAAAACTTTCTGTTGTTTGAAAACCAAAAGTACAGGCAGGTTATTGGTAACATTAGAGTGAACAACTCCAGGATTCCTACGGTCATTGGATGATAATAAAGGTTAGATAGAAACCAGAGGATCTGCAGCATTTTTTATAAAAAATAAACAAATTAGGTTCAAGTCAACCAATCCTTCTAAGAAGAAGAGTGGTCCAAGATCCAACTAGAATTCTGCCAGAAGCTTGTTCATGTCTACTGAAAAATAGCTTAAGGTGAAAAGAGCTAGAGGACATACAGCCAAATACCAGCTGTGCTGTATGTTTATTTCTGAACATTAGATTTTGTCATATTTTCAGCGAAACACAATGGATTTGCTAAACTTGAGCAGCACTTTACACTCCCATGATTTTACCCAACTGCCACCCACCACCACCATTACATCATCTCAAGGCGTGTTTGCTGCCTCCTGGTAGATACATTTGCAGGTGCGAAATGGGTCACTTACACATGTTCCCAGTGGTAACTACAGGGTTCACCAAATCCAGTAGGTTTAAAATCTTTAGGATTATAACTTGAACCAATTACAAAACGATGTCGGCCTCCTTTGAAGAATTGCTTCCCAAACTTGCTACTAGGTGTCTTTGTGACATTCTGTGTGCTGTTGAGAGGACCGATGATGCTTGAGTTGTGTTTGACGGATGAAGACCATAGACCACATATATGAGACCATAGACCACGTAAATAAAGTGGGTTGATACTTAATGGTAACTGTTTTCTCCTTCTCTTTCCAGTTTCCCAGCAGCCAGGGAGTATGCAGGGCTTTGGGGTCAACGGGATGACAGGTGGCGACCCGGGGGTCTCCATCACACACCCGGCGTACCCGCCACAGCCTGGCTCTGCCCATATGATGATGGCCTCCTACCCTCCACCTCCGTCCTACTGCAACCACCCGCCTCCTTCCTACGAACAAATATTTCAAAACAGCGACAAGAAGTAACCTCCACAAGGTAGAGAAGGAACTTGACAAGTAAAAAAAGGGAAGGAAGGAGGCAGTGAGAGGAAGTTCAGATGAACACGAGGGAGAGGAACGCCTGCCAATTGTTTTCAACTCAACTTTTTATTCATGTATGACCTGGAAAACACACACAATCTCTTGTCCTGTGGAAAAAGACCAAAAGAGGCACAGTAACCAGAATCTAGATGCACAGGCACACTCGTTCACTTATGCACACTGCTTCATTTGCTCTTGATTTACAGCATGTGGATCTATGTGTACAGTGAAGGGGCCCACCTTGTTGAACTTAAAGACGAGTGAGGATGCACCCGTTCAGGTTTTGGATTCACCCACTGTCACCTGTTCTCCTCCACCCTCCCAATGCAACTACACCGAACTGTACAGAACGGAACTGAAACTCATAATGTGATAAAATGCTGGATACAGTTTGTCTTCACGGAAATTGTTTCAATAATTGTTTCTATAATTAGCTATAAAAAAGACATCTCTGTACAAACCATCCATTTTCAAAGGATTACACCGATTTATACTTCCATCCAGCATTTCACCGCAAGATGGGCCCTTTACTAAATGATGAGTTCTTGATACATTTTTTATTACAGTATGTGTCGTCCTGTTATGTAATGACATAATGAGCTGCTCCGGCAGTCACCAGCTCATTCTCATGTTAGCGGCGATGAAGGCTTTTAGTTCACCGCAGGAGGAATCAGACAAGGACAGAGTGATGCTGAGACGTCATATGTAGAGTCACTTTGATGATCAGTATGCCGCTGCTGTTCAAATGGCATATGGGACATGAGAGCCACACCTCACTTGTGTTCCACCACACCCCTTTGGCATGTACAGATTCTGCCACTGGTCCACATGTTATGCCATACCATTATACTGGAAGATCACCACTCCCTTAAGGCAGCTGTCACTAATGTGATCAACGCTATACTTTTCTGGCACCTGACCCAGTGAGGCTCTCTGTAGCTACATACTAGTCCTGTTGAGCTAGCATAGCGAGTGTTGCCTTAGATTCATGCTACCAATGTTGCGTTCGTGGAGGGACAGGAAAATCAATCACCAAAAGTCAAATAACTTATGGGGGCAAAGTAAATCCACGCAAAGTTTAATTTGTGCCGCTGACCGATAGCAAACCAGTCTCGACAGGGCTGAGCTACAATAGCTTAATTCCAAAATCGTGCTTACTAGCTCTGTTGCACCATTTTATTTAATCTCCTGGAGTTAAAACTTTTCCACTTAAGAGGAATGGTTTGCATTTACAGTTTGAAAGTCTGAATGAAATGGTGTCTATGGTGAACAAAGTGTCAGAGGGTAGAAGCTTCAGGAGCTATTGTGACTGACTAGAGCTATCCTCAGCCATGTACTGTGTTAGTGGTTAGCGCAACATCGCCAACAAGCCCTGTTAGTAAGGCCGCTACGTCACCAATCCTATAGAATAAAATGTACAGGGTAGGTACACCATTTAAATAGGCTAAATTAACTTATTTTGTTGTTATTTGGATTCATTCACAAGTATAAGCTGATTCAAACCAACTGTCTACAACAGTAGCTTCTTTTTAGATTAGTTGAAATAAATGTTCATTATTTATGTTAATATTGGATTGTATTTAGATTGTATTGCTTGTGATGGAGGCTTTTAATCATGTTGACACCTAGTTCTGTAGTGCCTCCAACTCAGAATTGCAATTAGGACACTGTTCTTGCCCCAATAAAATCACTTCATTTGTCCAACCAACAGTCTAAAACCCAAGATAGTTAATGAACTGTCATATACCATCACAGAGCAGTAAAATCCTCATAACCAAGACGCTGGAACAAAGCTGTCGTTGGCTTTGTTGCTTGAAAAAATATATAATTTTCTGTCTATCCACAGTTTCAGCATTATTTTCATGTATAAAAATAGTTTCATGCTGGTACTGTGTGTGTCAAGGAAACAGCAATGATCTCCTCTGCAGCTGTATGACACTTTCTGCAAGACCCAGAGCCATACAGCAGGTCTTATGTGTACCATACTCACTGCAGTGGTGTATGCCATTTAGGTTGAGAGCAGTATCCAACGGTGGAACATGAGTGACATATTGTTTGTTGGTACCATCAGCCAGAACAGCAGCGACTTTATACTGATCAAAGTGAATTACCACAATCTGCATATAACAGTAAAACGAGCATTCCATCGGCCTGGTTTTCCATTTAGTCCTGCTGCATGGACTGACAGGATGTGACGTTGCACTGTAGGCCCACATTGTGGAGAGGTATTTAAATTAAATTAAAACAAGTCAGTAAATATCTGAAGGAACATATTTCCATAAATAAATGTGTGTACAGATGTTTGAATAATATGGAGCAGACTGAGAGAGGTGGATTCATATGGTCATTGTTCTTCTGCTCCCTGACTGTGACATGGATGTTGTAGTTGAGACTAGTGGATGTGCTGTGTAGGAGCTGCAGCAGTGATCCATGTTCCTCCACTGACATTTCTGCTGAATCATTGACTGAGAGGAGGTTCCTTTGCACTCAGCTTATTTCTCTCAAGCATGGCTGTTGCATCTCTCCATGCACTTTCAATGGAAACAAATGAAAATCTGACTCCAGACTGACTGCCTTTGGTCATTCATATGACCTGACTGGATTTAACTTAATATTTTTCTCCTGCAGCTACAAACATTTGAAAGTACATTAAAGATGATCTACTGAATTATTTGTCACAGTAAAATAAAGCTTTGATTGGTAACACAGTTTCTGCCTGGGGGAATCAAACCTTCAATGAAATCCAAACTGTTTTTTCAATGCCTTTTTGGATCAAAAATCAAAGGAAACCACCTATTAAGACTATGAATCAAAACTAGACTTAGGAGGAGAAACCTGTGTCATTTAAATGTGGTTAGAAATAAGTTCACAGTTTGCCTCTCACTCTTTTTTTGCATATTTTTCCACAACTAAGGTTTGTAAAGGAGGGTTTCCAATCCAAAATGAAAAGGGATACTTTGACATTGTGGGAAATGTGTCCATTTGTGCCCCCATGAGCTGCAGACAATTATCTTATTGTCAGCTTAGCATAAGAGCTAACATCTTTAACACAGGTTCACTAATTACCATGTTGTTCCCATTTGTTTAATCTGTACACAAACAGAAATATGCTGGAAACTCTGCACTCATGTTCAGCAGGTTATTTCACTTCAAACCAAACATTTTAGTTTCTTACATTTCTTTTTGTGTATGAAACAAAGATGCAACATGTTAATTGTGAACTTAAGAGATAGCTAGTGGTTTTCTCTGCTTTGGATAACCATTCCCCGACACTATCTCTGCACTTAAGACACAGACATTATTTTGATATTGATATACTCACCTCACTCGCTGCTTGAAATTGAATATATTCCCTTCCTAGAATGTTGAAATATTCCTCATAACCCGGTTATTTTTACTAAAACATCCACTGTTTTCAGTTTTAAAAGTGAGCAGGAAGTCCGTCCTTTCTATAGTAGCAGTCAGACATAGATAGAGCTGGGCTTACAATGGGTTCAGACTTAACAACTGATTGTCATCTGCAAGCTTCTATTTTTGCTAACATACCATATCCAGCCCTGGATCACTGCTACGTGGGCAGACGGCTTACTGAGCTTTATCCTGTTTTGGGCAAGATTGTGTGACGTGTCTTATCGGCAACTTTGAGTCTCTTGGCTGCATACATCACCGCTTGTTTGAGTTTTTATAACGTGCGTGTTACTGTGCCTTCCAGTCCATTGGTGTCTAGACGGTGGATTATAAAAATGTGGGTTGTATTCATTCATTCACACACAACAGCAGTAGTCGCTGCAGGCAAACCTGGTGGAGAGCTACAGTCTACTGAGAGCATCTTCTAGTTCTATATGCATTTTCCCAAAAATTGCCCATGAAATAAGGAAAAGTAATCCAACATTATTTATTATGCATCATCATTTGTAATACTGTTTGTAGGTGCGGCGCTGTCCAGAGTACTGAATTCACAGATGAGCTCAATAGGCTGACGGACAGAAGAACATGACGTGTTCTGTTTCTTAGCCTGCTTGCTGTTCTGATCTCTCGTCTATGAATAGATGAACACTGACAAGGGCACCATTTCTTTTTCATTAGTTTTCATTTCACTTTATTAATGAAGCCAATTTATTTAATGAGTGACTACTCTCAGCACAGCCTGGTCATCTATTTCATATGATGTCATAGGGCACAGTCAACTTATTTATTCATTTGTTTATTGGCCTCTATATGAGCAGATTCGTTTTTATGCAGCTTCAACTATTCTGGAATATTTGCCACTAAAGTTTCAAAGCCCCAAAATAAGTTATCTGTGACAGCACACTTCTGTGTTTGTACAGATTACACAAATAAGATTTAACACCTTGATTAAAGAGCTTGAGACATGCTGGTGCCTTTAGACGGAGCCAAGTTAACTGATGATGATGATGATGTGGTAGTTTGAAGAGGTAGCTGCGCTTCGTCTGAAGCATAGTTTTTCCCCTATGCGATCCCATCGAACTCAAACAATGGGCCTCTTACAAAAGCGTTGTCATCTTTTTACTTCTAAACCTCTTCTTTCTCCTCTTTTTTTCTGTGAGGTTTGCTTCAATCACAAGTCTGCGCTGTCAAACCTCAATCACACTGATACATTACACAAAATATTACAATTTGATGTGTTTCCCCCTGTGGAGGAAGACGGGCTGTCTCTTTGCCACTGCTCTCGACCATGCATGCATTTCATTCGTACCAAAATTTTCTAAAATGCGAATGGAGGAACTGGGGTATGTGACAGGTTCTCTTAAATCATTGCTACATGTCATATAAATCTGTTTGTTTGGTTCTTACATTAGGCATATTTTTCCTTTATGACAACTGAGGATTTTGAGTTAATGTAACATCTGGTGGCCATAACAGGTACAACAGCTTCTGACATGCAGTGTTTAAAATCAACAGGGAAATACACATTACGTTGTGGCTTGTATGGCTCAAGTAATTTAAAAACAATTAATAAAAGAAAAAAACAGCATTGCAAGTATAATATGTGATAAAATGTCAATTCTGATGGAGGATGAATTTGCTACTTTTTTTTTTTCCTTAATAGAAATGTTGACCTGAGGGGGATGCTTAATATGGAAGCTCAATTCTTTCACTGAAAAAAAAGTCATTAATAAATACGTCATTATGACTCAGTAGCTCAAAATTCCAATATTCTATCTCATAATTATGATTTAGTTTGTCCTAATTATGACATGGTAGCTGATAATTACGACCTACTATCCATAAAAAAAATGATAATAAATTGAATGATAAACAACTTCGTGTTGAATTTTATTTTATTTTTTTTCTCCCTCCCTAAAGACAGAAATGGGCTTCCACAGGCTAAAGTTAATTAATAATTCATTCTGTGGGCACCAGGATTATCAAAAGCTTTCAATCTACTGTAATCTGACCTGTAGTTATTTCTTGCTATTACAAAAATGTAACTTAATTTATAGCAGCTCACACATCTTAAATGCAATTATTGCTAATCTTCTTATTTTGTTCTGTCAGATATATATATATATATATAAAGATATATATATATATAGGTGTCTCTCTCTTTTTATATAAAGATTAACAGACTGCCCTCCAGTGGATTCCCCTCATGGCACCAGACAGTGTTTGTACATTTTTGTGTTTGTATTTGTACAACAGCGAAGCCTGTTATGGCTCTTTGTTAGGATAATTTTGTTTCAGGTTTAATTATTGTTATATGTCAGTTTGGATCGTTGTGGTGATATTTCACTGTGAAAGAAGATGTGTAGTGCACACAGCTCTGTAGAGACACATCTTACCACAATCTGGTTTCTGGTCTCAAAAAGGAAACCAGTAGCAGGTTTTAGAATTTATTTTGGTCTCGGGCTGTTTGATATTGTAAATGCATAGCACAATATTAGAGAAGGTATTCTGTTTAATCATGTCAAACTATGCAACAGGTACTGAAACTGTAAAAGCATCTTAACCTTTTATCCTCTCCTTGTTAACTTCTTCTCCTTTTCATTTGCTCTTTCAACAGAAGATACTGTTCTACATTATGAAATATGTAAATAAACTTCAATTCTGATAACTTCTGAAATTTGTTTTCATACCCCAGTATTATTGTATTAAGAATAAGTAGAAGTTGTTTTCTATACTGTAGGTGCCTTTCCATCCACCTGTTGTAATGCACATTCTCTATTTGTGCATTAAAAACTGGAAACTGTGAAATACAGAAAAAAATATAGCAAAAAGAGTTATGTCTGGCAAAGGTGGAAGAGTTGGTGTATTGATAAAAACAAAATGCAATGGAAACAGACAGGGCAAATATTCATACACAATAACACATAGAACAAACAGAAATGTCATATTTACATGTTTTTTCCCCCCCAAAAAAATCAAATGGAAAAGTCATAGTATAGACTGTCGAAAAACAGTCAGAAAAAAGTCATTTTATAGTATGTCCAAAAACATCATAGAATATATTGTGTATATTGTCCAAACAATTAAAAAGTATAGACAGTATAGTATGTTGATGAAAGTCATTGTATAGTTTGTCCATACATTTTTTGTAAATGACAGTACAGTATTTTGAGACAAAGTCATAAAAAGGTTGTAGTGTAGTATGTCAAAAAAATATTGTTTAGAATGTTAAAAAAGTGGTAATAAAGTCATAGTATATTATGTCAACAAAAATTGATATGTAAGTAATGGTATAGTATGACAAATAAAGTCATAATATAATATGTTGAAAAGTCAGCGTAAAAGTCAAAGTTAAGTGTGGCAAAAAAGTCATAAAAAGTAATTGTATAGTATGTCGAAAACAGTCATAGTACAGCATGTCTAATAAAGTCAAAGTGTAGCATAGTAAGTCGCCAAAAGTCATAAAAACCAAATAGTATAGTATGTGGTAAAAAGTCATAGTATATCATGTCAAAAAAGTCTTAAAAAAGTCATAGCATAGTGTGTCGAAAAAAGTTATAAAAAAGTCATAGTATAGCATGTCCAAAAAAAGTCATACAAAAGTCACAGTATAGTATGTTGAAAAAAGTCAACGTATAGTATTTCGTAAAAAGCCATAGTAATGTATCTCCAAAAAAGTCATAAAAAAGTGATAATATTGTATGTTGAAAAAAATCATAGCATTGTATGCCCAAAAAAAGTTATGAAAAAGTCCTCGTAAAGAATGTTGGAAAAACTCATTAATAAGACTATAGTATAGTTTGTTGAGAAAAGTCATAAAAAAGTCATAATATAGCATGTCGCAAAAAGTCATAAAAAAGTCATAGTATAGTATGTTGCAAAAGGTTTTAGTATAGTATGTCGAAAAAAAAGTCATAAAAAAGTCAGTTTGGTATGTTGAAAAAGTCTTAAAAAAGTCATAGTATAGTATGTTGAAAACGTCATTGTATTGTATATCGATTAAAGTCCTAAAAAAGTCATAGTATAGTATGTCGAAAAAGATCATAAAAAAGTCGGAGTATATAGTATGTCGAAAAAAGTTATTATAAAGTGATAGTATAGCATGTCGCAAAAAGTCATAAAAAAGTCGGAGTATAGTATATCGTTAAAAGTAAAAGTCATAGTAGTATATCAAAATAAGTCTTAAAAAAGTCATACAAAATTAATAGTTTAGTCTAAAAATGGTCATAGTATAATATGCTGTATAAAAGCATATGTTGAAAAAAGTCATAGTATAGTATGTCAAAAAGTAATCTTATATTACGTTTATGTTACGAAGCATATTATGTCATAAATAAATTATAATATAGAACGTCATAAAAATCATAGTATAGTGTGTCAAAAAAGTCATTAAAAAGTTATAATATACTATGTCACAAATGGTCATTAAAAGCAATTGTATTGTATGCAGAAATAAGTGTTAAAAAACATAACATACTATGTCATAAAAGGTCAAAGTATAGTATGTCAAAAAAAATTATATAAACTCATAGTATCGTATGTAATTAAAAGTCATACAATAGTATGTCATAAAAAGTAATTACATCGTAAATCATAGTCATAAATGTCATAGTACAGTATGTCAAAAGTCTAGTATAGGATGTCAAAGAGCCATAGTATAGTATAGTATTTTAAACAAAGTGAAAATAGTCTTAGTAAGGTAGGTTCATTTTTAAGTATTTAATAAAAATGTAATGTCCTTAGCAGTAGATGACGGAGCTCCTTTCAAGTATTTTGGACCATTTTCGAGTCAAGTCTAAAATCTTTCAGACATGACTTAAAGCATTCCTGTTTGATGAACCCACACACAATTTAATATTTTGTCGTAAAAATTTGTACAATGATTTTTTCGTTTAAGCTTTTTAAACGCTCCTGCACTAACAACAGCAGGAACTGAATTTAAAACCTTCGCAAGTTACACTCAAAAGTAAATTTTTCTGTGAAACCAATTTCTTCCTCCATATCTAATTAACTAACGATTAAACTCGTCATAATGTAATCACCTTGATATAAGTACTGATCACCAAACAACCCTTTAAATATGCTCCTCCGTCATAGAAGCCACGCTTCTGCAGTTGGCTAAGATAAAACATGACGGTATATTGTAACACTGAATCTGCCATGTGACTCCTGATGCTTCCTGTTGGATGAGGTGTTCCTGGACGCACCAGACCCTCCTCACGGTATAAGAAACCATCAGAGAAGGAAGCAGTTGCTGGACAGGTGTCATACTTCAGTAAGAAGCGATGGTCTGAAGACAGGACTTCAGCCAGCAGGAAAATGTCTGTATCCAGAGGAAGACCAAGGTGATCTGAGATCACCTTGTACGTTATTTATGTGCATTATGTGTACCCAAGTTATATTTCCATGTCACTCATTACATATAAAGTGCTTTTTTTTAAGGACGATTTCGGTCATTTTTTTAATTAAATTGTCCGAGGGTGTTGATATAACATATTCTTTCACAAAGGCTTCATGTAATTACACAGTTTTTGAACAGGTGATAGTAAAAACCTACTTTGATTTCATGCATGTCGAAGGGTCAAAACACCTGTCCGTTTAACATACTGACTATGAACAAAGACCGAAAACACCAGCCAAACAGAGCAGACAAACAATGTAGACAATAACAGCAAAACACAAACCCATCACAGTATAATCTGGTAATGTGTGTCTGTCTGTATGTCCTTCACTTATTTTAAGAACTGTTCATCAGATCTACCTCACACTTGCCTGGGGACTCAAGGACATGCAGTGTGGAAGATGGACAGGTTCAATATTAATTAACTTTAATCCACAGCGGGGGGCGGGGCTTCAGGGCTTTGGAGGCTCACGTTACAAACTGCAGAAGTTTAATTGAAAATTTCTCAAAACTCCTTTATTAAAATAACTGGAGCACTTTAAAGATACGTTCACAGAAACCCACAGTAGTGACATGGATTACAGCAAAATGTCCTACACATTTAAATACAAAATATAGTAGATAAATACTTTCAACTTTAACTACAAAGACATATTTAGGTATTTTCGAACAGTAAGCAGTTACAGTCTAATGGACAGTGCCACTTTCATCAAAAGCTGAAAAAGTTTATTAAGTGAATATTTAACTGTCTCGAGAATAACCACTTTATCATGATGTTAACTGAAATGTGTCTTCAGACTGCAGACGTTTTAAATATAACCTTTTTTTCTCCTGTTTGTTGATGTGTGTTTAACCCCTGTTGTTCTGCAAGAAGTCTATCAGACACTTGTTGTACTCGGCCACTTGTTGGGAGACGTTCTTGGCGACGGAGGCGTAGTCACTCTCCTGAGATTTAGAGGCGATGACTGATCCGGCAGTTAAGGAAAACCAATCACTGCTGTGACCAACAGGTGGCTTTCACAGGGACACATCACATATCAGAACTGTTATCTTTGGAAGTGATGAGTTTTCGGCACTTTAACAAGACAAAAACATTAAGTTAAAAAAATAAAAGATAAAGACGCAGATTTCAGAAGGATACACTCTTTCATTACAAAGTTGTTCTGCTCCAAGTGTTGCCATTTCCTCTCAAGGTTAGCCAGCTAAAACAAAAAGCACACAACCAGACACACAAGATGAGTTCATAACAAGATAAAATGATTTAATTGCCTTGCTCAAGAGCACTTCAACTGGGGGTACAGAAGAGGGGGTGATAGCTATTTTTTCCTGCTATACTGAACCATTTCTGTCACCATTACCTTTCACCCCCTTATGTTCAGTTAAACACAATTTAGTGTCAAAATGCTAATTGGATCATTATCTAATGTACACTATGTATAGACTGTGACTGCAGATGACCAGAAAATGAGACAATACAGACACAAGACAGTTCTGTCAGTTTTTCCTAAATTTTCCAGGAGCATTTGAAACACTCTGCTGATATGTTTATGTTTTTCTAACCAAAGTGTAAAATGCTCTGACCTGAGCGTGAGTCTCGTTTTCTTGCAGCGTGGTCTTCAGAGCTTCATATTTCTGGTTCAGTTCCTCCAACAGCTGTCTGAATGAATCCCGCCGCTGAGTCAGCGATACGCGGTCCTCCTGCAGTCTCTGCACCGGAGCAACATACATTTGGTTAGCCTACTGTTTAGCTGTCTCAAGCAAAACAGAATATTATAACTAGTTTAGAGTTCTGTGGTAAATGTATCAAGATCAAAACTGGTATCTGTAAACTATAAATAAATACACATGTAGCACATAGCTGCACAAACCAACCACTTTCTCAATTTCTGCTACTCTCGTTACCTTTTTCTTCTCCTCAGCTGTGTGCCTCAGGGTGTCCAGGTCTCGGTAGGTGACCAGCTCAGACTCCATGGTTGTGACGCGCTCCTTCAGGGTGCTGAGCTCACCCGTGATCTTCCCCTCCAGCTGCTGCACCTTCTCCAGGTCCTGCTGCAGACGCTGGGACTCTGGGTGGTGGTGGATGTGAGGTTCACTTAAGTGGGTATATTTCACTGGGGCAAAATGTGTTTTTGTGTGTGTGTGTGTGTGTGTGTGTGTGTGTGTGTGTGTGTGTGTGTGTGTGTGTGTGTGTGTGTGTGTGTGTGTGTGTGTGTGTGTGTGTGTGTGTGTGTGTCACTTACCAGATGTCAGTCCTCTGGCAGTGCTCTCTGATTGGACCACCTCTGTCTCCTTACTGACCAGCACCTCCTGCATGTTCCTCAGCTCACTGGCTGTCACTGTATCCACCTGATGTAGCCGCAACATGTTCTACAAACACACACATAGATAGACACACTTAGTCTTCTCTTTGTCTCCTTACTATCATTTCCACTTCTTTCCTTTCCTCCCCCTACTCCACCTCCCCCCCTTCTTCCTCACTCTGCTGCAGTGTTCCAGGAGTGAGACGATGTTCTCCTGACTCTGGTTCATCTTGTCCTGCTCCTGAGCCCTGGACTCCTCAAATGACTCCAGGTACCCTGGAACAAAAGGAAGGAATGAAGGAAGTTATTACTACTAGCTGCCATGTGATCATATTTGAACCAATAATCTGGTCATGCAGATATATTGGTCTTTTATGTCAGGATATATCATGATTTAAAAGGATGCCAACTGCACCACCTGGTGGTAATTTCCAAAACGGCATGGCAAAGTGTGTTCTTCCATATTATATGAACTAAATATACAGTATATATAACCTATAATAATATACTGTCATTGCTTTGCTATTAGAGTATATCCTCAATATTCATGAATGTTTCTAGACTACTTTCCTTACCCAGGGTCTGCTAAATATAAGAAAGCATCAATAGTCAAACCCACAATAGTGACACCTAATTCATATCAGATAGAGTAAATAATGCTGTGATTTTTGATATTGTCACTATGATCAAAGTCTACTCAGGTTTACTCAGTTAAATTGTCAAATGTTCAACTTACGGTCAATTTCCTCCTCTTTCCTCTTCAGCTCTTTGTATTTCTGCTGACACTCCCCTTATGGACAGATACAAAAACTGTTATACATAGTTTAGCAAGACATAATATAATTATTCAATAAAATTATCAAATGAATATTTTATCTGGTAGCACTGTCATATACTTTGTGTGTACATTTGGTAATATTTCCAAGTAAAGACGCAACTAATCAATTATTTGAATGAGAATAAATTAATCTTCAACAATTTTGATAATTGAGCAATATTTTAAAAGGGACACATTGTGTCCTTTTAAAAATCATTTTGAAAGAAAAAAATCCAAATGTAAATGATACATATTCGCTGGTATGTCTTCATCTTTGTGTATTGGACCGTTGGTCGGACAGAAAAAGTCAGATCAAAGAAGTCATCTGTGGCTTTGGTAAATTTTGATCAGCATTTTTCTACCAACCCATTCATTTAGAAACGATCAGCAGATTTATGGCTAATGGAAATGATAGTTAGTGTCGTCCTTCCATATGTTAAAAAGAAAATAGTTTATAAAATTCCACTATAAGATTACATATATTTTAGAGGGAGTTTTCCAAAAGCATATATCATGGAGAAAACATTTGTCCAGTGTTACCCTGAGCTTCCTCTGAGTCCTGCTCCAGCTGCCGGATCTCCTCTGTGATTTGTCCCATCCTGTCCCTGATCTCTGTAAGCCTGAACACAAACACACACACAGACACAAAACGCACACACATCATTACACCGAAGCAAAACAGGCTTTAAATTTATTATTGTGAGGTCAAAGGTTGCAGGGTGAGTGACAAAAAACATTTATATTTATATATATGCTATCTTCAGGTTTCTTCAACAGGTTTCATGAATATGAAACTCTTTGTTGTTCAGTTGTTCTACATCTAACTTCCAAGTGGATCATGTTAAGAGAGCCAACCACTTGTTGTTTTAAGAACTACAAAATCATGTAAAAAGAAAATAATAATAATTTGACTTAATTCCAGTAATTTAAAGAACTCAGAGTTTAATGCTTGTATTTCTTATTCAAGTAATGAGTTTATCTTAATAGAATTTTAAAAAGAAAATGGAACCCAACAATGCAAAAAAACAAAGAGTTGTGGTGTGACAACAACGGTACATACTGTCTCTCCATACTGGCGATTTCCTGGTTGTCTTCCTTCACCTGGAAAACAGAACAGCAGCTTAAATCGTTTCTTTACAAACCACAACTCTTGCAGTCAGTGCACTGCCTGTTCCTGTCATCCTCTATTGGCCGTCTGTCCAGATTAAATAATTAGTTATAATATAATAATAATCTGATTGTGTTGTTTGGCTCACTTTTTATTTTATCGTAGTTATGTTGAGTTTATATTCATTTTTTTTCTGGTTTCTGCAGCTTTTAACCACATCAAAGTGGCAAGATTAAATTAAGACTTTTTGTCAAACCAAAATAAGTAGATTTTTTTTCTTCTAATGGATGCAGTTTATATCAATCTAATAAAACATTGTTGCTGCATGTGAAGCATAGTTGCTGCTAGTTGAAGCGAACCTGTTTGAATAACTGCTCCCTCTCCTCCTGTGGGGAGCCCAGGCTCTTGTGCTCAGCCTCCATGGCGTCACGTTTCGCCTCCAGCACCGATAGAGTCTCGTGAAGCCGAACCACCTCCTGCTTTATGTGTGAGTGGGCCAGCTCCTGCACATAGGAGAATGAAAGGTAGGATTATTTACACTCCTGCTACTGCTGATGGTACATGATAAGTGGACTGCACTTATATAGCACCCCTTCTGCAGTTCTTGGAAAGTCCAAGCAGTGTGTAGAATATAGTGGCATCGAGTGGTGAGGATGCAGATTGCAACCAATGGAATACATTTTGGGATTTTTAACTGGTTATGAAACATTCACAATTCAATGCAGATGTCTCTTCATGACCTACATAAATAATTGAGACCATCAGCTATTTAAAGGCACAGCAAAATGCCTCAGAGTTGCTGTGTGATGGGATGCACTACCAACATCAAAGGGCAAAGAACGCAGAACTAAGTTTTTATAAGCTGCCAAACAAAAAACATGAGCCTTTAAGACAACAACATTGAGGAATCAGCAGGAAGAATGGGAACATTGTGGATCCTGACTCTCAGTATGCCTACCTACCAGTACAAGTAGGCATTTTGTCCAAATGTATGTTTTAGGCTAACTATGTATCTGTTAACGGAGCTAACATCTTCACCAGTGTGCAACTTGTGTTGTGTCAATGTGGATAACTCAGAAAGCTATGCAGAATTATGTTTGCAAGTGCCTAAACTAACTACAATAACTTGCTTACACATAGCTAACATCAGCTCTCTAACAGCTACCTCTTTCCCATCATGATAAAATAAAATAATCCTTTGACATGCTGATATTCAACATGTTTAGCTAGCTACGGGCATTTTGTTAGTGTTCCAGCCCCTGGTTGAATATAGTTGCGCCGATTACTCCGTTCACCCTTCCCTACGGTGGCCTTTAGGTGATTTCTAAAAGAGAAAGGCTCTCTCTATAGCCAGTGTCTATGTAGATATGAAGGGCTCATTCTAAGGCAACGAAAACTCAATGATTCTTAGTTTTAGATGATTATACACTAATGAAACATAGTTAGAAACATTGTATTCAGTTTCTGCCAATAGATCGCCCCAAATCCCACACACTGCTCCTTTATATCTTTTAATTAAGGTTTACTTAAAGAAAGGCCAATGGCCTTAAAACGTCTCTATTTTTTGGTGATGAACAACATTTTCGTGGTATTAAGAATGTCTTTAAATGTTTTAAATTTAGTTGGTTAACCACGTGGAAACCCTTCCCTCATTCCATACATTAACCTATCATCTTTTTAATCCAACTCACAGCGTCGTAGTCCTCCTTCCTGGTTATCAGAATGTCCAGCTCCTCCTGGAGAACAGTTAGCTCCTACAAAACAAAACCAAAAAAGAGGCAAGGAGAAGACGACGAAAGGAGATTAGGAGATGAAGAACCATGGAAACATTATATTCCTTATAGAATAACGCTTGTACTAACACAAGCGCTTTGATGCATGAAACAAACCCCGAAAACAACAAGTCAAACTGAGAGCAGAGTGAAGTGCCCTCTAAACCCAGTTTAATACTACAATAGAGTTGCCATGGCAGTATCGTGAAAACATTACACTGATACTTAATTCATATGAGGGGAAGAGCAGTATCACAACAATATTAGGCTAAAACTACATTAATACCTGTAGCAGTTCCTCATTGGCTGTTGTCATGGTGAAATACTTCTCTTGCTTTGCGGCTGGCATCGCCTGGACAACCTCATCAGCCACGCGCCTTTCCCTCCTGATCTCTTCCTCGATCGCCCGGATGGCCTCCTCTCTTCTGCAAAACAAACAGGGTGGAATAGTTTTTAGTTTTCTTTAGACAATAGCATGGGGGGGGGGGGGGGGGGTTCCAAGGCCACATTTAAGCCCAGAGCAGGTAAACGTAAGAATAAAGAACAGATGAGATAAAGAAAGGATGCAGAGGAAAAAGGGTGGTAGAGATGACAGATGGAGATAAATGTATAAATAATATATCACTGCTTCCTTTCTGTTGTCGTCATATCTTTCTCCTTTACCTTCTTGTCCGTCTCACTACCTTTCCTTAAATCCCTCTTGCATTCCATCAAATTACACCCCAATCTCTCTCCTCCTCTTACAACTTTCCTTCTCTCTTCTCTAACATTATTCAAACCCCCTTTAAATCCTTCTCCTATGCTATCTTTACTCTGTTCCTTCAACCTTCAATAACTTTTACATTTTTAAAATACTTTAATCGTCAATAGCGAATAATCCTGATCATTAATTTGCTGTATTATCTAAATTTGTCGATGTCCAACAAGGCTTGAATATACTTCTTACCAAAGTAAGAAAGTAAGGAGGAAAGGAGGCGGGACTTCATCCAATATATAAATGTTTAGTTAGCAGAAACAATGCCTGTCAGCATAAAAGTTTTACAACAGGGAACAAAGTTCATTTGCTCGGCTGGCTGCATCACAGTGACAGGTGAGATAAGTTCATCTACCTGCCCCTGGAAGTACAGGTAAGTGTCTTTGGTTGTTTTTCAGTACTATAGAATAGTTACAGAACAACTTGGATCTTGAGATGAAAAAACATTGTGAGATGAAAAATATAACATTAAAAAACAACAATGAGGACAGTGATAGATGTTGTACTGTATGCAGGTTAAAGGTTATTCAGCTGACACATATAACAGGTGTGCTTGTTCTTCACTGAATTTCCGTTTCAAGAACTTCAAGGTGTTTGCTTTCTCCAAAAGGTATCTGGAACATAAGAGACTCCAGTGACGCTGTATCGACTTAATTGTATCACTGAGTTCTCTTTTTTAGTCTCTTTTTTTAGTCATCAGAGATTTTATATATGCTGTTACATGTTTACAAGTGGTAATGAAAACCTCAGGTCCAGGTCATAGTTTGAGGTGTTGAAATAGTTCTGTGCAACGTCCAGTCTCAGTCATCCAAGTTTACTTGAGAATTTTTATACTTATGTGAATGTACAGTCTACAATTTCTTCAAAAGTATGTCATTCTCAAAAGATGTATTGAAAGAGCACTTTAAAAATGGAACTAACATTATCAACAGAATGTGAAGCGCTTACAATGATAATGTTATGTCAAAGACGTCTATGTATTGTGTTGCAGAGATATAATTAGCATGCTAACCAGCTAGCTCCGACCCATCCAGTTTTGTTATACAGCTTGTATCTTGAGAAGGGAAATGCGGACCCCTATTTGTTTGGAGCAGGTGGCTACATGTTACACATTGCACCTTTAATGTGGCCACGTGTTTACAATGATAGTTCTCACATTAAACCTATGAAACAGACTTGAATTCGATGGTGTAACTAAAAGTAAGGTATTACCCATAAAGCTGCACTGCAGTGATCATGTAGGCAAACCCAACGTCTGCAAAAGTTGCTTTTAATGTATATAGGCTGCTGGTCAGAAGCTATGTCAGTGTACAGCAGGGAAAAAAAGAATATTGTTTGGGAAAACAGACTGAATCGCCCAGTATTCCAGGTAAAACAGAGGGGAGACTATTTTCCATATAAAATATTGATTACCCAGAGTGTTTTCTGTTTTTTTAGGGTGGGATAATGGAGTGGTGGAGTCAACCTCTTCTACTGCTGTGGTTGACTTCAGTGGTAGCAATGACTACACTGGGAAGTAATACTGAGGTTGTGAAAGAGGACGCACTGGTAGGAAATGTTCTACTCTTTCTATTTTATTTCTGTTAATCTAGCAGTGGAAATCATTTTTTTGTTGACACTCACCCAGAGCAATGATGGTTCATCTGTATGCATTCATTCGGATTATTCATCTGTTGTAATAACTGTCCATCCATCCATCAGCAGGTAAAGAACTTCACCAACAAGCTCCTGTGCGTCATTCCTAACAGTTGCAACAGTTCCTCTGTTACTAAACTGGTGATTGAGGGGAGCCTGATTACTCTGAATGAGACCGACAGACTAGCCCTGGCTAGTTATCCCAGACTGCTAGAACTCCACCTGGATGGTAACCTGGTGAGAAGTATACCAGCAAAGTACTTCTCTGTGGTACTGCACCTCAGGGTGCTGTCTCTGTCCAGGAACAGAATCAGCAGGTGAATAAAAGAGAAAATAGATGATAACTTTCATTTTACATATTAATTTAACACGTTTTAAATACACTGGAAAAGTTATTAGGATGTCAGTATGCAGGAAAGGCACCAATTTTGTTCCATTTTTTTCCAGTGCTACTATTGTCCCTTTTGATAAAACTTTTTACTGCTCTAGCAATTGAAATATTTGTTACTGATTAGCCAAGAGGATGACTGCATCAGTGGTATAAGTATGACTGTGACACCGTTTGTACTTCCAATGGTACAATAATTACTGCATTTACAACTGATGCCACTACTGTGTGTTACCACAGCCTGGACCCAGAGTCCTTCTCCGGGCTAGATGTCCTGACCGAACTGGACCTGTCCCACAACCTGCTGACAACTCTCCATACACAGCTATTCAGAGGGCTGACTAAACTGCAGGTAAACCCCCTGGGGATATTCTGGAGGATTCCCCAACATGTGCAAGGCTTTCAAAATGTATTATGAGCTAGTTTAAAAAAAGAAGAAGAAAAGGTAACTGTGTATTATCAGGCTAAAGCTGAATATTAGGGAGCCTGTTTACACAATATTGTGCAAATCAAAAATTAATGTCTAATTCGTCAATGTTTGAAATACAACCTTAGTAAAAACCTTTGTATTGTAGTTAATTATTGTCAATATTTAGTTATTAGTGGACCAAAGTTGTTCTATGCAAAATAGAAGAAACAAAACAAAGTGTCAACCTGGCCAAGCATTTGCCCCCTTCCAAGTAATTATTAGCCTGTTAAACTAACCCAGTCTGGTCTTATTAGGTGCTGAAACTACAAGGAAACCCCTGGAACTGCTCCTGTCCGCTGCTGGGCAGCATTGGAGAGGTCAAAGCATTCGGAGTAACCTTTGGTAATCATTCATTTCAATTCAATTGAATTAATTTTGAATAGTGCAAAATCACAAATTTGCCTGAGAGGGCTTTACAATCTGTACAACATACGACATCCTCTGTCACAGGACTTTTGCATCGGAACAGATTAGTGTGTGTATGAAGGTTTCTAAACCCGAGTTAACCCTCTAAAATAAGGCAATAGACTACTTTCCCATTGCCACTAGACGAGTAACCTTTCAGATATTTTTTTCTGGTGTTTCACATTCGCTGTCACAATCGCACCAGCAAACAGGGTTAGTAAACAGTAGAAAGCAGCATGGAAGCCATAGATAATGTAATGATGTTGTGGCTGAGATGACAAACAGTTGCAGAAGTTATAACATTTCTGCAGGAAGAGTGGCGAAGAAATAGCGCGTTAACCCAGGTCCCATGTTTCCATCACTGCTGGTTGGAGGTGGAGCCGATGGATACCTTTAGTACTGCAGTCACTTGTCCCAGGAACAAATGCAAATTATAACAGTTTTCACTATAAACCATAGCCAGATGTTAGTGCGGTCCAGTGGTAAAGGGGCCATTGTGAATTTTACATCAAAGCGACCAAGGTGCTTATTCAAACATGAACAAATTCAAATTGCTGACAGATTATTCTAAATGGATGCATGTTAAAATGAATGACCTTTCATGTGTGTGGCTCTACAGGGGGAAAACAAATCACCTGTGCTTCTGGAAGAGATCTTTTGCAGGCTACAGCTATGTGTTACCCATCATCACCATCCATCTTCACTACAGCCCCACAGAAACCAGTCAAGTCTCAAGATTCTTGGGGCTCATCCACTACGCTGCAGACCACACTGACATCAAGCCAGAACCACAACATCAACAAAGGTACGACTAAGAGAGATGTGGCTTATTTGACCTATTTTCCTATTCTTTAACTTCTCTTCTATGTGGCTGTACAAATATAACATAACAAGCTTAACAGACTGGTCTCTCCTCCCTCTTTCCACCCTGCAAACCCAACTAGACCAGACACCCGTGCTCGGCAACACGTGGAAGTTCGTGGCAGGTGTTGCAGCCTTGGCGCTGACCACCTCCATGCTCATTGCGTGTGCCATAAAGGGGCCTTCCTTGTACAAGCTCTTCCACAACTACCGTCATCGCCGGCTGCGCCAGGAGGAGGAAGACGTTGTGACGACAGTCTTCTCTGAGACGGGGAGATACGTGAACCAACAGACATTCACCTTCAAACAAGAGAATGGGCAGATAGAGGAGGAGGATGGGTATTTTGAGGATCCATACATCAAGAGCGAAGAGTGAGATGGAGGAGACTTCAGCAGAACCACAAAGAGAAAAACAGCAGCTGGAATATGTCCAGGCTACATCACCCAAGGTGGATAACTTGACAAGTGAATAAAATCATTTAACTATGCATCATCATTCTAGGGGTTACTTAAACATTGTCCTGGCTCTGTGGCTCCTCCTCTAAGAGTTTTGTACTGTTTCTATTATAACTTTAACATTTGAGCTCTTTTCAACTAACAGGCCTCTCTTTCCAGCTGACAAATACATGTTACATTTAAGTACCACGAATACATTGACTTAAATATAGCACAGATGTAGGGCTTTGCATGGCAATTGTTTGAAGAGCTACCCATATACTTTCCTTTGCAAGTCTGCCCAAGATGAAATTTTTGGATTCTTGCCTCTGCTTCAGTAATTTTTTTAAAAGCTGCACTCAAAACCAATAAAAGATTAACACATAAATTGGTTGATTTGTGCTACATTCTAAAGATCAAATTGTTGTCCAACTGTAAAATGCAGCTAACATTTCCAAAATCGATCATTGATGACACCAATTGGTAAATAAAAAATATCTCACGAAACACGATAAGCCTATTTTTTGTCCATGTTTTCTTCTATTACCATTTATATTTTTAAGAATTAACATCGACTACGTTTACATGCCGAAATTATTTTTAGTTAATTATATTTAGATATTTTTAATAATATTATACAGAAAAAGTCAATTTCCCTATTAAGGTGTTTACATGGCTAATAAAGATGAATTTACTATAATAATAACAGAACGATTTTTTTTAAAGTTTTCCGCCAGTGGAGGACTTTTTCGACCGTGGGAACACGGACTCACTCTTTCATTCCTTCAACCACATTCTTCAAAAAGCCAACATATTTGGCTAGTTGGTTTGTGTACAATGCACAGAGCTAACCGGAAACAGGCAAGAGGCCGTGTTTCGAAAACTGCGGTAAAAACCCCTGTTGATATCCATATTCTGAATGTGCTGGGTACATGTCCAAAGAAAGCTATTCAAATCTAAATATTATCGCTATATCTCACATGACTCAACCATAAAAAGCTGCATTGAGAGGCTTAACTCGGTGCCTGTACACATAGTCAATGGATTGGGATTATTTTTGAGAAAACCAACATTAAATATAAATTTAAAAAGCATAATCCCCCAACATAAATCCTTACCCAGTGATCTCGAGCAAAGCAATTGTGTTGTTGAGAACACCCTGCAATAACTATAATTAAACATCCACCAAGTACTTACTCTCTCCTCTCAGTGAAGATGCTATCAATGCTTTCAGCCTCGCTGTCGTTGTGAGCCTTCAACTGGGAGGGCAGAGAGGAAGCAAAACAAAAGGAATGAACGGGCATTCTCATTATATTTAAAATAAGGAACAGTCTGTCTGCTATTTTAACCCCAAATCAGCCCACTGTATCACATCTTTGACTTGACTTCTTTTTAAGTGGGAGGTGTCAGAAAAGTTACCATATAGTTTACATGGTGTACTTACAATGTTGTAGTCATTGATCATTTCCTCCATCTCTGTGTTGGTGTTGAGCTTGTCCACCAGCTGGAAATACAAACAGAAAATGTTCAAACAATTGAGCTACATATCAGTGGGATTTGTCAAAATAGGGGTAGTACAGTCCATTGTAAACCTTTCAAGACTTTTCAGACACCTTGTATTATACCAGAAAATTTAAGTAAACAGCTAATATTCAAATGATGTTTTCTTGATCTAAATACACTGACTGTAAAACCATGATTAACCATTTGGGGGGCTCTTTCCAGCCTTTCATTTGTTTGAGCTAATCCATTGGTGTTTGCATTCTTTATATACACTTACCATACGTCAAAACTCCAGCTCAGATTGTTTTTTTACTTTAATTGGTTGCTTGTCATATCCAGGATGTAGGAGCCGAAGATTATTTCCCAGTGTCTACTCATTGAAAATAATCCTAGACACTGGCTAAGACTTCTAGTTTACAGCCATTTACCATGTTGTAGTCAGCAAGCTGGCCTTGAAAATCCTTAATCTCTAAAGCCAGGCCTTCGGCTCTAAAGGGAAAAAAAAAAACGGTTAGTTTGTCACCAAGTGTTTCTTCTTATATTTATGAATATTTGAGGGCTGTGGAATGCAGAAGATCTAAAAAAAAGAAAATACAAGAACCTGGTCTGTGAATGTATTACAAAGTGTACAGCGTCAGTATGAAGTTTTAAAAACACCACTCACCTCTTCTCGTAGGAGAGATAAACAGAATTCTCCTGGTTGTAGTTGTCAATCTCTTTGTGCAGTTTGCTGGTCTCTGTGGTTAACTCGTTGATCTTACTCCTAACAGCACAACGGGGAAAAAATGGTAAAATTGACCAGTGTGTTACAACAGGATGTTTAAGGAAAGGTTGCCCTGCTGGAAACACAAGTATAAAGTAATACCAATGAGCGCTTAACCTGTTTTACTCGACAATTTAGATGGTGATAGTAGAACTTATAGTAACATGTGTTACCTAAGAAGGCCCAAGTAGTAGGACTTATCCAGAATCTGTCTCTGAGGTCCTTGTAGGTGTGGAAGAAGGAAGGAGGTGTTGGAAAGAAAGAGAGGTGAGACTTAATATCTGTTGGTTCATAGTGGCTCAAAGTGTCCTGACATCTTTTCAAAGAAGTGCCAGCTGACGTCACTTCAGACTAACCTTTCATGCCAGTCTTCATGCCACTGAGCCCCTGTTGGGTCACAGGCCTGTCAGTCACTTTGATCTGTGCTGAGAGGACTCCAGGGATGGAGATCGGGATGCCGCCCCTCATACCGGGATGACCGCTTGTACCGGGAACCATCTGGATTAAAAATGAAATGAGACTTGGTTTACAAACTCATTTGAACAAAGCATTAGTGATCAAAGTTACAGCTGGTTAACAACACAACACCATCTTAAGTCAGTCCCATATACTGATTGTGTTGTAAGATGCTGAATTAGTAAATCAGAAGCAAATTACATACAGATCACAATTGCAAGCACAAACTTTCCTTGCACTAAAAGTAGTTTTCTTCCATTTCTCAAACAATGAGAAATGGAAGAAAGTGACCATGTAATCACCGGATACGGTTGGGTAACTTTATTTTTGATGCATGCTATAGAGTGAGGTCAAACAGAGACCAGAGAAAAAAAAAAGAGAAAAATGAAGCCGCTTGTATGTGGTCCGCAAATGTTAATGCTACCCACTATACATAAAAACAGTGTAAAACTTCGTCTTTATCAAGAGTTTGTAGGCAGTGATTTAGAACTTACCTAAGTTCAACTAAATAACTTTTTTTAAATCTCTTTTACAAAATTTTAAAATAAGTTATTTTAATTTAGATCCACCTTACTGAGACAGTATCTGTAGATATGAACATATTACACTGATTTAACCATGTTGAATGATTACATCTCTTGTTTGTGAACTCATCAACCTAAGATTTAAGAAATGGCCATTGAAGGAAAGGGCACTGAGTGATACTTTGGGGCTTTTGTACCTTTGCTATTCTAGTTAGTCTGGTGCTGTGACTTTAGCAAAGTACCCAATATACTCACAGTAAGGGCACTTGTATCTCAAAGCTGAAATGCATCCAAGCTGTAGTTGACTTACCCCAGTTGCGACACGGATAGCTGTAGGAGGAGGTCGGACGGCAGTTGGGGGTCTTCCAGCGCCAGGGACCACAGAACCACTGCGGCTCAATGGACGGCCGATACTGGAGGGAGGCCGCTGACTGGCCATGATGCCTGAAACCAGTATAACATGTAATATACAGTTAACAGTTAAAATAACAAGTAACGAATCAAATATATGTTGCTGATGGGTGGAAAGAAACCCATACACCCCAGTGGTGCTGCTACAGCGAAGTGCCTGTTAGTAATGTTTGCTTGGTGAGACTCACATGTTTCACACTGTGTGATGTTTGGCACGTGGAGCACAATCCTTCTCTTTGCATCTGAGGAGACTCCTCCACTTGTATGTGTGTGCCATTGTTTCTATGATAGGGGACTGTTGATTGTGGCAACACTCACCTGACACTGTGTGGGAAGCTATTTAAAATAAGCTTCACAATTAGCCACATAAAAAAACAAAACACCACTGATGCAAAATCAGAGGAGTTATAAAGTGATCCTATGAGGTTTGTGTGTTTGGAAAAAAGGTTGTTTTTAAGTACACCTACGTTGCTGCTCGTTAGCTTACAACACACATTTAAAGGACGAAAG
Organism: Anoplopoma fimbria; assembly: GCF_027596085.1. Lineage (NCBI taxonomy): Eukaryota > Metazoa > Chordata > Actinopteri > Perciformes > Anoplopomatidae > Anoplopoma > Anoplopoma fimbria. The sequence continues at coordinate 12,958,285 of NC_072469.1, forward strand.
CATAACAATAAAAGCCAATGCTGATTAAAAGATTTTCAGATAGTTTGTTGACCATGCAATTTAGATTTGTGTACCGTTACTGACGTCATATCGTTTCTGTAATGAATCACGGCGTTAGCGTTAGCTCTGTACTGTCACGGCAAAGTAGACGTTACCTGTAAACAATACTGTGACGTGAACCCATTTTGTTTACCCAACGCTAACCATCGCCACTTGTCAGAGCTGCTATCCCTTTAGCGTTAGCTCGTAGCCTCGGGTCAGCGTGAGTAAGCTAGCAAGTGTGTCGTACCTTGGACTGAACTCCTCCTTGGTCGTTTTCTTCGACAGCAGCTGTCTCTAAGTGTCCAACCGAAGCGGCTGTTTCGTTAGGTACTTTACTTGAGGACGGAAATGTCAACTAACGCTAAAAGTTCAAACGCTAGCTAGCTAGAAAGCCAGCAACCCGAGATGATGTTGACGTTACCCTGGTAACCGTCTTCTTCTCCTGACATAAGCAGGCTAGTAGCTGGTTGAAAAGTGTGCTGCCGCCCCCCACCGTCCGACAGTGGAACTACAGGCAGACCGCATTACGGGTTTCTGAGTTCTGCATATATGGATCGACTGAGGCTGTCTCTATGTTTGATTGATTCTGATATGTACATTATGATTGTGTAACATCCGTGTATAATAAACTGTAATTGTCTAGCGAACAATGTACAAGAGGTGTGTAAATCAATCCTTTGGTCAATATAATGGCAGGAAGTGTCCTGGCAGATGGCAATGAATGTGCTTTTAACCTTTGCAGAGGGCAGTGTATTCCAAAGAAAATGATAATTATAGTTTATCACCTTTGCAGAAGGGCTAAGGCGATTTCATTTTCTTTTTTTGGAGATAACCTCCCTTGGAAAACAACCTCACACTTTACACAGAGTCGTAAACTGCTCAAACTAAGATAGACATGTAAATTAAAGGTGGCACCGTTCTTAGGATAACATTAACCCCTTTCTTGTCTAGAAAACGGTAGATGCTGATTGTAATGTGTTGTATATAATATCCAAGCAGCTCATAAAAATCAGTTAAAGAGTTAAAAACGACAAGATGTTTACCAAAAAATGGAAATGCCAACGAAATAGCTCAAGAGTTTTATTTTTCTCTTTAGACTTTAGGATGCCGCTTCAGAAAGATTCTGATATGAAACCATGGTTACGGAAAGTTACGACTATTGCTGTTTCCGCTCTACCATGACAACATCACAGCATGTTATGTACAATTGTGGGTATTTATTTCATATTTTTACTCCCTGATATGAAAGTTTTTCAGGCTCTTGCCTTGCAAGATAAGAGGTAACTGTCGAATAATATACTTACACATTGAATATACACGCAGAATGAACAGAAATGGGTGATGAATGAACCAGGTGTGTCACAAAGTCTATGCTTGCATTCCTGATTCCATGGGTTTTTCAATGTTTCTGTGTAAATTTAATAAGCCAGTCTGAACACCCATGTTCCATTCTCTTTGTTTACCTTTTTTCCCCTCCTGGTTATCCTGTGTTTAACATCACACTGCCGTGAATTGTGGGTAAATTCCTGAGGCAAAGTCTGCAGCAATGGGTACTTAGTGTAAGTGTTCATAAAGGACTCAAAATGTCTGCAAAAGAGTCCTCAAACACTCAAGGATTTGACAGTGGGACAGAACTAAACCCCCAAGGACTTTGTGGCAATGTGCCTCACAGTCTGTGGGATTGGGCCCAAGTACAGAGTGCTGAAGGAATGAGTCCTAAAACATGGAAATGAGTTAAGATGTTTTGGTTTCTGGTTCCTTGTCTCAAAATCAATGGCTCTATTCAAAGCTGCATACTAACACCTCCTTCAACATTTCAGAAATAGTCCGAAACAGAAGAGAGTCGAACACAAATGAGAGTTTTTAGTTCATTTTTATTTCATGTTCAATAATCACATCACTAATTAACAAGTAATCACAATAAACACTTTTTTTCCAAACCAAAAAAATAAAATTCAAATTAATGAAGAAAATAACAGCACAAAAAAAACAAACAATGAGGTTCTGCAAATGACATAGTAAGTCTACCTAACACATCCCGTTGTTGTTTTTCAGCATGCTCTGCAGGTACGGTAGGTGATGTTAGTTAGTGTAACTCTTGCATGAGTGCAGTGGCGGTAGATGAAGCTCTACAAGGGGTAGAATAGTGAGGAGCATTTATTACACAAGCCAAACCTGACTACTATGGTTAGTTAACCTCACACAAGGATGTGTTAGGGTGTCGGTGTGTGTGACTCTCCAGGGCAGGTTGCTGCTTTGTATGTAGCGGCCAACATGTTTGATATGCAGTACTCCCAAATTAACAAGCATACACACTGAGCTCTACACTTGAGTGCCTGCTTGAACAAGAAATTCCCTTTGCCCACTGTGATATACAGTGTCATGTGTCACAGGTGCTTAGCTGCAGTCTGCTCGGTTCTCTATAATGAAACTGCAGAGGTCACTGTTTCCTGAATGAGTAGATAATCAGCTAGTCCATACATTATTCTCATCTCTTAAGACTGGGCTTAACAATGTGAATTAATTAAGCTCTACTTTGCCAGTTCTAAACTGAGCTGCCGTTACAGGGCTTTAAAATGAAATCAGATTTAAAAAATAATTTCTAAGAGTTGTATAAGGGTTTAAATCCCGGACACGGTTTTTGCAGCAAATCGAAAGTATCGTCTGTCCAACCGTGAGATCACGACACCACGAGGCGACGGGAACACAACGATAAATACATATACAAAAGTGTTGCGTCTTTAGTACAATATATCTCAAAAGACATTCTTCCACCACAGTGGCCCCTTTCGAATGAAAAAGGCAGTCTTTTTCAAATTTGTCATACTAATAATCAGAATAATAATCGTAATAAAAACGCCTCCTCCCAGTTAGAACCATTAAAGGTGTGTGGACATAAAAGCTGTTCTGAGCATAAACCCCACCCACCGAACCCCAACTGATGCTGCTGCAGTACTGTCTTTTGTTCATCTCTAGGGCCATAAAGAGTGCATCGACAATAAAATATCTATATACATCCGTGCAATCTCATAAGTAGTGGTGAGTAAGAAGTCTGGGGTAGGAGCGAAGCTAAAACTTTGTCGTGGACAGGCACGGGGAAAAATGTAGCTATGGGACAGCCGTGGTACAAACAAAGCGATTACACTATTTGATGACAGCTGCACTTTTTGCAACACTTGATCCTCAACTGGCAGAAAAGGAACTCTAACATTCCCACTTTCAGAAGACATGAAGTTATTGCCTAATTTGTTGGGGGGAAAAAATGGATCTTTCTTAAAAGGCTTTGTTTTATATAAAATTTTTAAAGATTCCAATATGAAAAAACAAAAACCTAAATCTGAATCCAACTGTTTCATGATGAATAGTAATGAGGGCACTGTCATTCAGTTTATTGCTCTATTCATGTCATCACACCAAGTCTCATTCACAATTAAGCTACTTGGGATCACCTGTTCAAAGAGGAGTGAGTTAAGGTTTAATTAAATAGCACCACTCCATCACAGTCAGCCCTCCTTGATTCATTAAAGCACTAAGGTGCAATTAAGTTACTTCAAAGCTTCTTTAAGAATCATTACCAGAGCGTCAATGTATTTTTAGCAGGAAAGCTCAGGAGTGTTTAGGGTCATCTGTAGGGGGCGGTCCATGGAGCTTTGGTTTTAAAACTGAATTTAAAAAAACAAATTTATGTTAAGGTGCTTGCCATTACCTCACTTGCTTTTCAACACTCAAAAGAATTGTAATTAAGAAGTTCTATATGAAACCCAACCAAACCTGGAAGTCATTTATTCCTGTAATACTAGATATGCGTTATAACTACCACTGGTTATTAAAGTTTGATACTTTATTTGTATTTAATGAAATGCGTCCAAAGCACAGGGTATGAAAAAGCCGAACTAAAAGTTGCCGTTAAATGCTCATGGTCATATTCATAGCCTTCTTTACATATATTTTTCTTTTTTTTAATAATTTCTGATTTTAGAACTGTGTTCTACTTAGGTAACGTCTTGTATGGCTGCCCATGTTTAGAGAACATTTGAGAACTTTGTTTCCTACTGTTAGAGGAAGCAATGTCTATGTGTGATCTGAAAAGTGTTGCTCATAGCGATGAAACAACAGAGAGTTGTTCCCCTCAGGTCAACAGAACATTTTACTGTCTTTCAGCTCATTGTTTTGGTTTTACAGGACGTAACTTCCCTGTTTTTGGTTCAGTCTCACATCTCTGTCATTAACACATGATCCAGGCAGCAAAAATGATCAGGCAAAGTATGCTCCCTGCCTAGCACCAAAGATCAGACGGACAATGAGCCAGATATTTCCGTCTGGAGTTGGTGTAGACCAAGCCAGATGAGAGGGACTATTGGACTTACATTCACAGGGTGGACAGAGACACCGCCAAATAAATGGTAATGTTACTTTATAACCTTATAAGGTTATAAGCAGACTATTTTATCTTTACAGCTTATTTGGGTTTCTCTTCCCTTATTTTTCCTTGATAAAGGTTTTTTATTTTGTGTGTGTGTGTGGGGGGGGGGCATACATCTACTGCATACAAGAACAGTAGATGTATGCGGTTCAGATTGTAAAGCCCTCTGAGGCAAATATGTGATTCGTGTAATTGGGCTATAAAAGATAAAAATCGAATTGAATTCAAAGCAGCCACCACAAAAAAAAAACTATGCATGTTAAAGATGTCCTTAAAACTGTTTTGGCTTTCGTAGCAATATTGATATTGAGAAATTTCCAGATGATACCCTGCCCTTATTACAACACTATACTTAAAACTGAGCGAGGAAGCGATGCAGTGATTGCTAAAAAGTTAACGAGGAGCAGAATAAATTTACTAAATAAAATACTACTAAAAAGACTATTTTATCATCTATTTTTGTATGTTTGAGCCACTCTATACAAATCTGCAGCTAGCTCGAAGGAGTAGAATTAATGAGGTGCAGCAAGAACCATCAGAAACCAGCACCTCCTGTCCGTCGGAGGTAAAAGTCTCACTTTGCGTAACGACACATCGACCATCTAGGATTGCCCAGTGATGTATATATATGGTACCAAACCACAACACTTAGAGTTATAATGCACAAAGGCTCTCAGCTATGGGTGTGATATCATATAATCTGGCCATGCATTATAAAGGCAATTGGAGGCAACCGTTGAATACATTGCTACAAGAGAAGAGTATAAAGCCACATCATGTTCCACTGCTAATACTCCAACAATAATCAAGTGTTAGAAACACACATATTACAGATGTTTTTGTATTTAGCTTCTGCCAAACAACATGCTACCATAACCCTTAAAGAAACACCTGAAATGGGACGGCAACCGTGACTACGCAACTGTCAGGAAAGCCAGATTTAGCAGCATACCAGGTTGCCCCCTAACGTTTCAACTCCTTTATTTAAACGATGATTTTCACTTTGCCCGAGCGGTTTTAGGCGTGAGCCTGCGTGGTCCTCGTTTACTGAGGTTTTCAGGTAAGGAGGAACGGGAGGCACATTAGAGACACACAGCTGGTTCGACTTCGGAGACGTTCAGACATCTTCCTCATCTCCCTCTGGACTGCATGCTCAGTTAAAGCTTCTCTACTGTGGCAAACTTCCTCTATTGCATTTCAAAAAACCTTCAGGTTCCAACAAGTGTTTAGCCTTGAACGCTTCTTTTTCATCCCTTATAGCAACACCTTCCCTCTCAATTTCTCCCTCCCTGTGAATATCTTCGCTGTGTGTCTAGGTTTTTAAAATAAGAACCTGTGCGTGATTCCAAGGTTTTCTGAGTGCTGCCGGAGATAAAAGACCACCCGCTGTATTGCTCGCGCAGGAAGAAACGTACAATAAATAAAGAAAACCTAGCTTTAAAAATAAAGAAACTAGGAGGGACAAAGGAAGAACACTCGAGAGAGACAGAAATAAGATCCGAACTGAACACCAAAGCTCATTTTTACACAATTTTTTGTCACTCAAACACACCATCACAAACACAGAGAATAAAGAGTTAAACAGCCTAAAATGGTTCAAACAGCCTACTTGTTGACTAGCTTTTTTTGTGTTTGTCAGCTTGTTTATAGTGAGTGATAGTGAGGGCGGTGAAGCGGATGAGATGCACGATGAATTACTGTGATGTCACTGAAGCGGAGGCGAAGCGGTCACCGGGAAATAAGCGGCCCCTAGAGTCATGAGGAAAAAGAGAAGCTACGCATTGACAGAAGCCATGGGGGAGTCTGAGAGGGGTTCCACGCTGGGATTGCTGCTTATTGTGTGTGTGGGAGGTGAGATGGTGAAGGGGGGTCAGTGTACGCAACCAGAGGATCCGAGGGGAAACCCACTGATTCCAGGTCAGCCGGCTCGGAGAAGACGCAATCAAATATGTGAGAAAAACATTTCACTCCATGTAGATTCCCACCAAAGGCCCAAGCTTAGTCTATACAGTCACTTCAGCGAAACATAGGGTTTGGGGGGGGGTTGCTATAGCGCATGATGATGATGTGACAGAGGAGGCATGATAACATGAAGTCTATACTAGAACGGCAAGTTCAAAAATGTGCGACGACAGATTTAAGATGAAAGGGGTTCTCAGGGCTCGATTAGCAGAAAGGTGGGGATCCCTTTATGGAGCTGATGTTGTCCCCCTGAACCCCCCTGAAGATGCACCAAGGAGGGGGCCGAGGGGGAGCCGACGGGGCCTGCAGGAGCCAACAATTCGTTGAGGGAGACATGACGGGGAGCCGGCAGGTGGTGGTGGTGGTTTTGGTGCAGAGAATGGGATGAGCCGTGTGGGCAGGGTCTGTTGTTGTCGTCGTCGTCCTGGGGGCGGCCAGGGGATGATGTCGGCGCCGTGGTCCGTGCGAGAGCGAGCGTTCTCGCGGAAGTTGAGCTTGAAACACTCAATCTGCGGCAGAAAGGTTGGAAGAAAAGGGGGGGGGGAGATAAGGGAGAAAGAAAAAAACATGGCCGGGAGAAGGTGGGGAAGGAGGGAAGAGATGATGTTGCGGGGGGGGGGGGGAGAGATGAGGTGAGGAGGGCAGAGGGATAGTAGAATTAGATGCCTGCAAGATAAGAAGTCGGGAGACGACGGTGTGATCAGGAGCTTTGGACGGCAGACGACATGATGAACAGAGTACAGACACAGATACAGGGTTACACTCACAGAGACCACTCATCTCAGCCAGAGAGAATTCAGTTATACTTTTACTACACAGTATGCTAAGTTTCAGGTGTTACCAGACAACAGGATATTGCTGGGAATCATTGGCTTATTCCCGAGCGTCTCATCCTTCTGTTGGAGTCAAACCCTGAACCGACAGCAGGTGGAGCCGGCAAACACACACAAAAAACTTACTTGTCTCTGGGATGCGAGAATCCAGGGCCTGGGGCTCCCGGAGGCCCTCACTATCGCAGGGAGCCCCCTCCTTCAACCCGTTCTCCTGGGTGGCAGGGCTCCCTGCCTGCCCCGGGTCAGAGCCCGGGGCAGAGGCCGCGGTGCCACTCAGGGGGGTCCCGCTCCCCTCTGTGGTCTCCTGGGCCCCCTCAGCCTAGAGAACACATAGCAGGGCGTGTCAATCGAGGGGGATGGGGATGGAACAACCTGGCTCCAAATCTCATATAACTACATTTGTTATCTTTTGTGAAAGACAGAACATAGATCTGTTTGAGGTATTTTCAAATGATTCAGGAAGACTGGAATTGCAAAACTCTTGCGAGGCAGAAGATCTGGAGCCAGACTAAGATGGAGGGAGATGGAATTACAAAAAAAATAATAACTAGTTATATAATGTAAAAAAAAAAAAAAAAAGAAGTGATAAAAAAGTAAATTGTAAATTCAAGAACATCACATCAAAAAAAGCAAATGCTAATTCGAAGCATAAAATGTGTAGAAAATGAGTTTTTCCTGAACCAAGAACCTTTCTGCATGATCCCATAAACATATTTGTAAAAATGCTTGAATGCTGTTATTCTACCTGGAAGGAAGTAGATGTGAAATGACCTCAAGAGTTGCTACTTCTCATAGAAACAAAGCTAACGTCAAAAACATATCAGAAAAAACCCAGGAGGAACTGAACGGCTTCAGACTCCTGCTGAAGAACAGAAGTCTGAGTTACTATCATGTTTCGATCAGTAGATTCATCAGGCAGGCTGGGAATATTATGTCTTTTTTTTTTGTATTTTCTTAATTTCAACATATCCCACGCAAAGGAGACGAGTCTATCTCCATTTTGCAGGCTAATGATGTTTTCATAAACCTGACCAAGTACTTTTAGGGCCTTAACGTTGCTGTGCCTGAACCTAACCGCAATGAGACCATTTCAAGGGCGTGTCATGTAGCACTGTGGAACCACAGATAGACCTAATTGATGCAAAGACCCAAACCCACAATGTCTTCGTCCGTCACTTAGTTCTTTCTGACTTCCTTACCCTGCGCCGGATCACAAATTGGCCGTTTCTACTTTAATTTAAAAAAGAAAAAAAAGGCTAAATCATTTTCTAAAACAGCTGGCCACAATTAACCTGACCCACCAAATGGTTAGCTACTCAAGCAGGAGAAAATAGTCGTTTGTTGGGGACTATTTTCAGCAGCGGATTAATCCACATCTGTTGATCTAGTAAATAAACAACAGTGTTTGTGCTCATGGTAATGAACAAAAATGTCCCTGAGTGCAACAGGGCTCACTGATGTGTTTTTAATAGTTTTTGGACAACAATGGAGCTCTATGGCACAGCTTTGGAAACATGTATAATACGTATTATTATTATTGGTTTGGTCTATTCATAGAATTTGTTGACAGTAAGAAAAATATAGAATACTGCCAGCCTTATCTTTACAAGAAGCAAAAAGAGAGCACCTCCTCTAAACATATAAGGACGCGTGTTTTGAAGCTCTCCACATCTTTTTTAATAACAGACGTCAGTTGTCAAAAAGCTATCAAAAAGCAAAAGGCCCTCTCTGATGGGTCATTGTTACACGAATGCTATTTTTAGCTGTCCTTACTATTATGTATCCTTACTAGGTTGGAGGGTGCAGATGCAAACTGGACGTGCTAAAGAGTGTGTGGAGATGATAATGTGAGTGAACGATGGGATCATGCAGTGATCATGAAACACAGATGAGCTGCCATAGGCTGAGGGGGACAGGGGACATCATCTAGTTTCATAATTTCTGATCAATTTACCCATAAATGTCCTGTGTTGAAGCATCATGTCATCATCCTTTTTCTACATGCCTATGTGCTCTATCTAAATGTGTAGGACAGAGCTGAGCCGACTTTTTGCCCTGCAGGGAGGCATCCGCACAATTTCACAACAGCAGGAGAAAAGGTCAGGAGAAAGGGAGCCGATTGCAGGTGCAGAGTGTTTGAGATGGTTCAGGTAGCTGCAGATAGTTTATGACAGGCTGTCATCATCATAAGTGATTGAAGCTTGAAGCCACCCGACAGCTTTCAGATTACGAACACAGCTGTGAATCTAGGCAAGCAGTAAAAACCTGAAACCGCCCCGAAGTCATAAATGCTCCATTAATCTTGCACAGATAATTACTGGAATGATACCTTTAAAACCAAGCTGAAGGTGTTTCACTGCCCTCTCTGATTGACAGTTTCAAGTCTGGACCTGAAAACTTATTTAGTGAGCTTGTCAGATTCTTACTCTGAGCGATAGGGCCTTACATGATCACACTTATTACCGGACAAAGCTAGAACAGGTTTGATTAGTTAACATGAGAGGTTTCTGTCTTTGGATGTTTCTCACTGGTTTTCAAAGTAAAAAGATGTTCATCAGAACAAAAAGACGGTTGGTAGGTCGTTTGGTCATCGCCAATTTTAACTAATTATTAGCTCATATAGTCATGAATGTTAATTTTATAGAGAACTTGGTGGTCTCTCATTCTGGGCTGTAGGTCACACTGTAGAATTTATAGCAACATACACGAAACCATTGGAGAAGTATTTTTTCGTCAAAAAATGTGTTATTCATTGTACAATTGTGCGGTATCATTAAAAAGTGCATATCTACAGATGGGGACTATGTGCACCAATAAAACAATCATATTGTGTCCATTAATCCCACCCACTTTAGCTTAAGGCCAAAAGAAACTCTGATTTGATGGTGACACACAGCAATATATTCCGTACTCAAGCGCTTACTTGAAGTCAGTTTAAGACTGGTTTAAAAATTTTAAATGTGTTATGCCTGTCTTGCTACGGTTCCTTTTCTGAAAGCTTTTAAGATCGATTACTTGAAATGTAGGCTATAAATGCTGTCAGGTTGAATCTAACTGGGAATAATAAAGGATTATCTGATTTTATCTTAATTCAAATGTGTGTCAGTTAGGCACTATGAAACCAGCCTGAAGCAGGTTGTAAGTTTTAGATTACCCAAAGTTCCTATGGAATCTAACAGTAGAAAATTGGAGGGGGTCCTTGGAAAATTGTCCTCCCCTCTTAGGTGTCCTTGGCCCCAAAAGGTTTGATAACCCCTTGTATAAGTAGACCCCTAATAAGAAACTGGGATTACTCACTAATTGTGAGTATATGTGTACATGAACACGTTTTAATTTCATCTAGGGGGGAATAAATAACGTTAATAACTCAAGTAGGATCTCCATTGCGATTGGCTGGCTCATTAAAAGTCTTCAGATCTCATTTGCACAAAACGCCCTGATCGATGCGTTGATTTCCTATGAACAGGGATGTAAAAACAACACAGATTAACAGTGGGCGGGGCAGACTGAAGGACGTCGTCCTGCGTGATGATCTCACCTTGTTGTCTCCTCCTCCACCAGGTGAATGGCTCAAGTTGTCCATGGAGCCCACTTTGGACTGAGCCTTTTCCCTGAAGCTCACTTTGTGGGACTCGATCTTTACGACGCCACCGCCTGCAGGGCACACGGACAATCATTCTGATTATCAGTCAACCAACTCAGTGTACAAAGAGATGGATCATCCAGAGGCTTTTGAGCACCATGCCTTTAAAAAAAACAAAAACTACATTTCCCAGCTCACCAGGCTTGTGCTTGATGTTGTCCTTGGAGCCACACTTTGATGTCACCTTACTTAGGTCCACCTTCTTGTTGAGTATCTGCACCTGTCAATCATCAAACAAGCCTTTTTTTAATCACAAGTGTTTAAAACATTCTGCATGGATATTGGACCCTTTACGGCTTCTTTTTAAAGGGCTCTTTCTTCTTCAGCTGCCCCACTCACACCTTGAAATACCATCATTAAGATCAATCAAATGGTGGAAAGCAAACAGTCCTCCATATTGTGGTAAAAATAAAACAAGAAAATTCAGATTGCAACTTGAAGATCATGCTGCTGCCAGCTGAACTTTGAGAATTCAGACATATTGCAAAGTCGCAGTTGATTCCAACATGATTGTTTTTAAAGAGAAAAAAACCATATGTGGTAAAATATCTTTTGTTTCGTTGAAATACCACGCATCAAAAGAAGAAGCTAAGGACAGGACGGAATCTTTTCAGTAAAACCAGAGCTCCCCACGTGTACCTCTCTCTCTGTGGCGATCCTCTACTCAAAGAACCAGATGGTCTTAACGGAGACGGAGCCGATCGGAGAACAGTTGTGTTTGTTAGCATGACTTTTGTTATTTGTTTAGTAAGTTAGTGACAGGGCAGGAAAACACAGGGAGAGTTTAAGGAAGCAAGGGACTGTGCAGCGGGTTGTGGGGGAGGGGCTGGAACATCAGGGTTGCTAGCATGCTGTCCAATAATTCCCTCGAATTCCAAGGGTCCAAACAAGAGCAGAACTCTATACTTTATATTTTCCATTTTTAGGGGCAAAAACAAAAGAGTTTATTTTCTCTGTTGTTCCTTTAAGCCAGCTCATCAAGCCAAATTTGTCGGACTAATTGGCCGATGCATATGACTTCTGGTTGAAGGCCGGGCAGTACTTACATTCCCTCCACCAGGAACATGCTTCATATTGTCCTTGGAGCCCAAGCGTGAGGAGACGTGGCTGAAGTCCAGCTTTTTGTAGACTATCTGAACCTACACGGACACAGCATAGCAGCAAGAGGGAAGAGGAGAGCCAGGGAGGGCAGGGGAGGATGGCACGGAGAGGAAGTGGAAGGAGGAGAGGTGAGAGACGAAAAGAAGAGAGGAAAAGAAAAGAGAAGGGGAGAAGAAGTCACCATCACAGGCAGGGTTAGAAAGGAAAGGACAGGAGGACGGGGAAGGGGTCACCTTGGCAAATACAACAAATATGTGAACTGTCTTTGGTGCGCTCGATATCCACTGATGAGCAGTGAAGCGGTCTGAAATCTGACTTGTGTTGCCATTTGAATAGTGACAGTGACAGAAATGTGAAGGGACAGGATGGTACTCAAATGTCGCATCATCCAAGTCTGACAAAAAAGAAAGCAGAAACTTCTGAATGCCACACAAAAGCTGTTTTAACCCTCTGAACTCCAAGCAGTTTGCTGAGCTTAGAATTTAATGTTTTTTACAGGATCTGGTGAGAGGGAATATTTTTTGGGGGGCAAAATTTCTAAATAAGACATGAAATATCTCAATTTGAGGCTAAGTTTGGGATTAATTTTCTGATGGAAGCATTTGTCATCCATGATGTGTCCAAGGACTGTCAAAAAGATGGAAATATGATGAGAATGGCTGTGATGATCATTGAAGTTTTGGTGATTGTTTAAAGAAACATGCTTTTCCATCATGCGGTGTGTTTTAGGGTCCAAAGGGTTAAAGAGAACACACATGCAACACAACAAATCCGTCCCCGTTGAGTAGAATCCACAGAACCCCAGAGCACGTTATTAACACTGATTGACCAGCGACAAATACAACATTTATACTGTAGAGACACTACTGCTGGCTGTTTGCTACTTCAGGGCATGTCACTGCTGAAGGAAACATTTGCTGCATTTACAAAAGGAACAACACAGGAGTTAGCTCTACCACTGAGCGACAGTGGAAGGCCACATTTTGAACACGTGCCCTTTATAGAAAAGAAAATAGATGTTATAGGACAAAATACTGTCAGGAACACTCATTTTCTACACTTGTCTTTTCAATGCAACCCTTGTGATCTGATGCACCAGATTGGACCTCAGCTCCCTCTCCATGTGTGTGTCCACACTGCCTGATCGGATAGGAATGGGATATATTTCGTAGTTAAAGGAGTGGCTGTAAAATGGTGATAGACACATTTCTTATCGTATAAATTCTTCGCAATGAAAGCCCCCTGTTATTTTGGTGCTCAATCTTCCTCCCTGCAGTAATACTATTTTTATTTTGTCATTTATAAGTTTAATTTTCAAGCAGCAAAATTAGGAAATATGTTCATCAGCAGTAACTTAACAGGTCTCAGATGAGCTCCAGCCCAAGTTTACTCCTCTCTTCACCTTTTGCTCTCCTATGGAGAGGATCTCCCGTGTGGGAGGAAGATGATGGAGACGTACCTTTGATAAATGGTATGGATTGTGCCCACATGCTGTCCACACCTCACTGAGATCCAAACCCAAATGAGAGCTGCAGCATGTGGTTATGGCCATTTGGAGAAGCAATACAACTAGATCCAATCTCTGAGTGTACAGACGTGACAGTTTATATGTCCTGGCGTGATCTGATGACAAAAGTCTCATTGAAAAGACAAGTATTACCACGGCCTTATCAGCATGTGGCAAATTTTGTACTGCCTCGTTTTTCATTCTTTTCAGATCACCAAAAATGAGATAATCCAATGCATGAACATCATGTCTGATTTTGTCTTGAGGTTGTGATACCTTTGTGTTTGTAAATGCGTTACCATGAGTATAATGCTTCTCTACAGGTCTTAAATCATTGATTTTTCAGTATTTAGACAGTGTACCATGAAGCTAGCTGTGTAAACTTTATATGTTGTTTTAGATCGTCCCCAGGTAGCAACAACTTTGGAATTTGAAGATGTATATTTGAATAGAGACCTAATGTATTCTAGACGGCTGAGCGGAACCCTGGAAATGGAGTAGAAAGCTGTACTTTGCTTCAAATGGAGCCGTTTTGCAATACAAAGATTAATGGAACCAATGGCCATCCTAAATGGCCACTAGATGGTTTGAAACCGTTCAATTGTGATTAAAAATGTACTTGTATTACTCTGAAGTCTGTGGTTTGTCATTGTCAACCTGCAAAGTAGAGCAATTGATCAAAAATCAACAGAAGATATGAAAGCTGGTAAAAAAGTAAATAAGAAAAATATGTCTGAACATAAAAGTCAGTGAGAGTCAAAGAAGGAGGGAGGTGGAGGGTGTGGTGATGGTGGGGAGGCGGAGGAGTGGGGGACGACGACTCACTTTGCCCTGGCTGGTTTCTTTGGAGGCGACGCCCCTGCTCAGAGAGGCTGATGACACCTGGGGAGACAAGACCCATCCCGGGTCAGCAACAACACAACATTACACAGGGAGAGGGGGCGGTGCAGGAGGAGAGGGAGGTATGAGGGTGGAGGATGAAAGCTCAGAGAATGGGTAACGTGGGATTAAAAGAAGATGGAAAAACCAAGCAAGTGAACAGAGCAAAAGACTGTGAGAAAGAAGATGCAGGCTGTATTTGACTGTAGATGGTGAGGTGAATGTACCAACCACCTTGTGCATTATGCTAACTGACATGTACTGTATGCTACAGATAAAGTGGTAGGTATATTCTGGTTATTATTTCAAAATAAGAGCATCAGAAAGAAGTGAAAGTGAAGAACCAGAAGAAGCCAGTGTCACGTGTTAAGCAGGCCTTGAGGCTTCATTGTCCGTTAGTTGAAGATAGATGCCCCTAAAAGCAAAGCACCCGTCTATAGGTTTGAGAGCTGCAGACGGTCTGACCTACCTTCCCTCCTCCAGGCTGGTGCTTCATGTTGTCCGTGGAGCCGATCTTGGAGCGGGCGTTGCGGATGTCGGGGGCCGGTGCTGTGCTGGGGCGAGCCGAGATCCTAGAGGCTGTGGTGGTGGTGGTGGTTGAGGAAGTGGTCCGAGGGATGCGGGGAACTGTGGGCTTCTTCTCTGTGCCGGTGGTGGAAGAGGAGGGCGTGGCCGGTTTGGCTGCTGCGGTTCGGGGGCGAGAGGCAGAGGTGGTGGAAGCGGTGCTGCGGGTGGTGGTGGTGGTCTTGGGTTTGGTAGAGTCTGGTGAGAGAGAGAGAGAGAGAGAGAGAGAGAGAGAGAGAGAGAGAGAGAGAGAGAGAGAGAGAGAGAGAGTGTTAGGCCAGAGATATACCTGTTTGTAATCACACATCTTGTTAATCTGAGAGTGCAAACGAGTAGTTAAAAGTTTAAAAGTATATCTCGGTCCTCATTCAGAGCTTTATAGTTTGTCATTGCAAAGCTAGATATCCATTATTTTAATGTTTTTACTTAAGGACACTGGGATAAAATGTTAATATTGATAATTCACTGCTGTGTTTGAAGCAACATCGCTACAACAACAAACTACACCCAAAGGCAACGAGCAGAGGACTGGAAATTATTTTTTATATAAGTGTATTTTCGATTCAGAAACTCTCTCTAACACACAACCCAGACCCAAAGTCAGACCACAAAGGATTTCATCCGTCATTTACAGTCAACACTGACGGATAAAATACTGCCAGAAAGGAGAGTAAAGACAAAAAAAAGGAAATGGGAGTAAAACAGAGCTGGAGAGCAGGCCTGAGAGACAAAAAGGAAGACAGGCATAGAGGGATCATCTTTTTTCATCCACATATATTCTGACATCCACACATGCACCAGTCTCTGTATGTCTGAAAAAACAACAACATTTTTTGCTTACACTTGCATTTCTATCTCCTGCTGATTTGAGTAAATACATTTGAGCATCCCTCGGTTCAGCATGCTAAGCCACACTGCACTTAAAATCTGTCAATTCACATTCTACGTGTCAGCTTTTTTCTTTCAGAGGGCTGCATGCTGAACCATGCGTCCCGCTGTCAATCCTCCCCGAGAGCCTTTGGTGTCTCTCCAGCTCCCGTTAAGACGTGGTTAATGGAGAAAAATCTGCCTGCCGTATCAGCAGAAGCTTCAAACTCCTGTCAACGGCAAGGGGACGGTAATCCACAGGCTGCTGTGATGAAGGTTTTTTAACTCTCTGGGGCCTTTCAGCAATAAAGCCTCTCTCTCACTCTCTATCTCGCTCTCTCTACCAGCCTGCCAAGCATTGTTATGCTCGGACAGTGCGTGTTGCAGAGTCACACTCCTGCTGACAGCCCTCATGTTGCCAAAATGTCAACTAATCTGTCTACGTGAGGAGCGAAACTGTAACTGTGTGGGAAGAGCGAGAGGGGGAGAGAGGGGGAGGCAAAACTGAGGAAAGGATTACAGGAGAGGAGAGTGAAGAAGACAGAGGACATCAATATATGCAGAGATCAAAAGCACAGAGGGGGGTGGGAGCGCTATAGTGCCAGGTCAGACTGTGGCTGGAAATAATGATATAACCAGATTTTTATTAAATACTCAATTCTAGCTATTATTTAAATAATTTGCCTGAATGTGGCTGAAAAAAGAGAAAAAAAAAACAATTTTTTACGACATAAGGCTGGGCAATAACTCAATATTGTATATTGATAAAAGAGTCGGAAAAAATGTAACGTGTTAACTCTTCTGTGAGGCAATCCAAGAGGGCATTCCATAATGTTATTATTCCACTGGATGGGCACCCTAGAAGGCACTTCCTCATATCTCATCTACCATAGCGGGAACTTTTGCTGCGTTTCTTTCGAACATAGGGTCACCTCCTTCTGAGCCCACCAGAGGACTTTCTGTAGAATCGTATCAAAACAATGTCCTGGTTTGTTCATACGTTTACAAAAATAAGTTTGTGTCCATTTTATGACTTCTGTCTCTGATGTAGCGCAATGGGCACATTTCAATTTGTGACTATTTAACATTATTACCATATGATTTTGCCTAGATTTGACGTACTGTGACGTAAAAGTCCTTGTTACGATTTTGATATTGGTGAAAACCTCAATGCCTAGCCCTATAGATTAAGTTTATTAAACTGACTTACACAGACTCTCACCCTTTAAGTAGTCTACAAATTATGGCGGAAGTCTGACATCCAATAAATACACAAGATATTAAAGTATTACAAAAGTTCATACAACTGGCAAATAAAAATAACTATCAAAAGCCTGAATAAAAATTCTAACCACTTCAATATTGACCTTAAAAAATGTTTACAATTTTTTTGCTAAGTTGAAATTTCTATTCTTTATTTTCATAATGTTTTATAACACTTTATGTATATATATATAACTCAACTCCACATATAGCAGGGCCAAATATGGTATTCATTTGGCTACATGTTTTATCCGACCTTTCCTAAGTGCTTGTATCAGAAATCTACAGGCTGATAGAGTATAGAGTTGACCTGTTTCCTCTATCAGCGTGACCTGTTTCTGTTTTATTCTGACAGGTTAAGAGAGTGCTGTTCTACCTGTAGAAGTCCTCAGAGCGCCGGGCTTCTTCTCCTCCCCCGGTTTGCTGTCTGTCTTCAGGGCTGAAACACAGATGGTGAGCGTGTAGTCGTTACAGAGGGCAACACGTGTATAAAAAGAACAGAGCAAAAAAATATCAAGCATCAAAAACATGCACAAGTGTATCTGTGTGTGTGTGTGTGTGTGTGTGTGTGTGTGTGTGTGTGTGTGTGTGTGTGTGTGTGGCTGCCATTACCCAGAGGCCTTCTGGCTGTGGTGGTGGTAGCGGTGCGGGTAGACGCCGATGTGCGCACTGATGCAGCAGTTTTACTGGCTGCTGTTGATGCAGTTCCATTTTTGGTGGCAGAGATTGAGCCTGCTGAGGTGGAGGTGCTGGCCTTTGCCACAAGGGGGCGCCTCTCCGTGGTTGTCTGGAGAGGAAGAACAATAAAAAACACCACAGATGTAAGGTGGGGAGAGGGAACAAAGATCAATGAGCGAAGGCAAGCAATGCCAGCAGCGGTAAACGCTACAAATCAATGGAAAAACTGCCGTCAATGAATGAAATGCTTTTAGCACCAACGTGGGTCATGATGCATCTTCTGTATATATGGTTTCTGTCATCAGCTCAGGAAAATGTTTAGCATCTTCACTGAGAAAATTAGGTCAAAGACTTTTGCCCCGATACGTGTAACATGTAGATGCTTCTTGACGACTGCTCATTTCATTCAGCGGCATATTTCCCCCCTCATGACCCCCAGGATGCTGCACTCCACATATAGCTGAGCCAACATGGCTACACTGAACTGTGTCACCCCGCACCCTCGGGCGTTGAGAGGCTAATTAAAGGCTCTTAATTTTTTAGCAGTTGTGGAGTTCACGCAGGTTGCAGTTGAGGAGGCCACAGGACGAGGATGACAGAAGGCTGACAGGTCTTTTTGAGAGCACAGAGCATGAATTAGTGACATAAGGTAATCGATAAGTCAGTAGGACTTACTGACAAAAATGTCCAATTTAAGAGGTTTGTCCTTGTAGCAGACCAGGTCTGCAGCCACAGTAATATGATATTGATCCTGTGACACGGATTTCATCAGGTAAAGTATTACATTACATAAAAGTTGACCAACACAGCTCTAATCTCAATATCAATATAAAAATCAATATATTTTTTGGCATTTTCACCTTTACTGGAGGTTTTGAAGGGTGAATAAAAACAGAAAACACAGAGGAGAGAGGGAGGGGGGGGACATGCCACAAAGCCCTTAACCATTTTTCGACCAGGAAGTCAAATCTTAAAATCATGGTAGCACTATATGGAGTGTAAAGGTCCTTTATTCAGAATCGTACTCAAGTCAAAGTACTCATTATGCAGAATGTCCCATTTCAGAATAATAGAAGTTATATTCTTGGATGATAACCCCCCGCTGCTACTCTGTTGTCAAAGCTAAAACGGTGTACACACTGTCACTAACTTCACCTGAAGAAATGTTACTTCATATTTGGAAATACAAATAAGCTTTTTCAGAGCGAATGGAACAGAGCCAAATAGTTGTTGGACCTTTCAGACAGTCAGAGCTGGCTGATGCTATGCTATGATTGGCCAATCTATGTTTGAGGGGCGGGAGTTAGGGAAGGGTCAATTCATTAATTAATAAAACAATTAATACAAACATTAGCTCCAACTTATAAACCTATTGTTAACAATGGTTTATTTGAAAGTGGTACCTATTTCTGTCCGAGTTGTTCATAAAGAAAAAGCACTCTATGTTTCTGAGGTTGGACTACATATACAGCTTGTACTGCAAACCCTAAAGCTGCACCCTTTGACAAAGATTCATCAGAGTGTTATAATAAACTACTTTGAGTCTGTGCACACTAAAAGGCACTTAGACCAGATGTTCAGGAGACAGAATCCCAAATGTTAAAGAGCTAGACATTTAATAGCATTTGGTCATGCTTAATCCAAACCCATTAGATGAAGTGTCCTTGTTGTGTATAACTGAGCATCCTGCAGCCTTCGACGGACGTCCTGACAGACAAAACTTACCTTGGGTCTGACATCACGTGCAGTGGTGGTGGTGGTGGTGGAGGATGCAGGGCGGCTGGTAGAAGTGGTGGAGGATGCAGGGCGGCTGGTAGAAGTGGTGGAGGATGCAGGGCGGCTGGTGGAAATGGTGGAGGGTCGCTTTGGACCAGCAGCGGCTGTGGATGGTGCCTTGGCTGTGGTTGTTTTTTTGTCTGAGATGGAGGTGGTGGTGGAGGATGTGGGGCGCCTAGTGGGAGCTGTGACCGAGCCACCAGGAGCTATGGTACTCAGACGTGTTTTAGGAGCAGCGCTTGGTTTGGTCGCCCCGGCAACAGGCTGCGATGCGGGGCGGAGACATACAGGAGCGATGGAGGGCAAAATGAGGAGGGAAAGCAAACGAAAGAAAAAAAATAAGGAACATGGATGATAATGGGAGGGGGGTTAAGCAGCACAAGCAGCATTATAATCATAAATCATATGGGTCATTCTGTGTCATATCAGATTTTGGTTTACGTTTAAGATTCTGTGCAAACCTTATGAATATGCTGTTTGAGAGCAAAACAATAAGTTCTGTCAAATATTATGATTACATTTTAATAATTGCATAGTTTTTTGCCTCAGACTCAGTTTAGTATAGTCAGCCTCATATCTTGCTCACACAACACACCAAATGGAGTAAGTCCACGAATTGCATCCTTGGCTCCTAATACTTGCCATATCTCGGATTCTGTTTTTGTTACAGCAATTGAAATTGGGTTCTTAGCAGGACATTGAAACGTCCATATGTATATACTTTGGTTGAATGCCTGGGGCCCAAAATCCACGTATTTTGCACTTTCTTTTTCTTTCCAGTAATGAAAAATATAACATCTGTACATTTAGGCCTTTAAATGATTTTGATCTGTTGTACACCACTTTGACTGTACCCCTACCACATGTAATTGCAGGAGTAACTATGTGTCTGGAGATACTGAACCCTAGAAACATCTTCTTGCCTAAAAGTCTTAAAATTCTGCCAAAATATTTTGCATAACCTAATTTTTGGTCTCAAATAGCATATACATACGATTTGCACAAAATGTAAAATGTAACCGTCACCTGATTTGACACATAATGACCCTAAAATATAGTAAAATAATTATAAGCATGGCTTCTATTCTTTAATGTTAATAAACATCCATGACTTGAAATAGCTGTGAACATGGAGTTTTTGTAATCTACATATACAGTCAGCATAAAGAAAGCAGTAGCAGAACCTTTAGTAGCATGTGTGAAGAATGGCCTTCAATGGCCTCAGCCTCAAAATCGAACAGTGTATCATTACCCAAGTTATTTCAGCTATATTCCCTTGATCAAGGTGATGTCTAAAGTTGTTTCTTTGTGGCAATTTCTTTGTAGTTGTTTTGTGCCACTTTGTGGTTGGTATGATGCTTTTCTTTTGGGTAATTTTGTGTCTCTTTGAGATTTTTGTGTCTTTTTGTTGTAATTTTGTTTTGTTGTGGTTGTTTGAGTCTCTTTGTTGTCATTTTGTCCGTCTTTGTGGTTGTTTTGAGTCTTTTTGTTGTTGTTTTGTCTCTTTTTGTGGTTGATTCCCTTTTTTTAAGTCATTTTTTTGTGTTTTTGTGGTTGATTTTAGTCTCTTTGCTGTCATTTTGTGTCTCTTTGAGGTTGTTTTGAGTCTCTTTGTTGTCATTTTGTGTTTTTATGGAGTCTTTTTGAATCTCTTTGTAGTTGCGTTGTGTCTCTTTATGGTTGTTAAGGTATCTTGTTCTCCTTTTGTGGTAATTTTGAGTCTCTTGGTATGTGCCTCTTTGAGTAACATTTTGTAAGTGAAAGCCAAGAGGGCCCCTGACAGTTTGGGCCCTTGGTCTTTTGCCTGGTAGGCAATCCATCCATGACCTGGAGGAAGAGCTGTACGAGGTGTCAGATGTTGATGGTCTATTGAAGCTCACACTAGGCCGTACCTCACAGTGTCCCTTTACAAAAATCACACTAAAACTGGTCCTACAATACTGCTTGCAATAAAAAATTAAAAACCTATTAACTTACCTGGATTTTGAGGTTGTAAATGGGCATGAGTCTGTGTAATGACTTATGTTATAACACATAATATTACACTAATGACAAAGTCTGACCCATGTTTGTTATCAGTACAGAGTCTATGGATCCTATCAGTGTGTCAGCGTGCAGGAGAAACATCCCATCCCTATAGCTTACAACATCTCCTACCTTTGTCTTCTTGTCTGGGCTTGCCAGGTCCCTGCTCAGCGGTGCACTGCTTCCATTGGTTGCAGGTTTTGCTTTCTTGGCCTTCTCTCCTCCGTCGGCTTTTGCAACCTTATCCTTCTTGTCATCCTTTTTCTCCACGATCTTTTTATTGGCCTGCGCTTTGTCCTGCTTCTCTTCCTTATCGCTCTTCGGCGTTGGTTTCTCCACCGGCTTCTTGGGCTCTTTTTCCGCCTCGTCATCTTTCTCCATCACCTTGACTTTGTCGGCGTCCACCTTCTCTTTCTTGGAGTCCTCCACCTCTGGTGTTCTCTTTGTCTCCGTCTCGGTCTTCTTCTCCAGCACGTCAGAAGTGGTATCTAGCTTGACGGGTGTCGGCTGTTGCTCTGGAGTCTTCTCTGCTTTGTCCGTGTGCTGCTCTTTGTCATCCTTCATCTCTGTTTTCTCAAGCTTCTCAGTGTTCTCCGTTTTGTTTTGCACTGTGGACTTTTCATTTTTTTCCACTTTTCCTAAATCCTCTGTTATCTTCACTTTGCTCTCTACTTCAGTCGTCTCCACTTTTTCTACTTTCTCTTTATTTGCCAATTTATCCTGTGATTCTTCTACCTTGTTCATTTTATCCTCTTTTTCCTCCTTCTGCTGAAGTGACTCAACTTTCTCTTTCTCTTTTTCTGTCTCCTTCTTTTCCGGCACCTTTTCTGTCTGTTGCTCCGTCACCTTCACTTTGTTGGTCTCTTTCTCCGCTATAACTTTTCCTGCATCCTTCATCTCTTTCTCCTTCTCTTTCTCCCTCTCTGCCTCTTTCTCCTTCTCCCTCTCTGCCTCCTTATCCTTCTCTTTCTGTGTCTCCGTCTGTTTTTCTTTCTCCATCTCAATCTGCTTCTCCACCTTGGCTGAAGTCTCACTGATTGCGTATTCCACTTTTACGCCCTTCTGCTCAGCTCTATCAAACAGAGGGTCAAACATGTCCAGGTTCTTCACGTTGTCCTCCGGCTTCTCCTCCTTCTTCTCTGCCTTGTCCATCTTGTCGGATTTTACTGGAAAGACAATTGATTTAAATTAGAAAAAAACGGTGCAACGGTCCAATATGTTGGATAAATAAAAGGCCTCTTTTTTTCAATTCAACAACACACAGTTTTTGGAAGCAGTTCACAGACATTCACACACAACCACAAAAAAAAGTGGCTTCAAAAAGTTGTTTTTTCTTCTGCAGTAATGACTTGTGACTTCTGCCTTCTAATTCTAGTGAATATACCCTTGCGTCTCTGCATCAAGCTCCTAAACAAAAAGCATTCTGTGCTCAGCTAAACAGATTGTGATCATCATATATTGAATGATTTGTTAGACGTTTGTCTATACTCTATGCAATGCTGCTTATACTGTGTGCTGGGCGTTTTAGCCCAAAAATTCCTCCAACTCTGGTCATGTGGCCAAATAAGTGAAACGATACAGTGATTTTTTCCCCTGAAAAAAATAGCATGTACATTTGATCTAAAAGCACTTGAGAGCAAAATGTCCTGACCTTCAGTAGGAAAGTACACAAGTTTGTTTCCTGCGCTCCTTCACGGTTCACTTAAGCAATATCCATACGGGCACAATACAGCACATGTGCTACGCTTTATTCACATCGACATCCTTTAATGTCGTTTGACAGCGTAATTGTCAGTGAAACCTAGCTCCTCCTACATGGACAAAACTAAAAAGAATACCAAACTCCTCGTAGAAGGCGGCTGGGTAAAATAAATAACCCTACACACATACACATTCAGAGAAAGCCCTGCTAAATGCAACCAATGAAAATGTTGTGTCTCACTTGACAAATTTTTGGTTGCATGTGCGTCGCGTTTGCAACGCAAAGAATGTTATCAATGATTGCAACCTTGCTTGAATAAGTACCTATAGTTAATTTCAATTTCCGGGTTCTTTGGACTGATACTGGCATCAATAGTATCACATGAAGATAAAGGTGCTAATGTCTGTATGAAATCCTCCAGATCATCAAGCAGGATGAAAACTAGCTGATGAAAATACTACAAATGTTGTACCAAGTTTGAGAAAAATCAATACTCTTCAGCCTATTGATTGGATAGTGTAGTTTTTCTTGAAGGGAAAAAAATAACGCTGATCGACACAGAGTACGGAAGAATTCAGCAGAGCCAATGCAATACTTGGAGCCCCGAGATAGTAAAAGAAGTGGAGTATTTAAGACCTGGTTCTTTGTGACGCCCTGCCAAACCAAAATATTGTGCAATATAAACAAGCCAAAAGGAGAGATTTCTCTTGTGCTGACTCACTGAATGAAAAATGTGCATCCTCTGTCCACGGGTGATGATGACCTAACAATGGGGTCATACAGTCAGCGTTACTTGCTCCAGCTGTGTTCAAGTTTAGGAGCTGGATTCTCTGATGTCCACGTTTAAAATGAATATAAAATTATAGATAAAATTACAGTGTATCATGTGTGTTAAAGGTTAAAGAAGGACAGGGCTCAAGCCCCCAGTTTGTGTTTGTGTTGAAGAAGTGTTTAACTAAAGTTGTACAACAATTTGATGGTACATTCTGAGCTTCAGTTAATATGGATAGTGCAACATCCAACATGTTCATATTATTGGATGTGTCACTACTGTTGTTATTCTTTACAGTACTTCCATTTGGGGGATAATCATCCTCTAGGTTTTGAAACCACAGTTCCCATAATCCGGAGGCTTTGTGGGGATGTTAACAGGAAGCACGATATTGAAAAGAGTTATGACTTTGAGAAGAAGTATCTCAGTCTCCATGAGCTCCCAGCCTAGTCCCCGAAACAAAACAACAAATCTACATTGTCCATTACGTTTCATCGGAAATGCATTTTCTCCCGAATTACGTTTGTTTTTGACGTTTCAAAAAAAAGTCAGCATAGGGAGAAGGTCAGGGTGGATGGGCGGGTCAAGCAAACACCGTACTTTCACCCAGGAGACCGTTTGTGTCCTGTTTGAGACCAAAAGTCAACGCTGACTTATTTTAACGTTATGTTGCAAACGGGACTTAAGTTAGATAAATAACATACCTAATTTATATTTATTTGTGATTTATATATGCAAATTTTGTATGAGACAGGGTTGTGAGCTGTGTGTCACAGCCACTGCTGCTGCTCCAACTGCTGAAGGTGTTGATAAGTGGGTCAAATCAACAGCCAAACTACATAACCTACATTCTATTGTTTTTAGAACAGCGGCATACACCTTGATCCTTTAACCTCGTGAAGCTTCTTCATCTTCATGACACTGATAGGCTCTGATTTCTCTTCCACGCTTCATTTACCACTGTACCAAACAGGACAAGAGACAAATAAAGAGAACCTCCCCCAACCAGTGAAGTGACGGTTTACAAATGTCATCATTTCATCATTTTATCCTACTAGAGATTTTTGTGAGTTTGCGATAATTAGCATATGAATTCTTGAGTCAGGGCCTACGCATTGGGCATAAAACACTGAAATCTGTGCAAGGCGTTTCATTGTCACGTTAACTCTTCACCTATTCTTGAACTGACTGCAGGTCAAATGTTTATTATAAAGAAAACAAATCAAGATTGGATTCTCACTCACACTCACTTCTGTGGCCTTACATGTTCCCTGTTGTATTTGGCAGACTTATCGGAGAAATGTCATCAGAGGACGATAAAAGAAAGAGCTAATGCTTGAGAGTCAGTGTGGGAAATATTGATCAGCAGATAAAAAGGTGAGTGGGCAGACAGAAAGAGAGCAAGCAGTAAGTAGTATATAGAGGACACACAAAAGGAATGGATACACATTCCCTTAATCATCTGTTTTGTTGTTCTTTTGTTATTTTACCTTCTGTTTTATAGCTACTTTGAAAAATGGTAACATGCCAGTAATGACCTTTGAAAGCCCAAGGGACTGAAAGAGATAGAGGGACGACAACAGACGTAGGAAAGGAGGGCATAAGACAAGGGAATTGGAGCGTAAACCTTTGAGTGGAATGAAATGACATTGTTAGCTTACGTAACGTACAGCGACCCCAGACCTGGAAAGGTGACAGACATCAGACCAAACCGAGTCAACACTAATAGGTGACTATTTACAAGAAGAAAAAAAAAAACTGACCTAAATAAAGTGAGACAGCGGTGTGACAAGACAAAGGACAGGGAACAAGATAAATGGGAGCAAACGAAATAAACAAAGAAGGCCTTCATTTTCTAAAATTTAAACAATGAGAGACTCGGGAGATCAACTTGGTCCACTTTTTACAGCAGAGATATGATATGTGTCAGAGCCTTCGATAAGCTCCGTGATAAATTTGCTTGATTTAAGCCAACAACAGGAGGTGTCTCCCAACCATAGACTGTATGTAAGAAGTAGACGTAGTAACCCTGACACCCCCTTTGGTTTATGAGATGATGATTTTGGAAGTTGCCATTTTGTTTCTTGCAACCAGAAATGACATGTGAGGGAGCCAGGTCAGCCGAATGCTAACTAAGACATTTTCAGCTGACCAAAATGTTAAAATTAACTTTCAAGAAGTGAAAACACACTGTGAAAGGGTTAAAGTTGTAAGACGAAAACAGGTAAAACACCCTGACAAGGTAAGGCCTTGGTACCAACCTATCAATCACAAAAGCCCCGCCCTAAAGCGTAGAGACTAGAAACTAACGATTGAGACCTTAAACTCATGTTCACAATGTTTATTGAGGGAATAATTCAAGTGAGAAGTAGAGTCATTTTTTCATAGACTTTTACGCAAACCAAAAAATGTTTGACCGTTTTCACAGAGGAAAAATGTTTTACTTTTTAAAAATGTTCCTGGCAAAACTGTAGTTCACCTGTTCTTAAGCCATAAACACTGGACATCAGACTTTAAAAATATGGATCTCTGTAAAACAAATTCTCAATTCCCTTTCAGGGCTTCCATACCCCTTCCACTTTTGTATTTTCTTCATCCTGTTATTAAGAACAGATTTGGTCACCGTTTATATCCTGATAGAGATGTCATTACTGCAGACTGAAACTTCCATTATTCATTCTTTCTCTTTATTTTTCACAACATTGATATAGTTATTTTCCCCACCCTTTGACCAGCAAATTCTAGCAAAAAAAATATGATGAAGACAGCCCTTAAACCCGGGAGCAATGGGACCGGAGTGAATCACAGATATTACTGTGGTCGGACTATCAGGCAACAAGCAGAGAAAGAAAGAAAAAAAAAGCAATCATTCACCTCCCTAGAGAGGGACATTCATTATTGATAGGGCTTGTGATGGAAAGCATCAATCACATGAGAACATGCTCGTACAATGCAGGTCAAGAATGACCTCAGTAATACCTCCCAAAGTGCAGCCATGGCAGTATACATTACAGCATCCACACCTCTGTAAGTGGCTTTGCATTCGGTCCAGACAAACCTTCAGACCTCCGTTTTATCAGGATCTCAACCTGCTGCATTAGCAGAGCTGTTGGAGCTTCTGCAGGGTTGCCTGGTATAATATATGCCTCAGGACAGCAGAGAACAATGAGCATCTGGGTGCAGCGAGCCAGTTCAATTAAAGCTTTCATTAGCATAATGATAACACTTACGGCTCATTTGGGGCTGTTAAGCCTCGGCTCTCCTGAAGAGCACCACCTCAACTCAAGTATTTTTTTTCCTTTCCTATTAATATGGTAAAAATTGCAGACTCTGCTCTTCCATAAAAAAACTTTAAGCTGTCTCATGTTTAGATTATTTTAGAAATGGAGGTTAAAAAAGGGCATGTATTAGATTTTTAAACTGGTGTTTAAGCATTTGCATGACATACATATGCATAGACTAAAGAATGTCTTAGCTTCTTTGTGGGAGAATCTACACTGGTCTTTTCAGCTTTTAGTTCATGAAGGTTGTTTCCCTAACTGGTGAAGCTACTTAAGTGAAAGGCAATTGAAAAGGAGCATCATGTTCCATAAGGAATATAAAGCAAATAAAAGAGGTTAAAATGGATTTCTCATCAACTGACATTTCCATCCTTCATCAGGCCTTCATTTGGCTCCTCAAGTGGATTACAGAATAACACTTAACGCTCTCTGGCTGAGTGGATTTTGTCAGCCTTGACAACAGCACCTTCTGTGAAGTGAAAGCTATACTCTCCATCACTGCCCTTTGGTAGCACGTCAAACCCAGTGGAGGCTCTGAAGTGGTTGTGAAGTGGCAACAGAGTGGAGAGTGGACTTTGTGGGTTAATCTGAAGTGTTAGGCCCTCTGTTTGGCTGTCTAATAAAGACTAACTGGCAGCTCAGTCACTGTATGAGTGGCAGAAGTCTGTAAACTCAAAAAAAATAATGTAATAATAAAGTCTGTAGTGAAGTTGTTTAAACAAGGCAAGAATTAACTGGCTAACTTTTGATACTCGAGAAAAACTCAAATGGCAATTTTTATGTGGCAAGAAATGTGGTTGAAGTACATACTTTTTACTTGAGTTCTGAATGGATTTATGAGGGTTCATACTCAGTAAACATTAACTGCTGTCACTGGAAAAAAGTTTTGCTCATTCCAGTAGTATGTGTGTGAAGTCTATATATTCTAGTTTGATTGAGTTTGAATACGAAGAGGTGTGACCAAGGATTAAAAATATACCCAAAGGCACAAATATACACACTTTTTTGTGTTTAAGACATCTGAATATACGGATGCATAAGCATGAATGCAAATCACACAAAAACAAATAATACGCACACACAAAGACAAACAAACAATTATGCAAACAAAAGTGCACACAGTGCTGACAAGCATCAGCAAGAGCAAACACATGCACACCGCCCCCAGAGTCACTTACTACAGCGGAACACAGGGCCAACTCCGGAGAGAACCTTCAATTATTTTCTCCCAATGGAACACAATGTGACAATTGTCACAATTCTGAGAGTGAAGGCGTCTGAAAATCAGCCTCAAACGAGGAAATATTGTGAGACAGAAATCATTTTATAACCTATTTTCTCCTCTCTCTTTTTAAAATCTTTCTTCTCTTGATCATCCCATCTTTGATTTATGCCTTCCTTATCTGTCAGAGTGTGGGGTCACCCTAAACCTTTACTTCCTGTTTTCCTTCATAGTACATTCATCTCTATCTCTCCCTCCGTTTTCTTTGTTTCCCTTTTTTTTTATCCCACCCAACGCTCTTTCTTCTTTTTCAAATCTGCTTATCATTGTTTCCCACAACCTCTCTAGAGAGATGGAGCTAAGACAAAGCTATAGCATACTTCACATTTGCAGCTGTTTGTGGAAATCTTACTCCAAAGCATGTGCTTAAGCCTTATCCAGTGTGGATATAAGAGGTTTTAACACAACAACAGGAGCAACAGAAACACTCCCATGACCTTGGTAAGAAAGCAAATAGATGCATGAATACAACACACAGCCCGTGGCTCGATGACTCTGCCTTGCTCTTGTTAAGACTTCAGGGGGTCAGAAAACAAAGACCATTGCCCCTTTAATACTCCCGTAGCCATGCTTGCAACTTCTTCCACGCACGGGTTTGTGGCGGGAGGCGAAAAAAACACCATGGCTTGTGAGCAAGGAGGGAACGAAGGTAACAAAGAGAAGGACAAAAAGAGAAGAGAGAAAAAAGCAGGAGACGGACACAACGTGAAAGAAAGATGTTCGTTGTCAAAAGCTCCACCGTGCCGGGCCGAGCTTCCCAGTCGGTGACCCCATTTTGGTCATCGTTTGACGTGACCGTGACCCGCATTCAGCCATCTTGGCTCTGCCTGTCTTTACCAAGAATCTAATGAGCATTTGGTGCTCAACAGGAAGACAGAATGCGAGCCAGAAAGAGATGGCCTTTCAGACTGACAGAAAATTATGGAAGCGTGCGGTATGATGGGAAATAAGGTTGGACAAAGACAAAGCTTCCATCAGCTATAATGAGCTGTGTTACCCTGACCCTGTATCTAAACATCAGCTGGAGAGTCAGCTACTATATGACCTCAAGCTGCAAGCTTATGGAGCTGCAACAAACATTTGCATGCACATGAACAGACACAAGAAGACAGCCACCTGTGTTCACAAATGCAATAAACTAAGACAATATACCCGTTGTCCCGGTATTAACACACTTTGAATTGTCACACGCTTTGTACAGTTTGTCGCTGATCTGTGTCTAGAATTGGCACGCGGTGTTTGACCAACACAACGAGACAGATACTACTGTTGCGGAATGTCAAGTAGCCCGTGGGGAGGGTGGGGGCTTCTGTTTCTGTCGACCTCTCTCAGCTTTTCATTCTTTCTCTTTCACTCGCTGTCTCTCTCGCTGTCTGACACTCCGCCTCTCAGTCTGCCTCTGCAGCTATTCCTAACCCCAAGCCTTTTTGCAAGCTTTGCAAGAGCAGAAAACCAAGTTTGGTCTGAACCCGACGGTCAATAAATGAAGCGTTTGAACAATGACTGAACAATCGCTGCCTTCGGCATAAACCACTATCTACACGCTTCTATGCAACTGAAATATTTTAAATAATGAATCCCTGGAATTGTTGGAGGCAAGATGTCCTTGCTGTTTGTGCCTCACTGTAGCTCACAAAGCCACCAAACAGAAGACAACACCCACTTTAACTCTTCAACACCAAACCCTCTGGATTACATTGTTGGATGGCCACCACGCTTTTAAAGTAAGGTGACATCGTATGTCTTAAGATTTCAGTTTTATCCTTTGCTGTGCCTTGTGCCGGGATTGTTTTTAAAGACGTTTTCTTTCTGTTTGATCTATCAATTCATGTTTTACATATTCGCAAAACTTTTCACAGCAGTCATACATAGCACTATCCTGCATCCTTCAAGCAGAGCTCTTGGCAGTAAAAGCACAACCTACAAATTACAAATTCTCCATATCAGCATGTTTGCCAGTCAGACTTTGACAGTTGGTGAACAAGCATAGTTACAATGGGGGGGCAAACTTGACCTCCACCTACCATCCCCTGTGATGAAAGGGTTAGTACTGGAGTTCGAGCCGAGGTTGGTATAGCCACCAGAGGCAAGGTCACCACCAATGTCCCATGACGATTTGTTGCCAGCTCCAAAGTCTACGCCTTCACCAGTGTTTAGTTTAGCGTCTGCTTCAATGCAGAGGAAGTCGGCATCTTTAGCCGTGTCAGATTTGCGACCAGTTTCCACTTCAGTGTCCGAGTCCACTGGCAGAAAAGAGCTGGTATCCATGCCGCCGAACCCCTTCGGGCTGAGGGGTACTGAAAGCACAATGCCACCTGGCTCCTTCTCCACCTTAAAGTCCTGAACTGGGGCCTCTAGTGGTGACAGAGGGAAGCCAGCATTGCAGTCTTTCAGCAGCGGGAATGGGGAGAGGCAGGGTTGGGGTTCAGGTGGGGCTTGCCGCAGGTCGCTGTGTGTGGCGCCCGCTGCTGAGAGAGTGGGTTGCGGGGTCTGGGACTGATCTTCTGCGACGGTCAGTGAGCGCTGCATGGAGTGAGGTGAGCGACGCGGACCGCCCATTGGTGACACCAGCTGATCCATTCCAGCCTCATCTCCACTTGGGTATTTATCAGGCAGCTCTAGACTGGTTGGTACTGACAGGTGGGAACATTCGGACATTGCGCGTCGCATAGCCTTCCTCTGCTGCTCAGCCCGCCCCATAAAACAGGGCTCAAACTCCACATCCTCTTCTTCTATCTCTTCTTCCTCGCTGTTGTCCCCTGAAGAGTCATCAGATAATTGTTGGGCCCCCAGGGTTGCCCCAGCTCCAGCCACAACCTTGTCTGCCTTCACCAAGTTGTTGTCGTTGACAACTCCAATGACGCAGTAGTTCGGGGCCACCTGGGGCATTGCCACTTTTGGGCTGGATTCAGCAAAAGTCGGGTTGTTCCATGGCTCTGAGGGCAAGTCTCCATCTAATAGAGATGCGTCCATCAGTGAGGCACCCATTGAGTGTGGAGGCATGGCACTAGTGGGTGATGACAGATCCATATGCCTGGCTGGGGATCCAGGAACTGGTGGCAGAGACACCCTGCTGGTACCCCCACATCCCAGGGCTGAGGGTAGTCTGCCTGAGGAAGCTGGGGAAGGGGATGGGGAGGAGGACAGAGGGCTGTCTGGGCTTTCTCCTGCGCTGCCCAGTGATGCGTTACCCAGCGAGGTGCTTCGAGACATGCCCCCAACCCTGCTTGGCACCTTCAGCTCCGCCACCACGCTGCCCCTGCCCGGCTGCTCGAAGAAGCACAGCTTGTCCTCGTCTGTGAGTCCGGTCGATGCCAGAGTCCCACCACCTACCACCAGGCCCCTTGGGGTGCCCATGTCCATGCCCGTTGGGGGCTGCCAATCCCAGCTCGGAGCCGGCACAGTGGGCGTTAGTGATGGCACCTTACACAGCTCGCTGTACTCCGAGAAAGGAGAGCCAGGCTGCTGATTGGAGAGAGAAGACATGCTGTCTCTCCTTTCTATTTTAGTTCTCCCCCCTTTTCTTTGTTTCACAGTCCGTCTTTGTCTCAGTCTCAGGTGTCCAAAGTTGATCTTCAACACTTCTCGTCCCTTTTCTCTCTCTTTCCTTTGTTGCCTTGTGCCGTTGTTGCTCTTCGTCCAGCCACTCAGGTGGCTCTGTGTGTGTGTTGCGTTGAGTCTCTCGTGCCGTGCCTCTGCTATGAACTCAAACACACACTGAGGGTGAACTGGATGTACAGATCTCTCCCTCGTCCCCTCCCCTTTCTCTCTCTCTCTCTCTCTTTCTCTGGTTCACTCACTGATAATTACAGTACTCATGTGACCCAGTTGCAGCTGCCAATTGGCTGATGCCAGTTCCCAGATCCCACCCACTGTGGTGGAGTGAGTAAAGCCCCCTCCCCTCTAGTTTTCTCTTTCACTCCACATTTTTTTCTCCCCTCAATCCCTTTCTTTCTCTCATTCTGTCTTGTGGTAAAAAAGTACAACGTACACACACACACACACACACACACACACACACACACACACACACACACACACACACACACACACACACACACACACACACACACACACACACACACACACACACACACACACAGAGCTCGGTCTCCCCCCCTTGGGGAGAATTGAATGAGGGCTAAAGCTGGCGCTTCGGGGGGGGAGAGTGGATTTGAATTCAAGTCTTTTCCAAACCATACCGTTCCACACATCACATCCATGCCCTCTGGAGCAATGCTATTGATTTCTGACTATCATGTATCTCTTGTATGAGATAGCAAGAAAGAGAGGGGGAGAAATCAAATGGGGGAAAGCAATAGCAGAGTTAGGAAGACTAAATGGAGTGGGAATATGTGAATGTTATTGTAAGCTTGCATGAGTCTTAGCAAAATAGTCTACCTAAGCATGTGTTTATGTGCAAGACAATAAATACATCTCCCAGCCTTTCTGATCTTAGTGCTCAGTATGAGAGAGAAGAAGAAGAAGAGGATGAAGAGTAAAGCCTCTGGTAAAGAGACCTTGTTGTCTGTCAGACTCCATCTGGTCACATGTGGCAAATCACACTCCATTACCACCCCCCGTTCTACCACGCTCCTATGCACACACTTGGATAATCAAACTTAGAGGCTATGCGAAATACACAGAAACATGTTCTCACACATTAACACTCACAGTGTATCCACTCAATAATCATTTTGCCACGTAGCATGTAAGAAACATTGATGAAAGACAGACATGCTCATACATGCAATGATACAGCCCCACACACAATCCAGGCTAACTCAGACGAACACTCTGAGTCGAGCCTTTCAGCATTAACAGGAACCCAGCTAGGCATGTTGCACAGAAACACTTTCAGCTCCGTTTCTGTTATTCGCTCTTGCTGATCGCACCAAAACTGTGACAACTTCAAACTGTCTGCTTCATACAGCAAAAGCTCGAGAATAATCCAACCATACATTGTCCAATAGCGGCTGGGGCCTTTATTTGCCTTAACTGCAGAGTAAAGCAGGGATGTTTTTTAAACAGTGCTATATCAGAGATATTAAGTTAATTTCTTTCAAGTACGCACTTTAGTAAGACGACTCATAATGCACATCAACAAAATCTTTCAGGTGCTGGGTAACAATGACCTGCAACGTAAAACCAAAAGTACCTTGTTAATATTTATTATAAAAATACCTTCATTTGATCATTTCAGACAAGCTTTTAAAATAACCTGGACTGAGACTGAATACAATTAAAAACATAATGTATTTTTTGCATTTCAGATGGTGTCAATTTAAAAAAAAAAATCGGTGAGCACACTGAATACATGTCAGTATCATAGACTATATATAAAGAATGACAACGGGTCTCCACACGGGTTCTCCCCGAGTTCCAATCGGACTCAATCGCGAGCACGACGACAGCCAGTTAGCGTAGGAGCTACCTAGTTGCTAAACTAAACTGCTGTTAGCACAATGCTGGCATGAATACATTTAGCATCAAATTAACACATTTTATTACACAGACTGGTGATACGTAATATGGAAACATTATGTGTAAGTCTGCTGACACTGATATAAACACACTGTAGTCTTACAGCGCCGGATAACCGGCCAGCTCCCTGTCAGTGGTAATGTTAACGTAGCTAGCAACACAGTTGGTGACTGTATGAACCATAGACTGTATAATACGTAGTCTATCTTTGAAACAGATATGGAAAGTAAAAGTTTAAATCTCCTATTGATGTTCCTACTTTACGTAAATTTCGACAGCCTCCTACTCCGTGGCTTCTTTACTCGGAGCAGCTGTCAATCACAGCTTTCAATCATGACGTCACACCCCTTTTATAGCATCAAATAACTGTTTAAACCAACCTTATCAGAAAAAATTTAACACTTGAACATTCATCAGCGCTATAGCTTTATGACCTATATACTGCAGCTAGCCACCAGGGGCCGATAAAGATGTATCTGCTTCACTTTCGGGGAGCTGTCATGTCGTCCATCTTTATATATACTGTGTTCAATATACATAAACCCTCAAAGACATATGGAGGGATCGTCAAAGGCTACCCAGCATGCATTTTAGGCAAAGGTCAGTATGTGATTGGAAAGTAAGGGTTGGAGATGGGCCTGTTGTCCTGGGCTGAGCTTTGTATGTGTGTGTCTACGTTTGTGAGTCCAGTGCCAGTCAAAACAGCTCGGGGTTACAGGCGTTCTTGTGGTTGTCGGTTTGGACTGAAGGCTGAACGTTGGCAGAACACAATGGTTTTTAACAGGCAGACAGGCAAACAAGGACAGGGGGTGAGGGATGCAGACAGATGAGGGCAGAAAGAGGGAGACAGGAAGGGGAGAATAGGGATGAGGACTATGTGTGTAAGTAAGGATGAAGGTTGGGAGTAAAAGATAGAAATGATCAGGGCAGCCAGATAAGGCGAGAGACAGAAACAAGGATAATACGTAGAATGAGGATGTATGTGAAGGAAGGAGTGATCAGAGTCTTGAAGGAGTAGGCAGAAGGTGTAGAAGAAAGTTACGACGGGGTCAAAGTGGGTGAAGAAAGGGAAACAAAGGACGCAGGAATTGAGGGTAAACAGGAAAGTTGGAGTATAGATTTGGTATGGATACACACATCACCTCCTGACATCATGACAGGACGAGATCGAGGGCCGAAGGGTACAATGCTACTGTCAGCTGCATCTTGCTTTTTGCTCTGACAAACAAGAAACTCTGACAAGTTTGTTTTTTGCCTCACTTGAGGATTCAGTGGTGGTTTGGAGCAGATTAACTGATTTTCAATGAAGTAGAATGAATGCTACATCAATGCACACATGGATGTGTCTTTAAATTGCCATTAAATGAAAAAATCAACAATCAAACCCTACCTTCATCATAACCCTAACTTATTTAGTTCAAATTTCAATCTCAAACCAAACTGAGCTGTAATAACTGCAAAATTATGTTTTTTTGCCAATCTTCAAACAGCTTTTCCCCCAAAACTTGTTAAAAGAGGGTCTTACAAACAATCCTGTTCTCTTGGAGTTCTAATGATTTACTCCACAAAAGCACAAGTGCAAATGGTACTTTACACCTAGAGGAAGATTTTTTACATAAAATACTAAAAGAACAAGAGTTTAGTTTTCATCCAACGTTTTCCCACTGGAAAAAAAAAAAGAGTCATGCCAAGCTGGCATTGGAAAAGGCAAAGGTGGGGAGGCAAAAGTAAATCCCTCTCTGGCAGCCGATAGACAAAACTGTAAAACAAACAAATATAGATATCTCACCAAACTACACTACAAGAAAAAAAACACATTAACTAATATGTAATCAAAAATGATGTAGGAGTGATGAAATGGGACTCAATCTAGCAAATAAATACATCCTCTTCTTTAGAAAGTATTACTCCAGAAGTAGTTGACATTAAATCATGCCATTTTTATAGAAAGAAAGAAGTAAATGTCATCCAAAGATCCCTGCTCTCTCATATATACACATTATTAAGTGTTTTTATATCATATCAACAGAGAAATAATCTCTATTCTTACCTGATAAACTGGAATCATCTCGTTGAGCCGAAAATATGAGTTTCATTCACAAATCGCTCTCACAATGTCGTGGCATCAACCCCCAATTTTCCCTTTTGTACCATTTGTACCATGTGTCTATTTTCATGCACACTGTCGGATTTTGCTTTCCAGCTTTCCATGTAGGACAAATAAGAGCTCCATTGTTGTTGTTTTGGCGGAGCACAGTGAACGGCGGGACTTTGCCCCAGGGATGTGGCATTTTTCATTACGGTGCACGCAGGTTTGGTATTTTGGTGACCCGCCGTGAGCTCCAACTTCAAGGAAGTGTGAGCAGATGCGTAGCAGGGGGCGTGTCAGTAACAATCAGACAGCAGCCCTTGTTGTTTTGGGGCTAATCTGGGGTTTTTGGGTTGTTGTTTTATTCTTTTCATGGGATGCCTGTTTGAGCAGGTCTTCTTCAAAAGTTTGCTTAACATTTGGTGGATGATACAAAGTAGTGCATGCACATCTCACTATTCTATCAGGTGTGAGGGCAAAACAAGCAATAACATAATAAAGAACGCTGAATCTCTGCTCTTTTTGGGAATTCAGTGTCCCGGCGTGAAGTAAAACCATGAAAAAATTATAAAGTTTTTAGATTCAAAGGAAGGTATATACACATTTACAACGTGGCCATTGAACATTCTCAGCCGTGACAGGACACCTAGGATGGAGGTGACTGTAGTTCTGTTTCTGCTTCTTCCCTCCTTCAGTCAACCCATCAATCTCTCAAACAGCTCCGGACGACGCCTACATGTTTGGACACCATTAAAGGGAAGCCTGCCACCACAGTTGGAGAGCATGCCTCCACCAAAATCACCATACAGTCCCATCAGCTACAACCTGCTCCATTTCCCTAGCCCGTCCGTCCGTCCGTCCGTCTGTCCACTTCACAAAGCCCCGATCACACAGTCACTGTCACTTCAACACATCCCACCTGCACAGTCAGACAGTCACACAGACAGACAGGCGGCTGTGGACAGACGGGTAGTTAGGTGGACGTCCTGGCAGGTTGGTAGACATGCTCGAGGCGGGTGTACTGTCGCTGTCTCTGTGTCACATCTGTCCCTTTTTTCTTCTATCTTTGTCTGCTTGCCCCTTGAAGTCAAAATCTGACACCAGAGTCCCATGGGGAAAAACACACAGCCCACCAAGTGGATGACCTCACCCTGTCTGAGTGGTTGGCTGGCAAAGGCGCACAAACATACAGGCACAGGCGCACAACACAAAGTGTCTATAATCCCACTGGGCAACAGAAGTGCTGTGCCTAATAGACCGGAGCAGTACGGCTGCACAATATATTGTTGCAGTATCAACATGGTGATTTGCTAAACAGTCACATCGCAGGAGGTGTGATGTCGGCAAATGAACTAAAGGCTACAATTTTTTTGCTGCTTGAAAACTTGCATGGTTCGCCACAACACTGGGATCCCGTTATGTTTGCCATGCTTTTCTGGGTGTCATCATCATTCATATCTATACAACCAATGTGTTTATGATTATATTGTTTACAAGAGCACAAGCTCTTCGTTTTGCTCTCAAAGTGTACTAGATTGATACATTTAACTTTAAAATGTAACCACAACATGTGTTAAAATTCCTATATTTTTCTCATATTGTCATATATATATATATATATATATATATATATTCTTTCATTCATTCATTCATAATCCTTAACCGCTTATCCTGTTAAGGGTCGCGGTTGCAATATATATATTGCAGGAAAGAATAAACTTCAATGCTTTTACCAATATGCATTCCCAAGCAGGTTACTCATGAGCTGTGGTATATCTGAAACTGCCAGACAGCAAGTCAGCTAAAAAAGTGCCTTGAATACAGACCTTTTTTTTTGTACTTCACCTCTGAAAGTACAAAGAGAGCAAGAGAGAGAGAGAAGGAGTGGTGAACTCAGGTGTGGAGAGAGCGAGAGAGACAGAGGGTAATCTTAGTAGGGGGTGTTGGAGGAATGGATGATGGAGGGATTCAGAGTCTTTAGTGACGTCTATTTATAGCTCAACCGCATCTCCTTCGCAGCCCGTCACAACACCCCCATCCTCGCTCAACATCCATTGTTTCCTCCGTAGCCCCTCTCCCCATTAGTCGCCAAAGCAACTGCCTCCTGTTGCTATGACAACTGGTTCCTCATCAGCGTGCCGGTCTCCAGCCACGTGGGAGGTTGGGGGGAAAATGGTTCGAGGGGATGTTTGGTGGTGATGGAGGGGTGGGGGTATCGTCTGAGGAATCAGGGGCTGATGGAGAAAGGATGGGTGATGGAATTGAAGGCTAACTGTGTGTGTGTGTGTGTGTGAGGAGGGGGAGGGTTATTAATAGGCTACATAATCTACTCTGCCTCTTGCCTCAGGTCAAGTGTGTGTTCCAGTCAGTGGTGCCTTTGTGTTAATTACAGTCATCAGGAAAGAAAGTAGTTCCTAGGAAACCAGTCTGGTGACAGAGAGAAGATTGATGGATGAAGACCGACATGTATTGGGCTAAATTTGACAGGACGATGGACAGATAAGAGTGGACACTGAAAAGCACACCAACATATATAGCACATACGCATGCAGACAAAGAGATGACGTTAACTCTCTAATGCGAGATTAATTGGTCAAGAAGAAGTTGAGGCCAAGAGGCCGAATAAAACGCTAATATAGCAAGGTTCGAGAGGAACGAGAGTGAATCTGGGGCAGGCTATTCTGAGTGATCGTGGGAGGAGGGGCCAACTTTGAATGTTGTGTTTTCAATTTGGAACTGACAAAATGTACTTAAAGTATTAAAAGGTTGAAAAAGTACTGATATGACATTATAAGCTTGTTAAAACTGATGCATCAATGTGTCATAAGCATAAGCACTCTTGTAACTGGTTGGTTTGGAGTTTATTTGAACTACTTTATACAGTTAGGTGGTTCAGGCCAGTGGCTTCCAATCATGGGCACCTATTTAACAAAATAGTAGAGTTTTTTGTAGGTCTATACTTCCTATCTAGCAAGCATGTGTGTAGGACTGGCCCACATTTCCTATCACGCCGTGCTGGACGGAGGAGTACTGTGTAAAGTTTGCTGTTTTATGTGGGAAATACAAATGTTATTTTTTAACTGATTTTAGGTTGCAATGTGTCTGTCCAGAACATAATGTTTGTGTGTTATTGTCATCTTTGTGCTGGTTTATGTTTTAGTAACTACTTATTCACTACAGTAGCATACAATTTGGACCCCCAAATTCCCAATTTAATATGGAGTGAAAGTGGTATAATCTTTAACAATGCAGTGTGTTTTATAAACTCATCATAGGGTGTTAAAATCTTTATTTGTATGGTAGTTAAAGCTGTCTGCTAACCACAAACCTAGTTGAGTAAGATGTGCACATTTCCCCTCTCAAATGTAGAAAAATTGAATTATAAAGTAGCATAAAATACTCAGGTTAAGTAAGACACTAAAAGTACACATAGGCAGCACTATTGTAAAAGGTTAACTTCCCAAGAGAAGACCTCAACTTGAACTTTTAGCCAAAAGAATCTGACTGACAAAGGGTTTTGATTTCAAATCTTAGAAGTTAATTAGAAGAGATTTTAATATCTGATGTTTGACATTAATGTCACAGGAATATGAAGTGTTGCTCAGATAATACTGTTCTCCCTTGGATGCCCATGAACGTTGAGCAGCCGGTCCACTCGGGAGCTGTTAATGTGTTATTTATTGTCATCATTTCAAATTTGCATAAATAGTGACTACTTGAGAGAGTAGAGGGTGCCTCATTCATTTTCATTAATTAATGACATAATACCCATCGGCTCTACTATTCCCTATGAAGCAGCTGCCTTAGTTCATTATTCATAATGAATGAATCTGGCGCCCCTGGCCAAAATAGACATCTCTACTCCACCCATGGCAGTCTCTTTCTCTGTCACAGACGCACAAAAAAACAAAAAGCTCTGCCTGTCCACCAACAGTCTTTCTACTCCTCCTCCCGTCACCCTCATTATCCCAGAGGGCACGCATTCGGACAGTGGCACAGAGCGCTGGGCTCGGCTCCTAAAACTAAAAGCTAATTGGACGAGGAGCCATGCTGCGGAGGAAGAAATTTATCTACAGAATCAAGAACGACAAATGGGAAATGTGACATCCATACCTGATACCACTACTATCCTGGAGTTAATTATACCGGTAATTAAAAAAAAGAGAATTAACTATGTAGTTTTTGGTATTTAAGTGATGATTGAGGGCAGCTGGAAATTGGGCTAGTGCATAGTAATAAACAATCAGAAAATGATATCCAGGTATTATAACATATCTAAGCCACCTGAGAAAAAACAAATATAACTCTTTATTATCTTTTTAACAGGAACTACATGGGAGATATTTTTTGTGTTAAGTTAGGCTTGGTCAATCACTTCTATTTTCAAATTGTCCAATCGTGGTGACCTGAGATGTCAGATCTTATTGACGGGGGCGTAGCTCAGTGTCTGCCGGAGCTTTTTGCAAGCCATACAGTTAAAGTTACACAATAAACATTTATAGAAGAGTGTGAACATTCGATTTAAAATATCTAAACTTTAAAAAAGAAAATCAATATGAAAGCAATGTCTCCTCTATTCAAAAAATGGCTCCCTTTTTAAAGTCTGTTTGTCAGTGCCACAATATTATGTTCTGTTTAACATGTTTATCTTATCTCACAACATGTTTTTATCTAACGAAATATTCTGCATCAATCCATATTTGTTGGCATTTAGCCTTCCAAAAACTATACTTGCAGCAACAGGCTCCAATCTGTATTAATACAGCAGTCTACCAGCAATCTAACAGCATAAATAACATTTACATAATCACACTAACACCAACGCATATTTTACCCCATATAGGTTGATAACGTCATATGACCAACATTCGAAGCTTCATTAAAAAACCTCAATCATGCCTCCAATGTAAACATAATGGCATTGAATACAAGCCTATCCATAATGTTAACTCCTCTTATGGAGCTCAGAGCAAAGTTTTTGTGTGCAGGCATATGGAGAATCAGATGCAAATTAACTTGTCACTCGTGCGGATTAAAGGGACTCGGCAGGCGTACATGCCACTTGATCAGAAACCTCTCTGAATGCAATGTGGGACACAGATTCTACAGATTATTTTTTATAACATAGTACTTAGTTCTGAAAGTGAGTTGGTTAAAATCGATGTTGGATAAACCAATCGTCGCTGATCCTTTCAATCACCAACCGGCAGAAACCTTTGTTATGTTATTGTGCTTCAGCCCTGTGGTGTGTCAGAAGGGAGGGGGGGACTAGGTCACTGCTAACCTGCAGGTCCTGTTGTTTAGTGTTACTTTTCAAAGACAGTTCCCTGCTTGTGAAACAAAGTCAGCTCCATATTAAGCCTCAGGTGGCATTTCAATTCCATTTTAAGGATTAGTCAACCTGTGTCACAGCCAGACACTCATCCGGCAGTCGCAGGTTGAAAAAAACAAAACCTGCAGCACCAGGCGCTCTACCATCACTCCACCCGGCTCGCTCTCCTGAAGGCTGCTGGAAGATTATTTTCATACCAGTGACAGCTCAGTCATGTCATCCCATCTATCACCCTGCTCTTCTTTTTTAAAATACAGCTTTCAATTTTTACAGCAACCTGAAAATGGTGAAAGGGTCTCGAGACATCCAACTATAAAGCAAGGAATCTCTGTTTGTTCTTTTCTGTGTCCTTTGCAACCTCAAAAAACATCCATCAGATCTACTTCACACTTGGTGAGTGTATTGCTGGGGACCCAAGGATGTGCAGTGTCAAATTTGGAAATGAGACATAATTAAAAGGGCTTTTGCAGAGCCCTTTTGCTGCTGGATCCTGGATATACCAACGTTACCATGGAGCTCTTCCATACTTCCCTGTCATCAACAAGCGATGAGCGATTCTCGTCAACACCTTAAGCAGCACTTCCGTGGGCCAAGAAATTGTTCCCCTCCGAACAGGCAGGCGTTTCCGAAAAACACACTCCGACTAGACAAAACTAAGAACCAAGCCATCCGCCCGAACGAAAATAGCCCTCAGTCCGAACGGCCCCTGAGCAGCCATGCCCCCTGAGCGGCCATGCTGAAAGCAGCCATTCCGTGAGCCAAGCAATCGACCTGTTCCAAAATGGCCAAGCTCTTCAAACGGCCACGTGCTCCGAACCGTCAGTTGCACACCGCCAACGGGCCACTGCAGTACTCTCAATATAATTTGACACATACATGGCAGCAATTTCAATTTCCAATGTAGAATGTCTGATTGTGTAGAACTCAGCTCTGACTGTTCTTTGATGGCACTAAGTCCAACCATGTTTCATTCTTCTTCCTTCCCCCTCTCTCATCTTGGTACCCTGCTGCCTGTTGGTTTAAGACATCTCCATATTTCACAGACTGGTATAGAAATGCACCAGCGCCTGTCTTGTTTACTTGTTTTGCATAATTAAGATGGTGGAGGCTTTGCTGCAACTGACGGCCTCCCGCTGAGATATGTGATATGCAAAATCCCTTAACAGAAACCTAATACCACAAAAACCTAGACAGCAGCTGTGCCTCTTGTATCTGTTGCCACATTTTGTTAAGCGACTGCCTATATTGCTCCATGAGATTTCTGCTTCTTTGTGTTCCGATTTGTTTCCTCAGACTTCCAATTGTAAAAGAAGAGACGGACCTCAGCAGCAACAGTCTTTACTGCATTATTGTCATGGCAACATCAAATAACAACATACAGTACCAGCTGCCTAAAGGTCATTCCTGCTGGTAGAAAAAGATGCACACAAACACCATTTTACTCAACTTAAGTTTGAAGCACAACTTCCAAGTGGTTCACAAGCCAGTGGAGATTAAAGCAAGAACAAGGACACATAAAATCAAATAAAAAGTTGTTAAAATGTTCAACGACTCAAGAAAGAAGAAAATCCAGGAGCAAGATAATTTACATAGAACTTGGTGAAAAGGTCCCCAGATGACGGGTAAGCATTTCCAGATACTAAAGCTTTGGAACTGTTAGATCGTTATAAACTGGAGAAGTTCTTAGTCCCCCAGGAATATTGTTTCCTAAAGGCAGTTTGTTCCTTTGATCATTAGACTCTAGTTGTAAGTAAACAGGGATGAAACAGTGTAAAGCAACGTTGTGTTTTTATATAACAGGACAAATTAATTGAAAAAAGAATGGGTCCAAGTATACAGTGAGATTTTGGAGATGACATACAACATTGTTCTGTAAAACTATAAATCAAAAACTACAATTCATTTTTTTCCCAATAAATGTTGCTGATGCCCTCTGGCCTTTTGAGGCTCTTGTTGGTAGATTGTTTTTTCTTCACCTCTGATACAGTCCCTTACTGCCTGTTCTTGCTAAAGAATCTTGGTCGGTGATTCTGTCAAACAATTACATTTTAGACACTGTGGACATCCTACTAGCAGGTAACAATGAGATACTGGGTGATGATATTAATTACTATGAAACGCTTGTAAAATAACTGTTATTTGTCCATCCATCCATCCATCTTCCGTAACCGCTTATCCAGTTAAGGGTCGCGGGGGTGCTGGAGCCGATCTCAGCTGTCAATGGGCGAAGGCAGGGTACACCCTGGACAGGTCACCAGTCTGTCGCAGGGCTGATATATGGAGACAGACAACCATTCACACTCACATCCACACTTACGGGCAATTTAGAGTCTTCAATGAACCTTAGCTGCATGTCTTTGGACTGTGGGAGGAAGCCGGAGAACCCGGAGAGAACCCACACTGACACGGGGAGAACATGCAAACTCCACACAGAAGGTTGTCTGGCCCGGGAATTTTGTGTCCATTTCATAGTTGTGTGTGTGTGTCTCTATCGACAGAATCCGTACCATCAGCAAGTGTGCTGTCAATGTAGCGTCTCA
The DNA here is from genome assembly GCF_027596085.1 of Anoplopoma fimbria. NCBI lineage: Eukaryota > Metazoa > Chordata > Actinopteri > Perciformes > Anoplopomatidae > Anoplopoma > Anoplopoma fimbria. Next base: position 13,002,330 of record NC_072469.1, read on the forward strand.
TTAACTCCAGCATCTGTTGCTGTTCCTAGGGCAACATAAAGATCCTTAGTCTCTATGGCAACGCCCTCCTCCCTGTGCTTTTCCCCGCTCTTATCCCTCCCCAAAGGCACTTCACGCGTCTATCTGTCAACCACTGGAAACTTGAAAATAACGTTTTGACCTTTATCAACATTTTTGTCTAGAATTTTAGTCTACAGCCGCCTTCATCTAGTTAAACTCAATAAGCAAATCTGTGTGTGACTGTTTCACAGTGAGGACATCAGGCTAAAGAAGTAAATTGACAAATTAAGATGCTGTTAATAGCTTCATTATCACCTAGAGACTTTCATCATGAATTGCCTAAAGTGTTGTTGTGAGTGTGTTAGTGTCCCTCCAATCAGAGCTTTTTCGCTCTGATTGCTCCAATGGACCCTTCCTCTAGCTCAGACCTGGGCATTGTACGGCCTTCTGACCGGCCCGCGAAAGATTACATGATAATTAGAAAATAAAACATATTTTCTAATTATCTTATGGGTGGACTAAAACCGCATTGCTTTTATTTTGAAGCCCATTTATTCTCACAGTGCACGCAATCGTGCACGTCAACTGTGCACGTGAAATGCGTGTGATTGACAACCTGTCTACCTTCCTTGTCACCCCTGAAAAATGCGAACATGTCGGCTCATGCCAAAAAGAGGAAAGTGGATGCCGAAAGCAGAACTTTCAAACAAATATGGACTACTAATGTTTCTTTACTGAAGTCAAGGGTAAACCTGTGTGTTTGGTTTGTGGGGAGCATGTCGCCTGTTTAAAGAGGACAGTCTGAAACGGCATTACGAGACGAAACATGCCGAGAAATACAAACACTTGACTGAAACGAGCGCGGACATCAACGGATTTACTAGCAAAGCTATATAACAAGTGAAATGGGACACTTGATCCTTTTCTTTTTTTCTGCACAGTAAAAAAAAGAACTGAAGAACAGTAAAATGTGGAAATATAACAAGTGAAATGGGACACTTTGCACAGTTCTGAAAACATTAAATGTTTAATATAGGCATGTAAAGTCAAAAAAGGCTACAAAACTGGGACACTTTTCTTTACACAGTTACACAGTTCAGTGACATGTCTTGTTTATTTTGGCTACAAAGATGATGTGATGTCTTTAGAAAGCTAAGAAAATCCTTGTTTCAATAGTATATGAAACTCAAAATGCCCTTTGTTATTAATGTGACTGAAAATGAGTCAAATGTTTCACATTTTGTTTATCATTTTGGAAATTCTATTTGAATAAATGATATTTTTGAAAGCTAACCTCACCTTTTATTTGCCAAATAATAACATACACTCTTACCAGCGGTCAAAACAATGCCATTTACTGCTTTTTATATAGAAATAAAATGTATATTATGCATAATTGAGTTCGGCATTTTGGCCCGGCCCTCCAAAATATTTTCAGTTGCTCATTTGGCCCCCTGGGAAAAATAATTGCCCACCCCTGCTCTAGCTGCTGAGGCATGAAGGTCAAGCAGTGCTTTTAAAAGCTGTAAAAGCTTCCGGTGAAGCGTCCGTCATGTGAATTCCCTCTGTTATGCGGTGGTGGAACAAAATATTGCTACTCCCGCCCTTAAATAATTATTGTTCACTTGTTTTCAATATCTGAAACACTAACGCTGTTGTTTTTTCAGTGCGCCCCTCTGTGATCTCTATAAACAGATATCAGCACAAGATTTTGGTACTGGAAGCGTTCTGGTCCTCCGCTTGTAGTCGGAGAACTGTTGACCAATCACGCTTGAGCAGGCTTTAGTCGCAAGCGGGTATTCAGTCAGTGTGGAGAGCAAAAGAGGCGGAGCATATTGGCTTAAATGCAACCTTGGAACCCATTGGCTAGCCTGTGACGACGATTTGGCATTCTGTTAGCTAAAAAATAAACTGTTAACTGATTGTTAACTGAGTACTTGTGACACAAATCTCAACGTCAGTTGTGGCGTCTCAAGTTGCTAACTGGACTGCAAACGACTGCAACGACTGTCGCAATGGAGAGGATATCTTGGCCCGGATACCCGTTGGCTACACCCGAACCTCAGAAACATTAACCGTTGTCCCCAGAAGCTGAATCGCAATCAGTCCAATAGCCAATGGGTTCCGGCTTTGGCCCTTCTGTAATGAATCATATGCATTTGTTTGTTTCCTGCCACTCAAGCTTGCTTGTCTGTTTCTTTCCATGCTTCTGCCATTCTCATATGGACATCCTTCTGCCTCCTGCCGTTAAGTTTTTTTAAAGTCTCTTGGTCAGTCTGAAGTCAACCCCTTGGCGGACGGCTAGGCCTGCTTTCGTCTTCCCATCTTTTTTTATTTATTAATATTTAATAGAAGCTGAATACGTAATAGACAATCTCTATAATGATATCACACATAAAACTCTCGTGGTATGTACACAGTAGGGTTTAGATGAATATAACTGGCTGAAAAATCAAGTGTCAAGTGACTGTTCTTCAACATATTTAACACACATTTAGGGTTTCTTCAAAGTTGACATTTTGGATTTATCTGGCAGGACACTGAAAACATACTGTAAAGTAAAGACCTACTTGTTTGCTTACCTGCTGCCTCAGCAACGCTGAGAACATCAAGTCTCTATACTTAATTGGAAATCAGGTCAACTTCTTTTTCAGGAGGAAAGGTTGTAGAAGAGCACAAAGGAGATTAATTATATGTATATAGTCTATACAGATGTGTGGTATGGAGTGCTTGCAAAGTCATATTTAGTTTGGAGTATTTTTCTGGCAAAGGGGCCTCTTATCGGGCGTATAATTGGAAACAGAAATGATTTTCGAAGATTATTTAATTACTGTTGAAGCATAGAGCTGGTAATGGCTATTTCACTATTGTTTTTACGTGAGGAAAACCTTTGGTGTGTCTGGGAAATATAATAACTTCTCTGACTCGTGGTCTAATTCAGATGTATACTGATACATGGGAGGTACAGGTAGATGTGTTTGATTCTAATCTAATGTTGTGTAAGATAACATACATTTGCCCTTTCAGTAGAGATTGGTGTGGATCACTGAAAAAAAAACGTTGCAAACAACATTTGATGATTTAATGTTACTAATATCCTTTGTGGGTATATAGAAGGTAAAAAACATTTGTAAAAAAAATACAAAAATAGCCTTCATCCTCCCAATAAATCTACAAATATAACTGTGAATAAAACATGTTTGCTGCAAATTCAGAGCATGTAAGTCTGCCTGCAAACATTTTGTGACTTGAACTCACAATTTTTGTGAAATACAACTGCCTTTTTGAAAGGTTAATATCAAAATGTATTAAATGTTGAACACAGCCCCCACTGCCGGCCCGGAGCCATCTCTCTATGGGTTCAATCTGTTGCTGAAGCACGGTACACCTTCTGAAAACAGTGACTCATGTTCTTGTCCCACAGTTAGCTGTTGTCGTTTCCAATGGCGCCAACGAGGCGAAAACCCAACACTTCCCCCAAAGCCGTCACAAGCCATCAGCTCACCCCTGTTGAGTGATTGGACCATACTGTACAAATGTCCCTTCTGGGCTTCCATCTAACAGCCTGCTCCCCAATGAAATGTGCCCAAACTACAGCGAAAAGCACTATGTGGTAAAAATAGACCGCTGCTACAGTGTGTTCATGCATGCCTGCCTCTTGAGGATTTGTGTTCGTCCTCGAATAGTTTGATGACTCAGATGTGTACAGTATGTATGTGTCTGTGCAGGGAGGCATATTTGTGGACTTTATACTGGCTGGCACCTGTGTTTTAGTTCTGTCTGAGAGAGAAGGAGTAGTGATGGTGCTAGGTGGCCTGAATGCCTTCCTGGTTAAGTTGGTGCCACATACATTTTTTTATTTATTGAATTATTAAGTTTAGAGGAGAAAAAGTCGTATCAGGAAAATAAATCATTATCAATTAAAGCAACTTCCATGAACAGCAAAAATAGCTGCAATCAAAACAATAACTATTATTACCTCACAAAGTGGTTATGTTGAATGCGTTAGCAAGCAATTAACTATATACATATACAGCAGACACAACTCATCATTACCATTCTGCTGGTAGTCCTGTTTGTGGCACCTGGCAAATGTAAGTCCAATATTAATTTTTAGTATTTTTTGGACTGAAGAGCTAGAATACATCTGGCTCTTCAGCTGCTAAATACTCAACTTTATTCACAAGCTGGTGGCTAACTTTGTCTCTCTGTGGTTTGGTGCTGAGCAGGTGGGTTTTTAGTGCTCACCGAAAACAGCTGCCTTCTGTTGGTGGAAACGAGGGTGAAGAGAACGGTGAGACTGAACCAAAAGAGTATACATCGGGGTGTAAAATGAAGCAATGAGCCGAACAACGCTAAATCGTTCTATGGAACTTAGAGAGAACAGAGTCTGAAGAAATATTCCTTATGGGGCTACGCATGTGACCTCTTTTACATAACACTTAATCATTTGATTTGAATACTGTGTAATGAGGATTACCGCCTTGTGGTTGTGTCCTTCCGCCAACCAGTCAAGTTGCAGTTTATATCCATGCCTAATGCCATATTTTTATGGGTTATAGACAAAGACGTGTTTTGTGAGGTCCCAGTAAACTTGAACTGACCACTAAATTGTAATCAGTTCATCCTTGAGTCTGAGTGAAGGTTTGTGTCAAATTGGAAGATATTCACTCAAGGTGTTCCTGAGATATCACATTCACTAGAATTTGACGGATGGATGGACGGACAGTCCAAAATATATATGTCAATAATGTCGTGGAGGCAAAAAAATATCAACTGGTTCAGCTACAAGTCTATTTTATGTCATTTTAGTCAACAGAACCACTGGACTAGAAGTTGTAGTCAATGCACAGTGCATTATTAATATGCACTCTTCAATGTGTGGGCGATGCACGCAGACTTACATCCAGTTCAAGAATGTGTAGGTGGATGTCGTGTGCAGTCAGAAGGGTACACTTTTTACTCTGGGTTGTCTATTATTTACATCACAGGGACGTCATGAAATAAATGAGATAGAAAACCATGCACAATATAATTTTTCTAGATCTAAAAAAATTAATAATAATAATAATAATACTAGGTGCTGGATCGGCTTCAGTTGGTAGCTTCCTGGCTTTTTCTTTAAACCGAAACGCTTGTATGTTCCCTCACCCTTGTCCACATTGGTCTATATATCTCCCTCTTAAGTTTTCTATCAAGGCTCAGTACTTCTATGAACCTCCCTCTATGTTTTATCCTCAGTGTTTAAAACATCACCCTCCCTAAGGTTTACATCGTTCTCCATCTCCATCTGGGCTCCTCCCTCTCGCTTTTACTCCTGTACATTACATTACATTACAGTCATTTAGCAGACGCTTTTATCCAAAGCGACTTACAATCAGTACCTCAAAGCTTATATTACATATCATTACATATCATTACATATCATTCACCCATTCAAACACTGATGACAGGGCTACCATGCAAGGTGCCACCATCAGACTCTAACATTCATACAACATCCAGTCAACACCGATGGCAAAGCCTTCGGGAGCAACCGAAGGCTTTACATCTCTCTACCATTACAAGAAGGATTTATAAATAATCCTCATCCATTCCCTCTCAGCATTATTTTCAATTCTTCATATTCCTTTATCAATCCCACAAGTCTTCCTCCTCGCCTCACCTTTATCCTTTGCCTCTCACATGTTTCGGAAGCATCTGAAAGACTTTCTGTGTTTCAAACTCGAATTTATTATGGATTTAGCTTTGTATTTTGTCCTGTATGTCTACCCCCCTCTTCCTCGCTGTACTGTACTCCCCTGTCAGTAACCCCCTAAAGCGTCGCTCTTTATTGTGCTCCACATGGCTTCTTATCTTTTGTACAAGGCTTAAATACCACTCTTGGTGACAGAGACCCACCCCTGGACACTGACAAAAGGTCTCATTACACAGAGGGTAAGGCAGAGCCAGCTGCACTCTTTCCTGCTCTTTCTATGTACACACATTTATCCAAGCGCACAAACACACATAACGTACCCCAAAATCCAGACAACGTCAAATCTGATAAAGGACATTTACTTTACACCCACAAAGCTGCAATGTATTTTTATCCATGGGACATGGAAGTGGCAACAACACTCAACGTTCTTGCGGAAGGCATGGATCAAAGCTGCTTAATAGTCATGTTTGACACTCTGCTGTTCCTGTGGAGAGCTGAAGGCTTGCTCAGTCCTCGTTAAAGCCTCCAACGGGAGGAAGAGAGAGGAAGCGTTGAGAGGAAAGACAAGGAAATGATTCCACTGGAACTCTGCATTTCAATAAATCCCAGCAACACACACACACTCATGGATATACACAAACACACAACGCCGAAATGCACTTGCAAATACACTGAACATACACAGGCATATACAGGTTACATCCACACGTCATCCCACACATTAAAGCACAAAGTGTCGATATATTCTATTTTTGGTTTCCCATCTGCGACTGATGTTAGACCTTTTTATTTCCGAGAAAACTCTTCTTCTAAACGAGTAACAAAGAAACTAATTAATTCTACCCCTAAACAAAAGCTGGACAGGACACGGATCAACAGCTCCCTTTAGACTCTCTCTTGGATCTTTTAACTCTGATTATAATCAATCGACACCCACAAGTCAAACTGTTCTATTTTTAACCACTTATCTGCGGCATTAACATTATTATTCCCCAGTCTGCTGAAACTTCTTCTTAATGAGTCACACTGCTACAAAACTAGCAAGGTGGCCATGATATCCTTCTCCTTGCTCCTCCCTGTAGATCCCAAAGGCATACCCAGGCCAGACGGAATATTTAATTCCTCCAGCATGCTTTGAGTTTGCCCCTGGGTCTTCTCCTAAATAGCAGTGCCGTAACAAAACATATCCGTGCCCCAAAATACAACTTAAAGGCACAATGAGGAGCATTTTGTCGGTTGCAGTTTCTAACATTCAAAGTTGGCCCGTCCTCCCGGTTCAACCCAGCACCCAGGAAGAGTGATGCCGATCAAGTGATGCCATGGGCCCAAAAATACTTTTTCCCATTGACTTACATTGGGAGAGAAACGTCCGTTACTCAGCCGATTTTATTTTTTTTTTTAGGTAAATACACTTCCCAGTGCGAACACATGAATAGCCCTTATTTAAATCATTAGGTTTCTAAAAGTTGTGAAATACACTGCAGTTTTTTTCCTCCCTTCGTTCGTGATAATGAAATCCTACTCCTGGTGCCTTTAAGTAGATCTTTTTTAATGCAAATCCTTCCGAAGCTCCTCCTGAATTGCTGAGCTTCTAACCCAAAAATGCCCCCCAAAATTAACCTGAAAATGAAAAAATCTGCAAAGAATGCATTTGAGTCTATGGAGCACAGCAGGTTTGTTGTAGGAACCTAGTCGGAACTGGCCTAGGCTACGCTATGACTGGCCAGTCTTAGTAGAGAGGCAGGACTTAGCAAAGGGCCAATTTCATTCTGTTCATCATCTACTAAAGTTCATGATCATACGTAAGGGTTGGAAACAAAGTGTCACAACAGAAGTGAAGCAACACACCAAGAGGACAACATCATCTGAAAAAGTATAGATGCCATCTTAACGTCACCAAAAAGACACTCCTTTGCTTTCAAATAATAACCATAAAATTAAAAAACAGGATTTTGCACCAAAGTAGCACTCACCTGTATACATCTTCTGTCCATCATTCTATACTCGTTTACATGACTAGTCTCAATAGTGTTGCATAACAAAAATACAACAAAGCCACGAGAAATTAAAATAGGACTCACCTATGATGGAAGAGCAGCCAAGTCGTCACAGAACATGGAAGTAAAATCGACAAAAACAACAATTACCATTTGATGCATTTTAAAAGTTATGTCTACTTAGGAGACACACCAGAATGTGAACTGTTGATGAGTAACAACAAAGGGAGTGTTAACATGACACAACAAAACGTTTTCCTTCAACATCCTTTTCTAGGAGAAGTTGATAAGAAACAGGCGACTAGTGAGAAAAACCTTGTTAATTGGACACACGAGAGAGGACATAGAGTGACACCTAACCCCTGGGTGAAAAGGAAACAGAGCATGATTACAGTGTTAACACATCACCTGGACAAAAGAGAGAAAGAGAAGGTTGGTTTTGATTGGGTGAAGGTGTCTAGTGGTGTCGCTAAGGAGAAAGACCCCGTGATTGGTTAGTAGCACACCTGTCAACAGCAACACGGTTAATTATGAGAGAACATCCCAGCAGTGCATCATCGGAACATGAGATACTCTCAGATTAGAGTCAAGCCATTCCACAGCTTAAATTGGTCAACACTTGAGCCCATGCATTAGTCACTCAGAAACAGTTTAAAAGCCCCAGCCAGGTTTATAGACAAATGTGACCATGCAAGGGTTTGATAATTCATCTAACCCCTAAGTTGGTAATGAGTAAAAGACACCCAAGCAACCGATCCTGCCCAAAATTGCATTTGAATTTGGTTGCAAATTTCTGAAAGACTCAAGCTGGATGAAAACGCCATGCATGACAATTAACCATTCGTGTATGATTTTTAGTTACTCTATGATTAACTTCTATTTTGTCCAGCGCTGACTGCAACCAACCTTCGATGATGGGGGGAACTGGAGGGACCACGGCTGGTTCTTCCATGGAATCAGCAAAGCTGGGAAAGAAGGGCTTAGCTGTAGGGTTAAGACCAGATCCTGGGCTTGCCGCTTGAGGGGAGGAGGGGCTGATGTCTGGGGCTGCTTCTGGAGGGAAATTCTTTGTACCTGGTGAGGTGGGACTCTTTGCAGAGGAGGAGGAAGATGAAGAACGAGACTTCTTGGGTTGCTTCTGGCCTGATTTAGCATCTTTGTGCTCTTTGGGCTGAAATTCCTGCGCTGTGGTTTTGGGGGAGCGGAGAGGGGCTGGGCTAGGAGTGTCAAAGGACAGCCCTAGGGTTACAGGATGACCTGAAGCGCTCATGTCGCTGAAGTCAAATAGCTCGCTGTTGCTGCTCATGTTGGAGTCGTTTAGGAGCCATGAAGCATCTGAGGGTGAGAGAGGTGGGGCTGAGGCTAACACCTCGCCTTTTGGGGAAAGGCCTGGGCTTGGCTGGGAGGCGGGGCTGAAAGCAGAGGTGTCTCCCTCAGGCATGCCACGCACACAAGACCCTTGGAGGGAACTTGTGTTGTCAAACATACCGCTGTCGACCATGTCACCACTGGGTGAAAAGACCTGGCTGCTGTTGCCTAAGCTTGCATTTTCAGTATCCATCAGGAGGTCAAATGGATCACCAGGGCTAGGAGCCATGGGGAAAGGGCTTATTGTTGCACTGTTGGTGGTGGAGGGCATGGTGAACGGAGCTGCTGTGGCTTTCAGCTCGCTGTTCAGGACCAGTGGGTTGATGGAAGCAGCTGTTGGGGAGAATAGGTCCTGGGACAGGGGTGAAGGGACCAGGCCTTCTTCGGTGTAGACCTCCTTTTTCCAGGGGCTCTGGCTGGCGTCCATGTCTGCAAGCGAGGCCTCCATTTTTTCCTGAACAGAACTCCCCACATCCATCAAAACCTCCTCTGTGATTTGAGAGGTTGCTGCAGCCGAAGGGACGAATGGTTCTGCCGTCACTCCCCACTCCTCTGGAAGCTTCTTCCTGCTCTTACCCTTCTTACCCCGGCCTCCACTCTTCCCAATTTGCTCCTCCCAGCCACCGTCTCCTCTATCCCGCCTTGGACCAATCCTGTTGTAGAACTCGTCTGTTGGGGGAGTGTTTTCTCCCTGCACCTCAGGGTGATCCCTGCTCTCGATGTGCTCATAAGATCCCTCATCTTTCTGTCGCCTTTTCTTCTTCTTTTTCTGTTTTCGGTCTGAACCTTCTGCCTCCCTTTCGTCGCCCCCAGCGTAGGCGGTGCTCTCCCGGCTAGGCCAACTGTCGGGTGGGTCGTCAGGGCTGACTGCGAGATGGCCTGCGTGGCGACTGATCACCGTGGAAACGCTGGGGCTGAAAGGGAGGTCTGTGGGTAGGCAGCCAGCCTCGTCTGGCCAGCTGTCACCCAAGGCACCTTGTTGTGGGTGAAGAGGGGAGAGTTTAAAGTTGGAGGAGACAGGTATGTGTATATAAATTGGTTCCATTAGTCTAATTCAAACAGAACATAACTGAGAAACTTGTATCAGACAAAGAGGCAAAAACAATATAATAAAGAAGATTATCACACTGATATCTTTGTTGAAAATGATTTTTTGTTGGAGAATTTTAAATTATAGTAGCTATTATAGAAATTTGTTATTGGCTGAGATGGTGGGAAGGCTGAGAAGATGAAAAAATGGATCAGACACAGCATGGGAACATCTGGAGGAATTCAATCCAAGTTCAGAGGCGGTGTATGTTGTTCCAGCAAGCTAAGCCTTAATCACTACAATCTTTGTAGATAGGAATCTGTCATACTTAAGTCAAATAAGGAAATGTGTGTGTTTTGTTTATCAAAACATTTACCAGATATATAGTCTTAAAAAATCCTCCCGTGTCAATGCTGAGTGAATGAATACTTGGGGCAATGAGGATACACATTCACACACAAAGATACTGGGGAGTAATACATTAAATGATATAGATGAGTGGTACATTTGGGTGGCTGACTCACGCAGCCTCTGGGTCTAGAACGGTGCATGCTTACGCTCAAACTATTAAGCAGCAAAAGAGCTCCGTTTGAAATCAAAACAGAGAGCGAGAGTCAGGTGTGCATTTATGTGCAGATCTTAAGTACATGTACATTGTTCCAATGTACACGGAGACAAACCCACACAAACAAAAAGACTGCTTAATGGTCCCATTGAAAAGGAGGTCAATTACAGGCAACCGTGTTGTAACTAAAACAGCTTGGGTTTTGAGACGAGAGGGAATGAAGGTAGAGGGGAAATTGCCCACTGAGGGTTGTTCTGCTACTTTGGCCCAGTTTGTTTTCTAGTTTTCAGTTATATATAAATATACACACATACACACCCATACAGAAGATGAGCTAAAGTGGAGCAGCTGTCAGGCCCCATATAGTACAGTTACTCTCTGGAGGGCTATATTTCATATTAACAAACCCCTGACAGAACTCTCCTCTCTATACTGTATGTGCAGTAATTGGGAGAGTCAGAAAAAGACATCAGATAAATAGAACAGCATGACTTTAATACACACGCACACGCACACACACACACACACACACACACACACACACACACACACACACACACACACACACACACACACACACGGCACGCTGTCTTACAGTGTATTTCAGCGTGGCGGTAAGGGGTTAACAAGCGCCAGTAGTCTGCATTTTCTATTGCTTCACCACCTGTTACACATTGATCAAAGAGTTTGTGAATGAATCATCGCTGTGAGTCAAGCTGTGGCTCTGCTAGCTGCAGTTAAACTGAAGCACTGCTCTGGTGTAATGATTTCAGCATCCCTGCTGTTGTTTTGGTTTGTGGTGGTTTTCTTTAGCAGTGAAAATGTCCTCAATATAGCAAAGTATTGGCACCAATACTGACCTCACCTAGTGCATCTGGAGAAAGGAGAAAACCGTTAGATCGGTGCCTGATTAAAGCTGTCCGGTGGCTCAATAAGACCAACCAGCAATCAAAAGAAAATTGCATAAATAATTTCAGCTAAAATGATACACTCAGAGCCGCACATTGTTGACAATGACATTACATTCGTAGTATTGACGTCAATCTCACTCCCCTTAAACTTTTTTTATTTTTCACCCATCCTTTATTATTAGTGACCTGCCTTCATTTATTCCATCTGGCAATTATTAATAGAGACCCTGTCATTATTTGAATACCCGCTTTTATTTGAGAGTCAACAGGATATCATGAGATTGCTTTACCCAGGAACTGTCCTTTAAGAAAATAAAGACATAGTGATTAAGGTTTGAATTAGTTTCAACACCCATGACCCTTCAGTTTTGGGGTCCTAAAAGAGGAGCAGGCCCCGTTCTTTAAGACATCTTTGCACAGTTCATGGTTATTTGGTAGCAAGAAAACTAATGGCTGTGTCATCACCAAATAAAGGCCAAACCACTTTGATATTTCTCCCCCTGCTCTTAAGGTTTGCATTGTAGTGTGAGCCTCTGCAGATGACGCAAGCTCCAAGCATGCACGACCAAGCGCCGCAACTACTATGTGCACCACAAACTGGTGATTATGCCATTTTCTGGTGCACGCACCTTGCAACCAGCTTCACCGGCGAGTATAAAAATAAGCTTAATTTAGTACAGAGACACAGTGGGGCTGCATGTTGTGTAGCAGTGCACCATGGGGCTCAAATTAGTTGTTTTACTGCTCACATGAAATGTCAGCATGGCGCTACTAGCTGACACTAGCTACAGCCTGGTGGCAACGCTCTCTAGGATCAGAGATCCTCTCTGTGGGAGAAACACACACACACACACACACACACACACACACACACACACACACACACACACACACACACACACACACACACACACACACACACACACACACACACACACACACACACACACACACACAGCATATGACTGGAAGCCATGGGAAGATGGCAGACCCTACACATGTCAGCATCAGATGTGCAATGACCTTGAGCTGGATGACTTACACACATCGGAGCCGGTGTGTGTGTGTGTGTGTGTGTGTGTGTGTGTGTGTGTGTGTGTGTGTGTGTGTGTGTGTGTTTTTTTTGTGTGAGTGAGGAGGAAGCTATAGAAAAGCAAAGACAGACAGCTGCTCTGTGTACTGCACCCCTCTGTGGAACGAATGAGACGGTGCAGCAGAGGGCACATATATGTTACATTACACTATACAGTTATCATTTGGAGTTATTGCATTGGGTGAAGTGATGTAAACACCTTGTGATTCAAGAACTCTAGGATGCAATGAAGAATTACATTACATTAGTTTAAATAACAACATTTGGCAGATATGACAGAGGTCTAGCAATCAACACTTTGGTATGTGATTTTTTTTTTACCTGCTGACAGATCCAGAGGGCTGCGAGGAGTCTGGGGTTCAGGCAGCATGGGGCTGTGCTCTGTAGGGGCTTCTGAACCCGCTGCTGGTGTGGCATGCTGGGGTTCTGCTAAACTCTGGATCATCTCTGCTGAGAGGGGTCCAGCACCCACCTCCACGTTGCCATCCATCCCTCCGGGCTGGGAGAAAGCTGACAATCAAAGGCAAGACGGACAGATCAGTCAGGGTCAGTGTTGTTATAGATGCACCAACAGTAACGCAAAGGCGGACAGTTTTTATTTATTTTAATGGAGAGCAATCTTTCCATGTAACGAATGTCAGCCAAGTGACTTAATGTAACAGTTTTCTTGACTCATAGGTAACCTTTCTCGTAGCCTGAAAAAGTGCAGTGTTCAGCTCTCTATTGGTTTAATCATCTCATTATGAACAGATCAAAGTACAGTACAGTACACTAGGGCTGTTCCTCGAATAAAGAAATTTGTAGTCGAGTAAGACTCTGGACTAATTGATAAGTTTAATTGACAAATCTTTAAAACTGTGTTTCTCCACAAAGAATCACACAAAAGCACCTGAAACATTGTGTCTACCAGAGATGTACTTATAAGTTTCTTGGAAATGAGTCATTAAGAATTTAGCAAAGGCATGCAAAAGGACTAATCGACTAAAGAAATCTTAGTGGGCTAAAAGCAAAACGACGTTGAATAACTGACAAAGAGAGGCCGCCCTACTGTAGACTGATAAAGCAAGAGAAAATGAAGAAGAGGGAACAAAACTAAATAAAAGAGAGAGAAAGAAAGCCAAAGAGGGCCAAGTAAGATATGAAAAAACTCAGTTGCACAAATAAACAGTTGGCATTGTAGGTTTCTGCAAAACATGATATGATATGTTTTATATCAGCATTTCTACATAGATGTACTGTAGCCTATAGCAATGTTAAAGTGTTCTTACCGCTCAGGCCAATTTGGTGTTTCAAATCTGCCTTCTCAATTTAGTTTAGGTTAAGGCAGCAGGACTACTTGGTTAGGATTAGATGTTTTTTTTGGGGGGGGGATTAAAACAAACATGATCCGGTAGAATAATTAGCTCAATTGAAACGTTACAGACAGTCCAGCTTTGTAATACTGAAACATCATTTTTAGAAGACGGGAAGAAAAAGACGCAGCAGGCAGAATGACTCTGTCAAAAAACAACACATACTACTATTTACATGGCTCCTGGAGGTACTCTGTCTGTGTGAGTGTGTATGTGGCCTCAACATGTACAGTATGAGTGAGATTAGTAATATGTGTTTATATACACATGAATGAGTGAGATGAGTCAAGACATGAGGGTGTGGTGTGTAAGCTAAATTGGTGGAAATTGGGGTTATTTTGTAGGAATTCATGGAAGTGTCACCTGTATGTGTATTTTAATAGGAATATGTGTGTTTGTGTGTGTGTATGTGTTAGTAAGAGAGAGAGAGCAAAAGAAATGTGTGTGTTCAAGCCGGGAGCAGTAATTCCGAGACGACAGGTCTCATTAGGGCAACAGTGAGAGCTGGGTATGCAGAGGTTGGCATGGTGAAAGGCATAGCTCAGCCTCATAGCTGACACTGTGTGTGTGTGTGTGTGTGTGTGTGTGTGCATGTGTGTGTCTCCGTGGAGTACCAGACACCAAGCTAGTGACAGCAGCTATAGCCCTGCGTGCAGGCTGACTCAGGGCCAGTTGTTGGACTGCAGATTGACAGCTTAAATGAGAGAGGTAATCTAAGGAGAGAGACATTTGGCTTGTAAAATACCATTACTTTGTTTTAACATTCCTCCATGGTGGAATGGGAAACTGTATGTGCAAAAAATGTCAGCCCCTTATCATAACATAGCATTTACCTAATCTAGAGAAACATTTATAAAAAAGGCCAATATGGAAAACTACAGAGTCTCGGAAGGGACATGGAGATAAAAATAATTGAAGAATGAAAAAAATAGAAAGATGTTTTCTTGTGGATGTTCTCTTTGGTAGGTTCAGCACCATGGTAACAACCACAACAAAGCGGCGCACACATTTTTGGGAAAGACCTCAAATATAAAGAAAAGTTTTGACCAGAAGTTTTATAACACTCAAAATATTTCTCAGGAGAATGAAAGCGCTTTTCGGGTAAACCCAAAAGTTTTTTGAGAGACCAAAATACGGCCACCATCTGTAGACTCTTAAAATCAAGAGCTATGCTAACTGGACTTATTAATATGCTTCTTCAAGGTTGGAGATCTTTGGTGGTACACTCTGCTGGTTGACTGTAGACCGTCAAACTACTCCAATATATGCACATATTATTTTTGCAGTACTCATCTCAAGCTAAACCCAGACAATGAGCAACATTTGAGGTAACAAGTAGAACGCATGAAGGAAGTTAAGATAATGTCAAGTGAGCTAGTGCCTTTGCCTAGTTTGGGTGTTGAAAATAATGGCTTTAAATACTTGTTTGTGGGGGAGTTGAGGGAGGGCAAATATTAATGTGTGTTTGAAAATGATTCATGTGTGACTATGCCATGTAAAAAAATTGAATGACATTTTAGCTAAGGTTTGTGACGCAACTTGTGGTTGCAAGTATGTCATCATTATTAGTACTGCTGTTATCAATAAAGCAGTAGAATTAGCATTAGTACTAATACAGCATCACAGTGTATCTGTATACCTGGAAAAGCTCCCATCCGGCCAGTATCCATCATTTGGGCAGGGCTGGTCTGAGAGCCGGCAGGATCTGAATAACCCGCCATGGAGGCTGGCAAGAGGGAGGAGAAGAAGAGAGGGAGTCGTGGAAGAACAGGGAGGGGAAGGGGAGGAGGGGGAGGAAAGAGAGGACAAGTGTGGGGGAAGAAGAAGTATAGGGAGAGAAATGAGAAAGAAGTAAAAATGGATTGAGTAAACAAAGGAGGGAAAAAAAGGAAGGAGAAGATGGAGTAGGAGGTGCATAATAGGTTGAGGTGGAGGTGGAATAATTTAGATCGGGTGAGGTGGAGGTGGACAATAGGGAGGGAGGACACAAGAAGAGAAAAGGTGTTGATGTCAGACGTTAATACATTTTAGCATATAAAAGTACCAGACCCACACAAACTGTCCATGACTGGATATCATAACTTTAGCATTCAAAAGTATTAATCATAACATAACGTAAAAAAAAAGTTAAGCAAAGAAAATAGAAACATATTATATACAGGCAACAGGTTTATAGACATATAAACCTGTTGCCTGTATATAATATGTTTCCTTTATCTCTAGTTTTGTTGTATATCTATATTACTTGTATTTGTCAACATACCAATACAATGAATTGTTATTCTGATAAAATGAAAAGATTATTCATTATTTTGATCTTGACCCTTGAGAATAGCTATGTCCCAGAGTTGTGATTGAGTTATTGTTTTGCAAGTTGCATTTTAAAGTCTCAAATCTTTGCTATGAAGTATGTATTAGGTCTTTAACTCTGTGTTTGAAGTAAAAAAACAAGTTTTTATTTTGTCTGGCGTGCACTGACAAATGCTCCTTTACTTTCTGCTCCTTGATATATATCAGGACCTTCAGAGTCAAGTTAATCAAGTCTGGAGTCCAAGTGAAGACACCAGTCTGTGTACCTGGGTCAAAGTCCAGTTGCGAGTCTCTATTTTGAGTAAGTCCAGTGCAAAGGCCCTAGACTCCTAACTCTGGTCTGACTTGAGTCTGAGTGAACCATCTATTGATTACTATATATTAGTTTAGATAGCATTGTTTAAGTTCTCTGTAATAAAACGCAATAATTCACAATGACTGGAAATAAAACTGGATATTATTAACCAATAAATCTGACTACTAATACACTCCTTCTTTGTTTATAATAAAACAATTAAAAAGGCATGTTAAGACATCATAGCCACCCAAAAACTATTTCTGCACTATAATGGAACCAATACCTTTTTTGATACATTCATAATTAATTTCACTTGTTAGTGTCTCTTTGGACTCATGAACTTGACCTTGGTACCTGATAGGAAGTCTGTAGCCAAGGCCTGCTGCTGGTCGGTCGAGCGTGGCCGCACCTCTCCCTGTGGCTCCGGGCGCAACGCTGACGCCGGCCCCCCAGTGGTCAGTTTACAACCTGCAACGACAACACGGATTATCAGAACAATCAGTCATCGCCTTCCTCTCTGATGAGGCTTTCACTGTACAACTGTGATTGTACTGACACCGGGCTACTGGAATCCCGCTCTGCTGAACACAAATCCGTGCCTGCTCAAAAAATGACTCACACGTGGGCATTTACAAAAGACAAACAGTTTAATCTCACCTGACCAATTTCCTCCTAAAATCCAGATATCCCAGTCCTACACAACTCAACATTCGGTGGTGTTTTTCTATGTGCTGCTCAGTGCCTCTGTCTGTCTCCTCTGCAGCCTCAGCTGGATCTGAGCTACTAACACTGAACCCCCAGTCACACACACACACACAAACGCCACACAAGGAGACACACGCACACAAACAAGAATGCGATCACACAGTCGGGGAGTCTGGGTTATGGTGTGACGTTTCCCTGTCTGTCTGGTTCAGGCCCCGCCAGCTTGCACCTCCTCGCACTCCTCGACCTCAGCCCTACTCACTCTCTCTCTCTCTCTCCACTCCGAAGTAGTCACCCTTCAACTCTTGTCTGCAACTGGGGGGGGGGGGTTCTTGGCCGGACCGCAGATTTGACGCGGCAGTTTGTGAGTGGAAGGTAAAAAATTTGAAGGAGGGAAAGAGGAGGAAATGCAGGAGAGAGGGTTTACACTCTCTAAAAGACAAGAGATGGAACAAAGAAATAATGGAGGGTCAGAAGGAAGGAAAAATGGATAGTAACAGGGAGGGAAAGAGGGGAGGGGAAGAGAGAAAGAGGGAGGCACCAATGGCAACCCTCTCCCAGCAGCGCTCACAGAGGGTGACAGTGAGGCAAGCAGACAGGACGCCACCCGAAGTCACCAAGGCTTCCACATATCAGACACACATGGGGGGCCGTGGTGGGGTGTGTCTGTCTGTCTCGACGGGAACGAAGGGAACACTCCGTCGGCAGGGTCACCGATTGATTCAAAAACACACCAGCGTCCTTATGGTCTCACATTTGTCTTTGTCTCACTCTGTCTCTCTGTGCCCTGGAAAAACACATTTGGGGAAATAACAGGAGATAAGATAATCCTTTATTAGTCCCGCAGCGGGGAAATTTGCAAGGAGACGTGCAAGGTCACGGTGGACTTCGAATGGGGTAAGAACTGAAGCAAGAACGTTGCAGGCTCCGCCGCTGTCCAAGGTGCTGAAACCATACTGAGCAGCTTTGAAAGGTCATACAAGGGCACTAGTAGAAAAAACCTCTCATGTCTCTAACTGTTTGCATTTTCTCCCGTTACCTAACCAATCTGTTTGACTCGGGTAGATCACAGTCGTATCTACAAGTGAGGCCATAGGGTGTTTTAGAAATGGGGGGGGTGGTGACGACAAGTAAGCCATCACTCAAAGAAAACATCTCTCAGGCAAAATTACCAGACAGATGCTTACTATGGTGGTACACTGTAAACCGATTTTAATAGGCTTGTACAGTACTTTAGTAGGTTTAATTATTCATATTTCTTCATCGGAATAATAACATTGTACTCTCCAGGTCAATCTCTGAGATCTAGGATCATGGTAACATTGCTACACTCCAACAGAGCCAGACAGACAGGCAGTGAGACAGTAACACAGGTTTTAAAGTGGACATGTCATGCTCCTTTCCAAGTTGATACTTGCATTTTGGGGTTTTTACAAGAACATGTTTATATGCTTTATGGTCCCATAAACACATTATCTTTCTTATACTCTCCGTCTGAATATACCTGTATGCACCGTCTTTCTTAAATGCTCCGTTTTGGCACCTGTCTCTTTAAGGGCAACTGTCTCGAAAGAACCCAGTCTGCTTTGATTGACTTGTGAGAAAAATGCGGTGCCTCTTTGCAAAGGTTGTCATGGGTGGAGATACTCAGAGGAGGGGGCAGTATATTCTAATGAGCCTGCATGTGACATAGGAAGGAGGGAGCCAAATCTGATTGGCTCATTGAATTACATGTTCCTGGATCTAGACAGCCAGCAAAAACTGACTGTCTTGTCTTATCTCACCGATTATTGGTTGGCAGGAACTTTAGATACTCAAATGTATGTGCTCAAGCCCTGAAAAAAAAGCCCACTTTAAATGGTCTCTTAGGTTTAAGTTTTTTCGAAGGGAAACAAAGATCAATGGAGAAAATCATTACCCAGACTGTTCATTGTAGAAATCCATCACAGTTACCGCCCCACTTCCTGACTCAACTTTGACCTTGGAGTTGTGTTCACACAGATTTCTTGGTTGTCATGGATACCTGTTGCACATGAGGAGTGGATAATATGCATGCATGCGGTTTCAAAGACACCACAAGGTGTTTAAAGTGACTTGAGTCTTTTGAAAAGAAAAGAAAAATACGTTATCTGTGCAGTCTACCAGTTGTAGCTGGAACCTTAAATATGTATGAAACTCCAAAACTGTGTTAGGTAGGTGGGGTGGTGTTGTAGGAAGTTTGACTTAAGGCAAGCCTCTGTCTCTTGCCCCGTTGGACTTTGCTGTGGCAATATTGCTACTTTTTCGCCATCTCAGCAATGACTTTGGAGTGTACAGTATTATTATAACTTATGGAAACTAGCTCTACAAAAGTAAGACCGACATTGTCAGAAACCAGAATGATCCTTTAAGTTTAAAAATGTTATCTTTCTCTCATGTTTACTGGAGCTTGCCGTTACCATCTGATCAGGCCGGATATAAAAAACCTGGTACATTTTGTGTCTGTCTGCAGTGAAACAATGGTAACTGGGACATTTGGCTCAGTAAATGCTATTGTACCTAAGGCCTTCTTCTAGCTCAGACACATTTTAGGGGGTTGAGTTCAGTCCACAAGGGGAAATTTCATGCTGAGTTACTCTCTACACACTGCGCCATTGGAGAACTGCTCAGCTTGAAAAAGCAAGGAAGACCAACTGTGAGGCACGAAATGTGTTTGTGTGTGTGATTTTTGGACCACGTCCTGTGAATTGTTCCTGGTAGGTGAGTCAAAGCCCAACAGGAGGCTGATTACAGCGTCACCACTCGTCAGGACTACTTAACCTCTAACACCTGTCTCCTTCCAGACCAGAAAAGATTGTCACTACTGGAATTCTGTTACAGTTTAATGTTGGACCTGTAAGATACAGTTCATATACAGTACAGCAACATCTAACTGTAAAACACTGAATCTCTGTCCGTTTGTAATAATAATAAAATAAAATGTATTTATTATATGTCTGTGTGTTTTTCTCATATCTCCAGAACCCTTCATCTGATCTCCTTCACATTTGGTGGGTGTATTTATGGGAACCCTGTGGAGTGCTTTGTCGAATTTGGACACATTCAATATGGTGGATATACTAACGATATAACCAAACTCTTCTTCACTTCCCCACAGCATAACCAGAACCATAAGCCCCGCTCCAAACAAGACAGCATTCCAACCAGCCACGCGCAACTATCAGTGTAAGCCAGGGGTGTCCAAACTACGGCCCGCGGGCCAACTGCGGCCCGCAGTCCATTTTTAATTGGACAGTTCATATACTTCTCATTGACTTCTATACAACCAGAGGAGTTGCCCCCTGCTGCACAGTAGAGAGAATGCAAGTTTTAAGACACTTCCGCATCGGTTTCACTCGGCAAAACTGGAGGTTTATATGATTCAGTTCATGCAAAAACCCAAAATGCATTGGCTATGTAACAGTGTAATATTGCTGCTATCATGCCTCGGATTCCGATGGGTGAAAAGAGTTGTCACTGACAGCACAGTATAGACACTTGCCTAAACTTGATTTTGAAAAATTTCCCTATGGCCTTAGCAATAGTAACATCTACCTAACTAGCATATGTAGCAACAGTAGTCCATGGCTTCGGCTCTCTCAGTAAATTTGCATGTTGCAGGGTTTCCTATAGAGCAATATGCCATTTTCCTGTTTCATGTTACTTCAGCATTAACATGGATGTCTGTGAACAATATATTAGCTAAAACATTGCTCGTGACAGATTTATAAAGCTTTAAATGCTCTTGAGGGTCAAACTCGCTGCCCTGAAGTGACCCTGATTATAGAAGTAGGAAACCAGGTGTTGACCTTGGCCTCTGAAAGGCAGTCAGTATCACAAGAGTGGGACCTCCACATCTACGAGTTAAATACCTTGTCGGATGTTTAGTGTGAAAACCAAATTTCTACATTATGTAAGAGCTGCTGCTGGGGGGGGGGGGGGGGGGAGTTGCTAACCTCATCATGAGGACAGAGTATGGCTAGACAGACTGGATCAGTTTGACGGATGAACTTTATAGTCGCAGAGGCATCTGAGGACACACACACACACACAAACACACACAACTCCTCTGCTGTAGCTGCACTAATGTGGACAAACAAATGCACATGCAGCCAGCATGCAAGAACAGAGAAAACCAAACAAACACACTCGTTATGAAAGATGGAAAGAGTGACGGAAAGACAGGCAGACACCACGGTTGGTGGACACCTGGCTGACCTGAAGGAATGAAATAGATAAATGTAGCCCAGAATGAACACATACACACACAAACATACACATACACACGCACACACCGTCTCAACCTAATATCCTACTGGACAGGTTGTGTAAGTGGCAATGAAGTGCTGTGAGGGTCGCTCTGAAGACAGGCAGCTGATTCAGGATCAGCAGAAGAGGTGGTGTAGGGGTCAGTGGAGGAGCGATGCCAGTCAAACTTTGTTTTGATGACATTCCCACTATCTGAAATACCACTCAAGCTGTAGTGCACATGGTATTCCTGTGGCATTTTCCCCAGCGAAGATATGCATGCGCTCCACAATGGTCGAGGTTAATAAACCAGATCAGACGTACATGCTGATTTATAAATCTGACGACCTTTTTATGCTAACATGTAGCCTATTCTTAAATACAAAAGCATCAGGGAAGATTTTCACAGTTACCAGATACTTATTGATTAGAATATTTTGCTGGTTTAATACCTTCCTCAGTCCATACCTTTGTCTATCTGAATCACGTTACCCATCTTTAGACTCCCAGGTCCTGTAAAACTTCTAACTGCGTAATAGTGAACTCAAACTGGACTCCAGCCGTTGACTTTCATGATTAAGCTCTGACTCAGCTAAAGCACATCCTTACGTCTCCTGTCTTACTCCATTCTTATGTTCTCTCACATGGCTGATAGCCTGTGGGCTAGTCGCTGTACTCCATATGACCTGACTTCAGCCGGCTCTTCTGGCCCACACCCCTCTCTCTGAGATGTAATAGATGAACCACGCTGGCTGGGTCAGGGTCTCTACAGGCCCAGGAGCATAAAGTAGAAATACTGCCTCATGGTGGTGCGCCTCCACCAACCATTTGAGTTTCAGTTTACAACCATGTCTTACCAAAGTGTCATCACCTCAACATTTTATACTATTTGACATTTGGGTGAAAGTGTTATGCAAGCCTGTTGTCTCTTTTTAATGTGATTTTTAATTAAGGTTTTGTTGTTATTTTCAACTTTTAGCTGTTTCGTTTTTTAATGAAGCAGCAAAAAGTTGAAAATTGTTTAAATAAGCATTAGAAATTCTGAGGCTAAAAACATGTTTTTTGTGAGGTTCCAGTGACCTTGACTTTTGAACCCCAAAATTGAATCAGTTCATCCTTGAGTACGGGTAAATTCGCCCACTTAGAAGAAATTCCCTCAAGGGGTTCCTGAGCTATTGCTCTCAAAATAATGTACCAGACGGACAAACATAATGGCTGCAACCACCGATGTCTCCAGCATGGAGTCATAACACATCAGCAGTTGAGTGGCAAACCAAAGTAACCTCCTGTGTGGACCAAACCTCATTGAACATGGCTCATTTAAGAAGTCTGTGCAGTTGTGCCAAGTGTGCAGACCTCCTCCTACTGAGAAATTATATTGGCTCCCTAATCAAGTGGGCGTTGTCTGGGAATAAAGCCACAGCCCCATTTGGATCTATGAGAAGCCAACGCTGAAGTCCTTTGGTGTTTACACAACAATTATCCAACAAAAAATTTAAATCAACTTTGATAATCAGAACAGCTTACTGCCATGTAAGCTTAACAGCAAACCTGGCTATTTTCCGGCGCATGGCTCCCTACAGTTCGCCTCACCAAAACTGTCTGATCTGGGATGAGCTGGGGGGGGCTGTCCTCCAGCTGACCTCAGCCCCTCCCTGCTCCTCTGCCTCAGCCTCAGCTCCTTGAGCTGGGATGGGAACTGGGAACGAGCTGGCTCAGGGCTGCTGCAGAGCCACGGGCGCACGATGACGGTTCACCGACAGGACAGAGCGCTGTTCTCTGGTGAGGACAAGCTTCCAGAGTGTCCTGTTGATTCAGCCACAACAGGACATTAATCATATACTTTGAATAAGACAGCAGTCCCCTTACTGGCCACCTATACCTACAGCTGTATTTAGAATAAAATCCATTGTTTTTAAGACCTGAGTCTGGTCTAATGTATGTCTAGTGACAGCCGTATAGCCACCGTTTGAAGAGTGTAGGGGTTTTTTCTCTTGTTTTCTGGCATTGCTAGAGCACTCAATGAGCATTCAGCCTCAGTGATATAAAGAGACTTACTGCAGTGGGTCTGTACAAAGGGATCTGATCTCTTAATTTAGAAGATCAAAGCTTGGCCTAGTTTTACTTAATCCAGCAACACTAAACTTTTGCAACTTTTTTTTATAAATCATTAACCCTGCTGCAGCTGCTCGAACACATATGGACTCGACACAGACGGACGATCCACCCACATAAAAAACAGACCAGTACCCACATCATTCTCTTTGGGTATTGCCTGAATAGGGAGAACTCTGGTGCTGTGGTGTAAAAAGAGAACTGATGTGGACAATGCACAAGGCGGAGGATCTCATAATGACAAAAGTAAAGCAGATCTATCCGTTAGCCTGGTTCCAAAACTGAACCGGGCTTCTCAACTGAACGGGAAAAATTATTTCACTTTATATTAATTCGAGTCAATCATTCTTAAAAGAACAAAAATTGTCTTTGAGGCTACAATATTCATCAATATTTAGTGCAAGAACAGCGCTTGTTTTTTTTGTGCCCCATTTGGTTGCACTCATGCACCCCCTTGCGTTATTACCAAAAAATCTGAGACATGGATCTATATATTTAAGGCTGGCATATCTAACCCAATGCATCATGGGAGACACTCTAGCCACATTGTAGGGTACAGAAAATGAAGGGATGGATGGATAGGGTGGGGCTTTATCAAACTAGCCCTCGTGTTGTTTTGCGATACGTGTATTAAATAGGCATTACTGTAACAGCAGAGCTGATTTCAAAATAAAAGTGAATCTCTCGCAGAATGTGATTTTCACATTTAGTTATTCATAACTTAGTCAGTCTGTGAATAATGAATGAAAAATAAATAAATTACAAAATTAATAAATATTAAATAATAAATACAATAAATAATACTTAGAAAAAAATACCACCTGCAAGCTGTGTTTCAGTAAAAAAAAAAGGTAATTGTGGGAATAATTAAATTAATAAGAATACATTTCAGTGTTTGCAAAAAATGATCACGCTGGTATGATCATGGTTTAATCAAACAGTTATGCTGTTTTGGAAATTATGACAATTTTAAATATATTGTATAATGCAGCACAGCCTTAAAATATAAATACTATTTGTAACCCATATCACCAGGTCCTAGCTTAGAGCCAGATCGACACTACCTTTAGACCCAAAACCAATATTTGTATGATGTTTTTTCCTTTTTTCCAACTGAAGCTTTTCCACTATAATTACAGATGTGTCCTTTAACTTGAAGTGCTGTTTAAAACGGAGGAGGAGGAGACCAGTCAAGAGGCTGACGCAGTGACAGTACACATTCAGTGTGAGGGTGATGTGCATTGACAGGCGGTGGAGAAGAAAGGTGCAGTGGATGTGACAACGTCTCCGTAGCGTGTGTGTGCGCACGCGCATGTGTGTGTGTGTTCATGTTTCCGGTAGAGGCGGGTGGTTGATAGGCCCTGCAGATATTGATAACAAACCCACACATGCAGCTGACGGTGAACCCCTCCTTCTCCCTCCATCTCTTTCTTTGAATCCAAGCCTTTTATGTCATTGTACTCCACACCTCCTTTTCCTAGCCTCAAAACAACCCCCACTTGTCTGTCTGAAAAAAAGAGGAAAACAAAAGCGAGGCAATCCCTCTGTGGCTACTTTAATCCCACCCTAACTTTCACTTGACCTTCTTCACTTCGACGTTCGTTCGGTTTTTCGTTCGGCAGGATTAAGGAGTTGAGCTACGGAGAAGGATTTTCTGACTTCCCTCCTCTATAGTTTTTGTTTTCGCTCATATTTGCATTTCCAGACGTCATGCTTTCTAGCATCCCTCACTGTCACAGATCACAATTCACTCTACTGAGCCAAGCATGGGGAGGGAGCTATTGAGTTCCCCACCAGCAGGGATTGTGCAGTCAGTACAAGTCAAATCAACAGATGAAGTTAACAAGTGCACACTTCAAAGTGCGGTAGAGAGTGTGGGGATCGCTAGTCGCCCATGTTGATGCTTCCCATCTAGAGCTTTCCATGTTTAACAGCTCAAAGGCGAGCCTGAGGCCTTGATATCCACACACTGTATTCTGACATGAGAGCAAAGAGGGAGGTGTTCACTCAGTTAAACACGCACACGCACACACACACACACACACACACACACACACACACACACACACACACACACACACACACACACACACACACACACACACACAATGCACATGAAGATGCACAATGACATACACATTCACAGTCACACACCTTCACATATTAGAAAAGCTCACACGGATGAAGCGCTTTCTGTCATCAGTGAGGGAGGAATTAGTTTTTTTTTCCTTTACGGCTCGGGGATTAAAGTTGCATCGAGAATATATAAAAAGGAGATTTATCCAGCTTTTTTCTACCAAATCACTTCGTGAGTGAAACAGGATGACAGCGCCAGTTTATCAAATTATAGAAAGATGGCAGTGTGCTCAGCTAAAAGTCGTGAGTTATGGATTTTCAGTCAAATAAACATGGTGAATGACATGGTGAAAAGTATGCTAGGGTCATGTTTGACTTTTCAAAGGCTGACACATGAGTGGAAGTTTTCAGATGTCTTGGTCCTCATTCTAACATACACATATTGAAAAATGAGGTTTATGTTATTATCACGTGTCTCGCAGATGAAATGATCAATGGCCAAAATGTTTGTTTGGAGAAAATGCCCAGCTCTCTGTTCTGTGTGAGCACTGAAGAAAAAAAAGCTGGCTCTGTAAATTGGAGCAAGCCACTAGGGCTGGACAGGATATCTTTTATTTTTATTTTTTACATTTAAAGCTTCTATCAGTTTTACAAATATGTTTTGAATGGTTTTTTTTTGACTGCAGGTTTCTAAAAATCTAAATGCCAACAAATATAGATTATTCAGAATATTTAGTTAGATAAAAAAACATCTTGTGAACTTTGGAAATGATTACATTAAAACTGCTAGAGTGGAACTACAGATGAGTATACAGCCTCAACACTCACAATATAACAGACAAAGGTCATAGGTCTTAAGTTTGGTTTTTATCCTGAGCAGTTAAGCTGGAGTAAATGTAAAAAAAAAAAAAGATCCAGAAAGCGGAGTCAAAGTGAAAGGTGTCTGCTGGTGGCTGCTTTAGGAGTTGACAACTAAAAACACTAGCTGGTGGCAGTGCTTAATCAGAAATCCACAGTGCCTGGAGAACATTAGTCAACGCCTAGCTGTAAGTCATTACAGTTTAGGGGGGGAATGAAATTAGAACCAAAAGTTATATTTACAACTATGGAAAGCAAGCAGGTTAAGAAACTGTGATGGGTTCCTCCGTTTCAGCACTCTGGACAGCGTCGCACCTATGCACGCACCCCTTAATTTAACAATACTCATTTCACCATTTCGCAGAACACCTTCATACAGTAGATAAATAATATATGAAGGGTGCTGCAGGCATGAGGAGTTCAAGGTCCTCAGATGATGCATGTCGCCACTGTGTGTGGGGAGAAGAACATCATGTACTGTAGTATGTGAGGGTCTATGCAAGATGTACACCACATCCTCAGTCTCCATCTCATTCTCTTCCTCTTTGAGTCTTCCCTCACCCTTGTTAAGGGTAATGTAGGGGGAACAGCTCGGGACAACTCCCTCCGCCGGAAAAAGCACATCTGCTTGCACAAAGGAAACGTACATCTCTCTTTCTTTTTCTCCAGACATCGGCCACACCACTCGTCTCTGAGTCTAAGCAAGCCAGGCTGCCCCATATAGAGCTTGCTCACGCACACACGACCATGCTGACAGAGGCGATCCTGCAGGTCAGGCTGATCTCTGGAGGTTTAGGTTAAGTGGACGGTAAATCATGAGCAATGCAGCAACCCTGGTGGAGGAACACTTGACAAGGCTGTGAGAGTGTTGAAGGGAATTTCAATAGAAGAGATATTTTCTTAACATTGTTCACATTGTTGTTTAACATTATTATTAATTAATACATGTACGAAAGTATTAAATACACACTCATATCAATTTGACCAAAAACCTCTAAAGTGAACGACTTGGCTGTACTTTGTGGTAGTGCTATTTAGCAGTTGTTAGCATGCTAACTTGCTAAACTGAGGATGGTGAAGATTGAAAACTTTAAACATGCTACCAGCGTGTTAGCTTTGACATTGTGAGCATGTTAGCATTCAGCTCAAAGTACCACTGGGCCTTATTGCAGTACACTACAGTACACTATTAACACTTGTTCATACTCCAGTACAGATAGATAGATCGATTAGATATATATTAACTTTGCCTTTCATACTATTCACAGGGAAAGTGTACAGCAGTAGGAAGTTACATTGCATCGGGCTCATGAGTTGAATTTAATTTAAAAATAAAAAGTTCTCACAAAAGTAAAAGGGTATGCAAATACAGGATTAAATTGTAAATGTAAGATACAAATTTCTTACCACAATACAATACAGACAAACAGTCAAGAACTCACACCCTCCTCTGAACAAACTACAGTTGTGGATATAAGTATGCAGACATGAAGAAACCGGGGATGCGTTGGCTTATTTATAATACAACCAAGGAAAGGTGAATACAGTACGTACATTCAGTGGACGAAATAAGTGTCCAGTTTACTTTTCTAAAGCAGTCAGCATGCTGGTAATGCGGACAGTCTGCACCGATACTGGTCACAAATACTGGGCTGCAGATTTGCACAGTGACCCTCACCGACTTGTGCAGATGAAGAAATTTAGGTCTTGCAGTCCATCGTAGCCATAGACACATGGAAAAACCATGAATTGGCTTTTAGTGCTTCATAAATGACCTTAAACCTTTTATGTGGCGATCTTCATGGGTCCACTCCAGCCACATAGGACCCGAGACCGAACTAGGGACCCGTACAGGTTTGGATCTACAGTTTATACGGTCAATCAGGTCCTGTTCCAACACTGTGGGTCCTTGGAGTGTTTATAGAGTTACTTATCTTATTTTAGAAGTAATTTGTCCCTTTTTTATATACACCTTTTTTCACATAACAGCCCTTTTATTTGTTCAGCTCTGTGTAGATGTGTGTTGTTTTTCAGTTAAGCTGATGATCATGATAAAATGTAGCAGGCATCTATATCTACTCTGTGTCTCCTGAAGTGCATCTCCTTTCATGTTTGGAACCTGACTTCAGTCAGCCGTTGGTTCTGGAAGAGAAGCTATAAAAAAAATGATGGCTGGCAAACATCTTTAGACACTGCACAATCACCTTTCATTTCTTTTTCTATGTGTTTTTTTTCCTAAGCCGCAGAATGAGGGCGAAAAGAAAAACTGGTTTCTCTCTTTCCAAAAAAGAAGGAAAGAGTAATAAATGAATGGGTTTTGTAACCAAAGAGGCACATCTCTCAGAAGCGATAGAAAAATCGTTTCCCCGCGGCACACACTAATCTCTAAGCTTTACATTGAAAAAAATCCACCGCCTCCAAAGGTTACATCCAGAATGACTAAGAGTCGGATATTAAAAATATCTGAAAAAGGAAATAATGGTGCACATAATATGAAAGGCTGCGAGGGACGGGAATAGAAATGGAAAAAAGGAGCAGTTAGACATTAGAGAAGAGGTTTAGTTCAGGTTGGTTAGAAGAAGAAAGAGAAACCCAACAGACAGGTAAGTGTGTGTTAAATATCAGTTTATTAGCACAAGGTGAAGGCAGACAACAGAAAGAGGCACGTCTATAAAAAGGAGATACTTTTTGGAATAAACACATAACAGTGATCTAAACTTTGTGGCACATACAATATGTTTCTATGCATCCAAGAAGTAAAATAGGAAAAAATATATATATTTAGTACCCAGGTGAAATAATCTGTTTGTTGTGTCTGTAGCTGACCTTAACCTCTGACCCCTTTTATGGAGGTCTCCAGTGATCTTCTGTTCATTTACAGCCGTGAGAGTAGAACATGTTTTACAAGGACTGGAGCTGTGCTTGTTATAAACACACACAGATGGAAGTGTGTTCACGTACACGTTTAAAATATCACTCTGCCAGGCCGAGGACTAGTTACTCTAAGAGAGAGAAAAACAGCCGTGTGGGCGTGCTGTAGAACATTCACAGTTTTTTATCTTAATGCCACCAACCGAACAGAGGTGAATGGAATTATATTTGTAGTACAACTATTTTTATATATTTTATTTGTATTATTTCGTTGCACTAGCTTGGAGCTAACGGGACACTGTCACCTTACTGATAAATCTTAAATTAATTTCCAGTAAACTAAGAGGTTTGACGGACTCAATTCACTACACAACGACAACAGACACAACAAACGCATGTTGTTTATAGGAAAAGCAAACACGGAGGTAAGGGACTAAGATTAACATTTATACAATTAAAAATAATCAGATTGACTGAGGTAAGAATTAAAAACTAAAGACACACATTACAGTGAAATGGAACAGAAGGCAGCTCAAAGACTACAGGGACATTCCCTACATTGTTCACACTAATGATTGTCCATTAAAGGTCTGGCTTTAGTATTTATTAATCCATATATTTGGTTAAAGGAGGATTGTGCAAAGCGGATAAAGCGTGAAGGTTTGACAGCTCAAAGAGATTGCCAAGAGAGGTGATCGTCAGAGAGGGCTGAAGAGTTAAAAGAGTTTCATTGTAGAGAAGAAAAACAAAATTGACAAAAATGCAAATAGTCTTCGGGTGGGTTGAAATGCGATTCTGTTTTGTTATTTTGCCTGCAAATTTGTGCCGGTCGCTGGGTGTCGACGGATTGGGCTTGCAGCACCGGCGACTCACTTTGAAAGCTTTCAGACAGGAGGACAAGGGGGCTGGCTGCTAGACGGTGTGTGTGCCCCGAGTGTGTGTGTGTGTAAAGAGAGGGAATGAACTTACGAACTTACTGTCTGCTTCAGGGTGATGCTGAGACAGAGAGGGAGAGAAACTAGAGGGGCTGCAGATGTGCATGATTCTTGACCTCATTTGATTTATTTGGTAATGCCACAGTAGGCTTTTTATACATTTGTAAAGCTGAAATGAATTTGTATGTATTTTTTGTAAATATTGGGACACGAGCACACGATTTGCAAATAATAAGTGATCAGAGAGAAACGGGCATTGGAACGGTGGAAATAAGTAAAAGTGGTACTTGGTAACAAATTTCCAAGAATAAAAAACAAAGAAAAAAAAACACACATTGAATTTCAAATGCCACTTGTGTGTTTGTCCAAAAACAGTTGTGTGTCAAAGACACCCAGTTCACCCAGCGGAGTGAATCACAGTGTGCCACACATCATGTGGAGGAACAGCGTGTGCTGGAGTCAGGACAGCGTGGCTTAGCAGAGTGTGCGTGTGCACGTATAATAAAGTTTGTGTGAGCTCTGTCATGGGTGAAAATAATGTGGTATCTCATCCACATCCTCAGACATCCTCCTTCACACTGGATCAAAGCAGCCATGGGCAGTTTGTGTGTCTGTGTGTGTGTCGCACAGGGGTGAGGGGAGAGGTGCACAGAAGCGGAAGCACAGCTGATTGACGATCGGCATGGCGATGGAGGCGGGGTCTAGTCTTCTGAAGCATGGGGATTGGGAAAAGGAGGAGAGGAGAGAAAACGGAAAAGAAAATGGAAGTGTAGTAAAAAAAAAAGGGGGGGAAAGAAAGAGTAGAAAAAGTATGTCGACAAAAGATGGTTCATTCAAGAGAGAAAAATAATAAGTGGCATAAATAAATAAAAAAGTGAATAAGAGGAAGGGATGAGGAGGGAAAAAAGGAAGAAAGCAGGTTAGTAAAGCTTTCATAAAATCAACTTGTCAAACAAAAGTCAAATACTTGACCAACATGAGTTATCTTATTCTGAAGGTTTTAAGTCAGATCTGCTTTTGTCGTCTTTTATTGGTCAAGTATTTGGGAGGACATTCTGTACCGTGTACTTGTGTTTACGTGGCGTGCAGAAGCATCATGCATTGGAGGAGCAGCGTCCCAACACAAACATACGCACGCACGCGCGCACACACACACACACACACGCACACACACACACACACACACACTTGCTCTGTCAGGATACGCTCTCAATTCTCTGACCCAGTTACTACTTATACAGCCTGCGTCCTCTCCCTGGGGTCTGCTGGAGCGGCGGTGATGAATGTATGCAATGCACCTCGAAGAGGCCAGATGGTCTGCACGACTGGAGTAGGGCCGCCGAAAACAGTTCTATCACACCTCGCACTGATTTCTGTTGAAATCTGAGTTTAACCAAAACTTAAACAGAGCATCCAATACAAACATGCAAGCGTAGAGCTCCGTAACCATGGTTACGAGCTACAGATGCCATGCAAACAGCCGGACAGCTAAAGTGGGAAACATGCCAACACACAGACTTTTACATGCTGATCACTCCTCCTACTGCCACCAACATCCATCCCACACAGGCTTCCAGTCAGTGGACCAAACACAGTCCATAAAAGATGGCAAGTTTGACAGCTTTATCCTTCCCAGAGTGCACTGGTATCCGCTGGCAGAGAAAAACACCCAGTGCCAGTTTAATTCCTTAGAAGATAATAGTTGTTTTGAATATTTTTTTAAAGTAGAATGACACATTGCCAGATTGGCTGGCAAATTGGGCAAAGTTTACTACACCACCTACACACATAGACTGTAAATAAGAAGTGGATATAGTCGCGACTTGACGCTACCCATTGTTTTTTTGCAACCAGAAGTGACAGGAGAGGGTGGAGCTAAGTACAATCAAACACTAAATAAGGCATTTGTTTCAGGTCCAATCTGCAGCTGGTTAAGATTAGTTTTATTCACTGCCCAGCAGAGGCAGAAGTTCCACAACAAAGCTCTAGAATTCTCTCTGACCAGAATGAGTTCTGGTCATTATTATATACGGGGTTACAGTAAAATAACAGTTAAACAAAAAGTGTGGATTGGGTTTAGCTACTCAGGAAGGACGAGGGTCATTGAAACTATCGCCACCCAAGGTGTGTATAAGTTGACAGTCCAGGGAATGAGTCGGTCTGGGAACCCAACTCACAGCTCTGCAGTAGTGGCTTCTCATGGGCTGACTACAGGTCTGTTTTACAGAACAAAAAGGTGATTTGATACAATAAGGTGTGACCTCTTACAGGGTCTCTCTCTTTACACCACACCTAAAGGTTTCACTCACAGAGGTTTGTTCATTAATGTAACGTAGTTTCATCTGCACAGAGGTTACTGTTACACAGAAGTGGCAGGAAAACATAAAACAATACAGTTAATTCATCTAAGAAAGCTCTAACGTTATCTTCTGCTTTAGAAACTGGAAAACATAAATCCATACAGACACTGTCCTTCTGCCAAGAGGATGGAGCTTTGACTATATAAGATTTCACCGACACCAAATTGCTGCATTTCATTCTGCTTTTACTGAATAAAACGTCTGAAAATGTCTCCCTTTAACCTTCAAGGCTGAAGTGGATTTGCGTGTTGTCAGTGGAGGAGACCTTTCATACTGATTCATACACCCATGCAAAGTCCTTCCTCTTCTAATGACATGCACAGCAGCTCTGCAGCTTGAAAAGGAACGTCTGCATGGCGACAAGAAAAAGTGAGCGTTCATGTTTAAGCTTAGAGATGGGGGGGACCAGACTATTGAAAAATAAAAGTCTGATGAGCTGATTTCTAAGATGTACCACGCATAAACACACAAACACACACACACACACACTGCAGAAAAACAGTTCCCCTCTCAGTCTATTTCAGGGTAAGTAGACAGCCAGAGGGGCAGACAGAGATGCTGTTCATTAGACACAATAAATATTCCTCTTTAGAGCAGCATCCTTTCGCTGTGGCTCATTATCTCCAATAAGAGATAACACTAAAACAATTTATTCACATCACAGGCAAAGAAAGGACTGTCTTCAATTGCTGCGTTATTCCATTTATTAAAAGGAGTACATGTGATATTATCAGGGGGAACATTTGACAATCGCCTGTCCTCAACTGAGATTCATTTCCATCACTGATTATGCAAATGACCTACTTTGCACTTCACTACTGATTGAAATTGAAGTCTTACTGATTAGCTCTCTTAGCCAGCTGGAGAAAGGCAGCGGTGTAAAGTCGCAATGGGTGACGCGTTTTATCCAGGTGACAACCTCCAGTTCTGCCAAGTGACACCGATGTGGAAGTGTCCTAAAACCTGCATTCTATCTACTGACCAGCAGGGGGCGACTCCTCTGGTTGCAAAAAAAGAAGTCAGATTGTATTGTATTGTTCTCTTGATTTATTACCTCAGTAAACATTGTAAACATGAGTTTATGGTCTCAATCTCTAGTTTCAAGTGTTGATGTTCATTTAGTAAATTATGGTCCATTTAGAGTCAAGGAGACCAAAAAGCAGGTAATCCTTTCAGGCTAAATGCTTTGGCTGTGATTGACAGGTCGCTGCCCCTACCGGAGCTGTACACAGAGTCACTACGTCACTCCTCCAGATTCCTAATATGGTAACTTCTGTTATTTAATTACAAAAAGCAAAGATCGGCGACGGCCGTAATCCAAGATGGCGAGAGCCAAATCGCTGAACTCGAGGCTTCAAAACAGCAGTCCACAAACCAATGGCTACGTCCACTTCTTCTATACAGTCACTTGTTTTATCACAAATCTTTAAACAGATTCCTGCTCCTCAGAATTGAAAACATATGGGTTTTACAGCAGGGTCCCTCATTCCTCTCTGATAAAACGTGAACGTGGAAGAAAACATGAAGGTCAGTCTTCAGTTAATTTGCAGATTCATAGTTTACACTAAAAAAGACAAGAGGAACTTATAAATACAAACATAATGCACTTTTGAAGATTCATTAGGCTTGTCGTTGGAAACAATGCACCTGGAGTATCTTACGACAACTAGTCGGTTGTACTTTTACTTATTAAACACAATTTTGGACAGCAACCTTTACTTGAAGCGATAGTTCAGATGTTTTGTAGTGGGTTTGTATAAGGTACTTCTTCATAGTC
Source organism: Anoplopoma fimbria (assembly GCF_027596085.1). NCBI lineage: Eukaryota > Metazoa > Chordata > Actinopteri > Perciformes > Anoplopomatidae > Anoplopoma > Anoplopoma fimbria. The sequence goes on from NC_072469.1 coordinate 13,036,918, forward strand.
AGTGTATTACTACAGAAGATGGATTTAGGAGAAAACAGACAGGAGTACCAGCACGGGAACAAACTAATGAACTGCTGTGGACGATTTTTAGTAGATCAATTTAAGTGTATGCTATATTCAAAATATTTTCACCAATTTACCTTGGTGTCAGCCCTTGCCGACTGGGAACTGAAACCGTTATCTAGGCTCTCTTTAAAGCCACAGGACTCCATTAACAAAAACAGCAATGTAACCTCACAGAACATGGGAGTTGCTGGTCTACAGCTGCCTCTCATTTTACATCCAAACAGTGGAACACTAAAATATGTTTCTGAAAACACTTGAGGCGAGAAATACGCAATACAGTAACTAACTTTTGATTTCTTTCCTGATTTTGTCTATCTGATCCATGTACTACTGTCAAGGCTAGACCGACAGTTAGAGCAATTAGGACAAATAATTATTTTTTTGAAGTTACCAAATTTGACTTTAAGTACATTATTAATTATTAATTTGCTCACTTTTACTGTTAAAAAAAACAAGAACACAAAAGAATAAAGTTTTTCTACAGGGCTCCTGAGTTTACCGTTACAAGGAACTTGACATTTAATATGTTTCTGATCGTAACTCATATTTTTTAATCATATCAATGCCTTATTGTCGTTGAACTACTTTGAATGAACGGCTGGGAGAATTAAGAGCAGCAGCCTTGTTTTTAAGGATGTTAAAGACCCACGAGAGCAGCTCACATCCTGCTCTGACAGGCTACTTATATCAGAATACACACACACACACACACACACACACACACACACACACACAGAGGATCAAACTGAGGTGAAGAACAAGGAGGAAGTAAAGACGGTTGAAAGACAAGAAAAGACCAACGGCCCGTGATTGGTGGATGAGGATGACCAGGCGACCTTCACCAACGGCAGAGGGAATTGTGGGATATGTCTTACCAGGCTTTTGCACCCCGTGAGCTTCCTGCTCTCCATTCTCCAGAGTCGCACCCGTGTCTGCACAGCACACACACACACACACAAAACAAGCAGACACATTACTATCCATCTGAGTGCTGATGGCCTGACGAGATAGGAAAAATCAAAGTGCACGGTATCGGTTTTGTTCAGCGGAAATATGACAGATTGAGCCCGGCATCGAATGGAAACCATTGACCCAGGTATCCGAAAGGGCAGATCGCTACAGACATGTGTGTAGTCTACCACTGGATGAACCAGTTAGGAGCACACGGGCCTGTTGTGGTCAGACTGGGGGCAGGCAGAGGGCAGAGCATATTAGTCAGTGTGGGACGCTGAGAGATATGATACTGTGTGACATCTGACTGCTGAATCACAGCACTTTATTTATCCTATGTGCACACACACACACACACACACACACACACACACACACACACACACACACACACACACACACACACACACACACACACACACACACACACACACACACACACACACACACACACACACACACACACACACAACACAGTTTTACAACAAGGCTCCGACACACAAGCATCAATCAGACAAAGAAATGTGGCTATATTCATATATATGTCTATAAATGATATATATATATATATATATATAATTCATAGTCATACACAGTAGTGCACATGCACACACACACACACACGGTAAATGGACTGCTATCCAAGTGCTTAGCAAAACAATTGCTCTGGTTCACTCATGTACTCACTATTCAGACATTTATTGTAGTGAACTGATTGGTCAGAAGCGGTTAATTGGTAGGTTATGTTACCATGACAACATAACCATGTTAAAAGTGAGCCAACTAACAAGAAAGCGTGCAAAAAAGTACATGCCAACAAAAAACAGCAAAACAAAGCGTACACGTGTATACAGTACACACATGAACACATTAAAGTGCAGGCATGCAAAACCCCGAACGGGCATGCAAGAACACACACATACACACACACACACACACACACAAGGCATGATTAATTTATGTCCGCACCAACACACAGGACACCACGGATCAAAAACACAGGACACTCATCAAAGTGCACGTTACATGCACATCAGGGCACTAAACCAACAACTCTGGTCCAAAAACAAACAAAACAAAAACAAATCTTCCTCCGTCTAGCTCTCCTGCTGACAGAGGACAATAACTGGCCGACCGCCTCGCCCTGCAGTTTTGGCACTCTGCGTGTCAGCATGTCTGCGTTTGTCCAAATGAACACGGCGTGCCACAGCGGATCACCGGCAACACCGCCCACGGCCCGTCCCGTGGCCTGCTGTCACCGACGAGGGCCCACACGCAGTCTGACTGTCTGACCAAAGTGTTGGGGGGTGGGTGGGGGAACCGAAATGGGCCCGAGAGCCAAGTCAGCCCTGGTTAACTGTCACTTCCTTTTATCTGGTTACTCACTCAGCTGTGTATTTGATCCATCTATCTGCTTACACACATTCCTATGTACTATCTGTGCTTCTCTTCTTTTTTTTTTAGCTTCATGGCATATTAACCCCATAATTCATAACTAAACTAAATCAAAAACTTTGCATCAGCTTAATATTCATACAGCAATCCTATAATAAACTTTTCCACACATATGCAATCTATCACTGTACCATGGCTGTATCTAAGACTATTAGATTAACAAGGAAAAAACCTCTTCAAGCTAATTCCTGAGCCCTCACCAAAAGTATTACTTTGTCCATATACAATATAAAACCATCACAGTTCTACTGCAAATTTTTTTAAATGAACAGATTTAATATGTACCTTATGACACAATAACATCTAGGCCCATTACATAGACTATTAACTGTCAAGGACACATTATAGTTTACATGAAGAACCTTGACACAAACACCGGGGTGGTTAACCATCATATGTATTGACTTTGGAACTATACCAGCTACTGGAGCAGCAGGTGGGACAGTTGGACAGTGAGCGCTCAGAGTCAAAGCATCGAGCCGCTACTCTGCTTATCTTCAGGCTGCTATCTTCCCTGCGGCTGAATGGCAGCCCGGTAGATCGGAAACGGCAGGCAGGGTGTCCGGAGGTGTTTGATACTATCTGTCATTGAGGAGCAGCTGCAGTTCGTGTTACATTAAACAGATTCTCATCCCGTTCAGTGCGGACGGAATCGGATACAGAGGTGAACGTGATGTGGTTCAGGACGGGATGAACGGGGATGAAGGTTTGAGAGGAGACAGAGTTTCTTTAACTTTGAAGCTAATTTTAAATCAATATATTATTCAATAATAAACGAGTTGATGCTCCCTGAACAACAGAACCTGTGATAATATTAGAACCCCATCCCATGCTCCATCGGGGTCCATCGTATCGGTCTCACCTGCCCTGGTGTCGTCGTTGTCCAGCAGGGGGATGTAGTCCGTCTTCCCCACCGTCTCCCCGACCTTGTCGTCGAAAGCTTCCGCCTCCAGCTGGGCCATGAAGTCCCTCTCCACCAGGCTCTCCGGGCCCGGCTGGGGAACGCTGTCCGTCAGCGCGTCGCTCAGACTCAGGTCTAACTCCGCCATGGCTGCACACAAACAAAGAGAGAGAGAGGACAGTAAGCCTGCTATCATGCTAAACACACTAAATGTCCAACAACAATGCTCCTGTCCATCAAAACCCCAAAACAAACGTCCCCAATCAGTATAATCCCTCTCTTTCACACAGTAGCAGCAACCTCAAGTCAGACCTATAAACATGGCCATAAACTCCGATATAACCACTCCCACATAAAGCTGGTAAGGTGATACGCTGAAAAACAGAGGTTGAAATTATTCTGAATAATACAAAATTAGTTTTTTTCAACGCCAAGACAGTGTGCTTCTAACAGGAAACGTAAAAAGTAGAAATATTAACGTATAATGTTTACAGAAAAGTGTAGCCTGGTGTGTCTCCCTATCCTCTTCCCAAACAAAGAGGAGTTCATTCTCACTCAATTGTCCCTCAAGGCTCCCTTACAGCTTTTCCAAACTTGTGAATCACCACAACTATGTCACTGAGCATACAGTCCAGGTACAAAAAATAATAGGCTAATGGGTCCGGTAGTATGCAGTTAGCAATGGACAGACAGACTTGCACGCACACACGACCAAACGCATGTTCTCCTATAGGCAACCGTCTGGTGGCGATAATAAGTATGAATGGATAAGACTAGAAAAACAACACTTTGATAATGATTTAGCCGCGTTTCTGAAAATCAACTTCACATACCCTTGAAAAGGAAAAGACAAAGTCCCAAGAAGTAATCACATTAAAACCGTGGGGAAACCTTCTAGTCTGAACTATTTGATGAAAAAATAAATCACAAAAATGCAATTGAAACAATAACAATATGGAACCTAGGACACATCTTAAAAGTTGTCACTTTGCAATCAAATATAGCCCAGTTTTGCATTTTAAGAAAATATGTCTGGATTCTGAAAAGTTGCTAAATGTGTTTACCCGACTTTGGCAAATTAGAAAGGGAGAGAAGGAGACTGACCAAGGCAGCTGAAAGTGAGCGATAAAGATGAAAGAAGAGGAGGTAAAGCTGAGCTATGGAGGGAGAAACTGAGTGAGAGATGGAAATGGAGAGAAGTGGTTAAAGGAAGTGAGGAGGCAAAATCTAACACTATGCAATGACAACAGATTAACAAAGTGATTACAGCCTATTGCATCATAGAGCCCAGGAAGTCTTAAATCTGACAAACACGATAGACAAAATGACTAGATCTCTTTGGTTTCCATGATCAGGGGAAAATCTGATGTGAGCTGGACTGGACTACCGCAGGACCTGGATCCAAATGGTGGCATGGAATCTATCCTAAAGAAGCACACACTGGTTTTCTGACCTCTGAGGTATTTAGAACCTACATGTAATGCAACTACCTGCCACGAGGAGGCACAGTTCTATCTGGGATGTTGCTGTCTGAAAGAAATGCATGACTTGGTGCTCCAACACAGAAGCACAGTCTGTACCCACACCCACACCACCACACACACACACACCACACACACACACACACACACACACACACACACACACACAGAGATCCAGGCAGCAGTCATCAGCCCGTCTGGGAGTTCAGCTGACCAGCAGCCACCAGGGGACTTTCATGAGTCATGCTGTGTCATGCTGTGTCATCTTCCAACTATAAGTAGTATAGTATTTAGGGCACCAGCAGCAGCCAACCTCCCTCTGCTCACCGTGTTAATCCCTCTCCTCTCCATCTCCATCTTTACACTCCCCCTTTTATCGTCTACGGCATACTTTACATCTCTACCCCGTACCAAGCATCCCTCTCTTTTTTGTCTGAAATCAGTCAGCTTCCTCAAACAGATGCAGCCCAAAGTCAAATATGACTCAACGGCCCCCTCTGCTGGAGTATCTTCTAATTACAACAAGTGAGCAGGTACCAGGTAAACTTAATTCTGTTTGTACTTACCATCCATGGATGGCTTTTATTAGTTTAAGTTTCATGGTTATCTTAGTGCTTGGGGAAAGCTCTATGTTGGTCTAACATCACGATGACCTAAAGCATAGAGTCAGAATGGTTTTACCAGAACTGGACCGACTTGCACAGAGCCCTGATCCCAACCCCGTCCCACACCTCTGTGGTGAACTGGAAGGACTGTGAGCCAGGTCTTACCTCCAGGACTTCACAGACATAAGATGATCACCTGATACAGTGGTGTTGTGCTTTGTTGCACGACATCTCTGTCACAGTTCCAATGTGAAATGGTAGCGTAACATCCTACAGAGAGAGAGCGTTTTGCAGGAGCGCCTGACTGCTTTTTTGTTGCGCAAATAGATATCAGAGTGTTTTTAGCAGTAAGCTCTGTCTATTTTTATCCATTATTGTTAGGCAACCACTAAATGCAGCCAATGTTAGCCACAACAGAAACCACAAACTGTACGCTACCTAATAGTACAGTTTAACTTAATGAATATAACTTTTTAATATCATTTTTATCATTATTAAGTCCACACTAATCCTGCTGTTTTCTGATCAGGTCATGGTAACTTCAGTTGGTTAAGTCATATAGCTATGTGTAGAATATTTTTTTTACTTTGGTGAACAATGTGAGGGCATTTGGCCTTGGCGGAGGTCTGCGCTCTCTAGGAGTGCCCTCCTAGTAAAATATTAAAATCATGTCAACTGTTGATAAATGCAGCCATTCACTTCACAAAATAATTCTAATCTTCTAAAGACATGTTATCCTGTAAATAACACAATGAACCAGCCATTCAATAAATCAGACAGTCTTCCAGTTAGTGAGTTAATCATTCAGCCAAAGTCCTCCAGACTCTACATACAGTGAGCAATAGATGGTTTCTGAGGCAGGAACATAAATAAACTAGACGTGGGCGTACATATGACGTGGCTGACTGCCAGTGTATCAGCAGGCTAACTGAGCCCCGGTGCTGAGACCAGGGTGTGTCGCAGGAGGACTGCTGCCTCCAACCACAAAACCATGCTGGTCAGAAACACTGCCCCAGTTTCCATATTTAACCCCACATCATCTGTGTATGTTTAGTACACACTGTGCCAGCTGCAGACTGAGCCGGGTAGTCCATGCCACCCAGTCCACCAGCTGATATGGTTTAAAACACAGTACAGACCTGTCACAGCCGTTGTGGAGCTATAGGAGTCTATTCCTTCTGCTGCTTCAGCTTCCATTTCTACAGCAAAGTCGCCACAGGACCACGGGAGCAGAACCTTTTTTATAAGCCTTTTGTTTTGACCCTAGCAAGGTGCCATAGTTTGAGCCCAGCTCGTTTTCCCAATTCCCGCTCCCAAGTTTGGTGTGTCCACTCGGAAATAATCTGGATTCAACAAAGGAAGGAAATCCATGGAAGAGGCAGTTTCTATTGTGTCGAGTGCCAGGGTGTGTGAATGTTACGTGTTGATAAGTCATGTGTGTCTGAGGGTGTGACGGCCTCTCTGTTGGCCCTTTCAGGAACAGCATAAAGGCTAACGTATTTTATTAGATTTATTATAAAAATATATGTGGTGTTTTCATTATAGCCCAGACATTGGATGTCTGAGGCCTAAACTGATATTTCTATGACTGAGTTAAAAAATATATATATACAGTGCTGTGAAAAAGTATTTGCCCCCTTCCTGATTTTTTTTTTTTTTGCATATTCTTCACACTTAAATGTTTCAGATCATCAAACAAATTTTAATATTAGACAAAGATAACCCGAGTAAATACAAAAGGCAGTTTTTAAATGATGATTTCATTTATTTAGGGAAAAAAGCTATCCAAACCTACCTGGCCTTATGTGAAAAAGTAATTGCCCCCTAAACCTAATTGGTTGTGCCACCCTTTGCGGCAACAACTGCAATCAAGCGTTTGCGATAACTGGCAATGAGTCTTTCACATCGCTGTGGAGGAATTTTGGCTCACTCGTCTTTGCAGATGCTTTAATTCAGCCACATTGGATGGTTTTTGAGCATAAACGGCTTGTTTAAGGTCATGCCACAGCATCTCAATCGGATTTAAGTCCGGACTTTGACTAGGCCACTCCAAAACCTTTGAGCCATTCAGAGGTGGACTTGCTGGTGTGTTTCGGATCATTGTCCTGCTGCATAACCCAAGTGCGCTTGAGCTTGAGGTCACAAACTGATGGCCGGACATTCTCCTTCATGATTTTCTGGTAGAGAGCAGAATTCATGGTTCCATCAATTATGGCAAGTCGTCCAGGTCCTGAAAACTGACCTTAACTGAGGCAAGTAAGGCCTGCAGTTCTTTAGATGTTGTTCTGGGGTCTTTTATGACCTCCTGGATGAGTCGTCGATGGGCTCTTGGAGTAATTTTGGTAGGCCGGCCACTCCTGGTAAGGTTCACCACTGTTCCAAGTCTTCTCCATTTGTGGATAATGGCTCTCAACGTGGTTCGGGTTACAAAGCCTTAGAAATGGCTTTGTAACCCTTTCCAGACTGATACATGTCAATTACTTTGTTTCTCATCTGTTCTTGAATTACTTTAGATCGCGGCATGATGTGTTGCTTTTTGAGATCTTTTAGCCTACTTCACTTGTCAGACAGGTTCTATTTAAGTGACTTCTTGATTCAACAGGTCTGGCAGTAATCAAGCCTGGGTGTGGCTAGTGAAATTGAACTCAGCTTTCCAAAAAATGTGGTTAATCACAGTTCATTCATGATTTATCAAGGGGGGGCAATTACTTTTTCACATAGGGCCAGGCAGGTTTGGATAGCTATTTTCCCCTTAATAAATGAAATCATCATTTAAAAACTGCATTTTGTATTTACTCGGGTTATCTTTGTCTAATATTAAAATTTGTTTGATGATCTGAAACATTTAAGTGTGACAAATATGCAAAAAAATAAGAAACCAGGAAGGGGGCAAATACTTTTTCACAGCACTGTATATCCTTTTTTTGCCAACTCATAAAAGGTTGAAGCAAGTTTATTTTTGTGGGCTAAATTAATAAGAAAATAATTCCCTTCTTCCAAAGCAGAAAACCTTTAAAAAGTATCTGCACTGCAATGACTGTACATAAACCACTGCCTACTCAGAGGGACTCTGGTGGATATTCATCATTTGGGTTTTGCATAGGATGACTTGCATTGCAATTTTTTGTCTTTACTTTTTATCACTGTGGCAACCTAAGGGCATTTTGTTATTATTATTATTATTATCTGCCTTTCTGCCCCGCCTGTTTGGTACCGTCACTGTCCGTCTAAAAAAGACCTCACTTGTATTTGTAATTTGTGAAAAAATAGGGGGTGTTCCATAAGCTTCACCTTGGCTGGACACCAACTTTCTCCTATAGCGTCTGTCAGGGTGATGCGTGACGTAACACTCAAGACCTAATCCCAAAAATCACTCCTGGTGTCCCTTTTATATACCAAAACACATCTAATGTTGTGCATGATTAATCCCCATGAAGGTCGGGGGGGTAAGGAGGAGCCTTGGAGCTTGTTGCTCAAGGACACTTCAGCTGTGAGGATCCTCCCTGATGTTTTATTTTTTTTCAACAGAGAGAAAAAATCTGCATGACCTGGATCTGAACTAAACTTCCTTGAAGAACAATCTGGGTTGTAATGATAAGATCTTTTATGATTCATAAATCATTAACCCATAATCATTTCTCAGGAAAACTTGATTCTTATAAGGCTGGCGAGGATCAAAGGGGTCGACCTGTGACCCAACATTTGCTGCTACGGTTTGAAACCCGATCCAGATGGCTGCTGGGATATCTAGAGTGCTCCAAACTGTGCCTCCGAGCAAGGCACTGCAGCTACAACTGTTCCAGCCAACTACAATCATCTCAGACATGAAAAGACAAATTCCTCTTTGCTGGTGAAGAATGGCTAATAAAGTCTGGGAAAAGGGAGTGTGTGTGTGAGTGTGAGTGTGTGTGTGTGTGTGTGTGTGTGTGTGTGTGTGTGTGTGTGTGTGTGTGTGTGTGTGTGTGAGATCACTAAGCCTAAAGAGCTGCATGATCAACGTCATTCCGAAAGTGATATTCGTATGCTGTATGGAGATTGTGACAGATTAGGTTTTAACCAAACCTTACTGCCTCCAGCTACGACAACTCTATTACTTAAAGGGTTTTGGTTTTTGAGTTCACTGTCTAATGACAATGTGGCTGTGAAAACAACTGCAGGGGGGTTTAGCATCCCTACATTACCACCATGTGTTAGGGATCACACAATACCAGAAATTCAGGAGCCAATATTAGTGAAATACATAAAAATAAATAAATCCTATGTGTTTCAGCATACACTCCTTTATTTACGTTTACATACTGTTTTTGTGCAAATTTATTATTAATCTCTGATCATTTTTCCTCTAGCTTTTCTCACATCTCTTTTGAAAACTGAAAAATAAACACAAGGTAGAGAGCTTCAAAAGTGTTCTTGTTACTCAAAATACTATATGCAAGAAATTGGGTGTTTTTTTTAAACACAATTAAAGAGAAGATGAATAAATTTGTTATGTGAAGACGGAACATTTTATGTTCACAATAATTTGAGTATTGGCACCATCCTCCACAATATCTGTTATTTTAATAAAAATAAAGCTATACAAAGCACTCCACGTGGACACAAAAATGTACTGTGTCAGGTGTTATTAGGAGCGTAGTGTGTAGTGTGTATTAAAGTAGACAGCCTCAACATGGTGTGGAAAAACAAAGTGTTCAGAGGCCTGGGCCTGGAGCCACTGTGTGCAAAGCTCGCCTCTGATGTCACTTTCTAAGAGAGGTGGGACACTTCCTCCAACTGCTCAACTTACTCGGTTACCATGCCAGCGTGTGTGTGTGTGTGAGAGAGCTAGATCGTACCGCTGCTTGAATGCCTTTCTTATTCCTCAATTATGCAAGTAGAGTTTCCTGTCCACTGCTATGCTTCTACAGACCCAGGATCTGTCTTTAAATGCAAATGTGGAAGATGGTAGACTGCACTTCTGTCTTTTGTTCCAGCTGATCCACAGAGACAGCTGACAAGGGACTTTTAGCCAGGGCTCTCGCTCTCTCTCTCTCTCTCCCCTTACCCACACACAAACACACACCAAACTCACACACAGGGCCCGCTTATACACAAAATTATGGATTCAATTACAAACTGGAGCCTTTTGTCTCTATCAGTTAGATGGAACAGCACCCTCATTCTAACCTTATTAAAAGTATTTACACCGGAATTTCTGTATATCTTTTCAGAGGAAGGAAAAAACCTGAAGTGTTTGGTATCATATAACAATATTGAATGAAATAAGAGATATTATTACTATGTTAAAATGAAAAGTATGTGCTGACTCCTTGATAACACATTCATCTGATGAACTAACTGGTCTAATAATCACGGGGTGAATCAGTGCTTTCAAAATCCCATTAACTCAAGAGAGAAAACAGCCGCCATGAATCAAAGACTTAACTGCTGTTATACCATCATTTCACAGTATTTATGCATTTTACAAGTTTATAAATTTATAGCTAAAAATATATATATTAAAAAGAGGCCAATTTGGATGTCATCCTATAGGTAGCTCTGAAAGAAAATGGGTCATATCAGACTATGAGCTGTGCAAGGCAGACGGTTTTCTCATCACTTCACACAAAATGCTTCAAATGTAAAATCCCTGGAACTAAATCCGATCAGATGTTGCCAAAAAGTGAGTTTTGCTAGCAATGATATGTGCGGCTCTGGGCAGAAAAACATGAATGTGCAAGCAAAGCGGTGACAGTTAGAATAGAGCTGCAATAAGTTGATCAATTGACTCACAGGATAGTTAATAGGCAACTATTTTGATACTTGAATAATTGTTTTGGTAATTTTTCAAGCAAAACTGCCAAATATTTGCGGGTTCCAGCTTCTCATACATGAGGAAAATATGTTTTTCTTTGTTTTACATGATAGTAACTGAGCAAATAATCTGCAGATTCGTCATTACTGAAATAATTATTAGTTGCAGTCCTAAACTAGAGCTAGTTTAGCTAGCAGTTAGAGTTTGGGATTGTGTTTTAGTCTGGACTGGTGACAGCTGAGACCTTTGAGTGGGTCTTATCAGACGACGCGTCCTTCCCCGCCCCTATCACATGACCACTTTATGGAAGAACCAAACAGCAGCCCTTGACCAGTGGTTAATTACAGACAAAAGAAACTGTAAACGAACAAAAGCATAAATGCTGATCTCCAGTAGGACAGGGATTTCCAGCCAACTGGCAGTGCTAAGAGTGTGAGAACAAACAACAGAAACGAGTGAAACCGGTGTTGACCAAATTTGTTGAACCATAATGTTTGAAGCTGCAGTAACCCAGTAGCAGCGTAGTAGTATTGCAGTATCATTGTCAGTGGCTGTAAATAAATCCTTTTTTTTTTTTTTTTTTTTTTTTTTTTTTTTAATTGTTATTTCCTCCCCCAATAAATCCATTTGTTCGCATAAAACGGTGCGCGTGAGAAATATAGTATTTTTTGCAACTAGAAACAAACGGCAGAGTAGATAATCTATAACGTAAACAGTCATGGGAAACATGTTTTCAGGGGTATGGACCGAGATTATTTCTGACTAAAACGCTTGTTTGCACGGACATTTTAAAGCAAAAACGGCTTGTTAGACGGAAAACGTATCAGTGTGGATGCAGCCTTAATATAGTCATGCTTCAGTCCCAGCTCCCTCTGTAAACCTCCGGGTCACACCCTAATCAATACCCACACCTGAGGGGATCTACTTCAAAGGCAGTGCTGTCTCTGTGTGTGTCTATAAATAAATAATAATAAATAATTTCCCCATTGTGGGACTAATAAAGGCTTATTATTATTATTATTATTATTATTATTATTATTATTATTATTAAGAAGCAGAGGGACTTCTAGGAAAAGTGACCCTATGACCCCCCTCCGTTAGTTTACATGAAAGCAGAAGCGGGACAGGGTAGGGCCGGGCCGGGCGAAAGACTAGGTAATCTGATCCCTATTCACACCCTGTAAATAACAACTCCTAGTACGCCTACAGGACGATCCTCCATCCTGTCATGATGAGGTATCAAATCATTAAAAAAAACTCCTTACCACTTCTTCTGGTGTACATTGGAAGAATTATTCAACTGTGTACACTACGGCTAGTTTGCACAAACAAGGATTCATTTTTAAAAACCTGATTGAATCGTGATTTAACTTTAAGTCACGGTGAACCAAACTTTAGAACTAGTTTTGTTTTTATATTCCTGTTACTCTTTTAATTTGACCAAGTTTTTATTACAAAAGGAGGAGAAATCAGGAGGAAATTAGGAGCTTCTCTGCCAAGCCATCATGAGTACGAAAGGCTAACTAACTGGCTTTTTAGCTAGCTAGCTGGCACACACAAATGTATTCATTAATTTGTTCTTCATATTGATGAAATGCTATTTAAGTTTGGTTTAAACTCGGATTTACTAAACTGAGATTAGTTTTTAATTGTGCAACGGAGCTCTGCTTAATTTTGAAACTAGACTTACTCATTTAAAGCATAGTTTTGCTGAACTCTGATTAGGACTAATCTTAGTTTAGGTTAATCCTTGTTGGATCAACCCATCCTAAATGTTTAAACAAGCAAAATGAAATTGAAACACATATTGGTGGCAATGTAAGAGATGTAGCAATTATCTGAAATATATTGTCAGGAAATAAAATGGTAAGTCTTTTATAATGATAATGTTGTTTACTTGTGTGTGTGTGTCAGTGTGTGTGTCCCATAGTCCAGCTGCCATCGCACTAATCTCACAGAGATGCTATCACTGACATTCCTAGCAGGCCATTCGGGCTACTTCACCAAGCCAAACACAATCACAGTGCTTTGTCAATACACCCTGACCAAAAACACACGCATGCACGCACGCACTCTCTCACACACACACGGAGCTGTCACTAAAACAACAGCAAGAAGTAATCAATTAATAATTAGAGCAAGAGGTAACAAAGTCAATTTTATGCAGTACTTAGTTCAAAAAGTGAAAGAATGCACTAAAATTCATTTTTAAAGCCTTAAACTTGTGTTGTTGAAAGTAAATCTTACTCATACTCTGCCCTGGTGCAGGGAGATCACACCTAAGCCCTAAGGTAAATTGACAGCATCACAGAGAGCTGTAGAACCTGCCAGAAAACCATGTGGAGCTGCTTCCAGTGACTCAAACATTTTTTTCAAAGAAGCCAATAAGAAAAGCTATTCTTCAACATTCTCACTCAGCTCTAGGATCAGGTATCTGGTGAACTATCAGGTGAGAAGGTTGGAAAAAGTAAATTCATTCATTTTTGGTGACATTTTGCTAAATGTTTTATGAGGTCGTAAATAAAAACGTATAGTAATAATTAATTATATTTATATGCAGTAAATAAATAGTCAGAGGTGACTATCATTCAGCACATAAAATGAGTCCACACCTTTAATTATGGAATGTTTGCTGCTGATATTAAAGTGTATCAGTGTCCTGACACATTTAAACACAAACCCAGACACACACCCATTCACACCCACAAAAGCATGCACTTGTGGATATAATAACTGCACATCTGACAAAGCAAATGTAGCACACACGCTTCTCTCATTTCACAGTTCAACCCTTCAGCTCACAACTCAGGTAATTACTGACTAACATGGGAATATGTGGAACCTGACTGTCTCACTCTCTACACACACACACACACACACACACACACACACACACACACACACACACACACACACACACACACACACACACACACACACACACACACACACACACACACACACACACACACACACACACACACACACACACACACACACACACACTAATGTGAGAAGCTGGTGGTAAGTTCACCATCCGGCTCTGCAGGCTACTTAGACGATGAGAGACGAGACGTTTCAGAGAGTGAGACCAAGAGAGAGAGAGAGAGAGAGAGAGAGAGAGAATGCCCCACAGGCCTCTGGTTTGTTATAGAATACAGGGAGTGGCAACTGAGGTAGTGTGTGTGTGTGTGTGTGTGTGTGTGTGTGTGTGTGTGTGTGTGTGTGTGTGTGTGTGTGTGTGTGTGTGTGAGAGAGAGAGAGAGAGAGAGAGAGAGAGAGAGAGAGAGAGAGAGAGAGAGACTATGTTGTAATTAGTCTCAGGAGGATCACTGTACAGGTGCAGTTCAGGGATCCTCCGCCGCATACTATGTTAAGGCACTGGATTGTGCTAGTTCATGTGTGTCTCTGTGTGCATGAATCTAGCATGCAAACAGAGCATTCACATATCAATGTAGACACATGTGTGTCTACATTGATATGTGAATGCTGAATAGCTGTAGTTGGAGGCTTTACTTTCACTTTAAATGCAATAATCTTTTCCGAAATTCAGCTCCAGGGCCAAAGTTCCTGCTGTCAAAACGTCCCTGCTAGGACTTTCCAATGGTCCAGCAGTGTTCATTTTATCATAGAAAACTATGATGGAACTTATTTTCCAATGGCTTTCTTTCCAGGATAAAAATGTAAAGTAGCCTGAGAAAACAAAAGCTAAAACTTAAACAATTCTTGTCAATGAATAACAAAATAAACACTTCTGTGTAAATACAATAAATGATTGTAACAAACACAAACACAACACCGGGACTCATATCTCCAACTATGACTTGTGCTTCCACCATTGTTTTCCACAAAAAGCGGACCGGATCATGCGAAAGGTAAAGAAAAATGTTTTATTTCTCTATAGGGTGCTATACAATATGTTGTCAGACACTCAGTGGCAAAAAAAAACCTACTACAGTGTGAACGTTCATTAGCCGAACAAACCAGCATACTGAATTTTGCTCGGAGGAGCGGCTTGTTACTGCAAAGAGAATAGCTGGTCCACCTTAAAGGTAAGCCCAGCTTAAGTGAGCCAGGGCCAAAGCTCTGGCTCACTTTGGGGCTAACCCCCTTCAATTCAATCAGCAGGTAGCAAGCAAGACGCTGGAACTTAGCTTGGGACTTAAGGAGTTGAAAAATATACTCACCTAGTTCCTAAACTGCGCACACACACACACACACACACACACACACACACACACACACACACACACACACACACACACACACACACACACACACACACACACACACACACACACACACACACACACACACACACACACATCACACACACACAGTTACTCACACACACACCTAACCAGTTACTGTTTACATCACACTCGTGACACACGCTCTCTTTCTCGACCGCACTCTCCCTAAACCCGTAGCTAACGTTACGGGCTGTTGGGTTTGACAAAAGCTGATTCAACTGTATTGCATACATTCAAATCCGTGTAAGCTCGTACAATGTATGAAATCAATAACTAACGTTGCTCTCAGATTTCCTATATTTTCTTGAACAACACACACAAATACGTACAAGGATGAATGTGGTGGTTGACTGATCCACTGATGAGATATTCATACTGAATAAAAAGAGGTCAGAGCAGAGAGGACGCACATTTTTGGCAGCTTTGTCACATAAAGTGATGCAAGCCTTGCTCAAGGGTGTGACATTTCAAGAGTTGGAATTATGCTCTTAGGGGTAATTAAACAGGACGTTTAATAAAGGGTCAAACAGTGCGTCATCTGCATATTGTCAGACTTTTTGTCACAATTTCTGTGGAAACATTTGATGCCTCCTATTTAGGAATGATAGACAAAATAGGTTAAAAATAAAGTCATGGCCTGACAGGGTTCTGACCCTCTGAACACGTTTACTTTGTCTTACTGGGCTGGTCGATGTCCCTGCTGTGGTGCACAGCAGTAAAGGATGTACTGCTCCGACCCGCAAGCCTTGATAATGACCTAATTCACAGATACACACAGGTCGGACTGCAGCTGTAACCCCGATGCCAAGGGCTTCATAACATTTTCAATACAATTACAACACAATTGATCTTACTTGAAAAGTCAGCCACAATGCTCTATAGGTTGATAAAAATGAGTGACTTTTGAACTCAAGTTTATGGTTATCAAACACATAGAGCCGTTAGCTCACAGTATGAAATGATCAATATATTTTCAATATCCACTATCCAGTTCAAGGTTAGTTAGGGGTTGAGGTTATGAATCCTGATTAAGTCATGGAGGTTATCTCAGTTTGGGCATGAAGACCACAATGATTTAAAGGGAAGCTTGCTTTACAAACTAGGGCATGGAGTTTGAAAGATGTAAGCATTTACCAGGCAGGCGTTATGGGTTATTAAGGGACATGTTTTAAGCATGACCAATACTAGAGTATAAAAATAAGTACATGCTACACTAAATCTCCTTCTTTGTAATCCATAGAGAGCTGAAGGGATGAGGAATTATTGTAGTCCAAACCGGAAGTTAGCATCGCATTGGTTCTCTCGACAAAAACCCAATGGGATTTTCCCATTGGGTTTTGGATAATTGAAAAGAATAAGTTCTGTGGAAAACAAACTTCATGACACCAGCCCTGAATTAAAGATGAAGCTTAATGTCACTGACAACCTCTGTAGTCTCATTTAACCACTTGTTAGCAAACGTCTAACGTAAAACCTTCAAAATTCACAATGTATTTTATGTCATAGAATGAAACAACGAAATCTGTTAAGCTTGTGATTACCGCAGACCGTATTTAAAGCATTTTACCAAAAGCCCATTCAAAAAACCCTTCACTTCGCAGACCGTATTTAAAGCATTTTACCAAAAGCCCATTCAAAAAACCCTTCACTTCGATATAACAGAACCGGAAGAGAAAAATGCGGACTCATTTCCGGGTTTTTAGGACGTATTCCTGTGGAGCACTCTATTAGGATCAGTTTTTACTACATATCAGTAGTTTATAGTGTTTTTCTTTTTTTTTTAAGGTTCATGATGATTGTTGTTACAATTTCATACTTACAGTTACTTAAGAATGTGTTTGGTCATGTCTTGACAATACCTGATCCATTTTTATGAGGTCAGTATCAGTGCAAATATGAGGAAGATATAAGAGGAATACGATTTTTTATATGTGCGAGTCACTGGGCAGATTGATGAACCAAGTGATGAGTCAATAAATCACTTGTCGAGTCAGTGAAATGAAACACAAAACTGTATCAAAGACTCAAACTGGTTAAATGCATCTGAATAAATGTCCAAATACAGAGTTCGGATAAGTCGCTCATGTTGTAACACTGTGGCGTCTAAGATATTAGAGACACTGACATAGACTGCGAACTAATGGGCTCATTATGTGTTCATAATGGGTTTGGGCTGCTGCACAGCAATCACAATGCAAACACACACTTTGACAAATTGAACTCGCAATTTCCACTTTGAGACGAGGCTGATGTGACTTGGACCGAAATAGTCTGATGACGCAAGAGTACACGCTGTCCTGGAAGTGTGTGTGTGTGCTCATTCACTGGGTATATGTGAATTTTACATATTCTTATGAATGCGTGTTAGACAGAGCGTGGGTCATAATAATTTGTACGTACAAGTCATAAATAGTTGTATAGAAACTGCTGACAGGCCATTCTGAGGCAGCTTTAGGCCTTTATAACAGAAGGAGTGAGTGCATGCATGTGTAAGATCATTATGTAATAGCTCTTATGCATGACATCCCACATAAAGTACATAATGAATAGTGTGCCATATGCAGATTAATTTTGCAGAGGCTGTGTCAGTCTGTAAGGGCTTTCCCGTGTAACTCTCAGAAGTACTCACAATGTTTGCTGTCACTGTAACCATGGGATGTGTGTGTGCGTGTGTGTGTGTGTGTGAGAAAAGTACACAGAGCTGTGCTTTCCTAATCAGTGGCGAGGCAAAATCACAACATATTCCAATTTCCAATGTCAACTAGATGGCTGCCGAGTAGAGGAGAGGAGGACAGAACAGAGGATGGCCCTATTGATCTTCTGATGGGAGGAAATCGATGGGGTTAAGGAGGAGGGGAAGGGGGTTAACAGAGGGAAGGAGAGAGGCCTGGGTGAGGACGCACAAGAACAAAGGAGAGAGAGGGATAAAAGAAAAAAAACAATACATGACAGAAAACAGATAAGAGTCCACATTATTGGCTCCAATCTTCAAATTACCTCTCTTAGTTAGCGTGCTGGCTAGCTAGCTCACCTCATGGCACATTTCACACTGTATGCATTTGACAAATGAATGCATTTATTTGGCAAATTAATGGATAACGTCTGCTTATGATATGGTAAACACAGCCTGAGCAGATAACCCCATTTATTTCCATTTTAGTCACATTTTATTAATTCCTACGAATATCAGAAATCCCTCCGTTACAGTCTAAAATGCTGGACCGGGTATCGACGGGTACGGGAGTCTATGCATGTCTTTGATATCTATTTATCATATTATTTATCAGCTCATTGACGCTACACAGAAACAAAAACAACACGTGTCACTTGCTACCCGATCCATACATCCTGCATGATCGGTACTGCACATATGCAAACTAGCACTACACACCTGCGGTTAAACGTTAGCTGTTAGCAGCCAGTGGGCAGCTCAGTCCCGCTTGGCTAAATAAGGAAGATAACAACTAAGTTTAACAAAGGTAAATGAATACATTATTATGATGTGTTCAAATGTAATCTTGTCGAATTGAGTTTTGGGACGAGAAACTTGAATAAATCCAGTTGTTTGTCAGGAGATGTTTTCACAGCATTACCAAAGAGATATTAGAAATGGAATGAAGACCTGTTTATCTTCCTAGCACTAGCTCTAATTAGTTTATAATACATCATTAAAACTACTAATGCCACAAAAAAAAAAAAAATTGGACTCAAAGTGTTATTTCCTTATCATTTGATTTGAAATGTAAGGTCGGTTGAAATTTTTTTTTCAGAAGATTCTTGTCCGTTGGTGGAAAGAGTTAGTCTTGAGACTTGCTGTCAATTATAGTAAATTGGAATCGCCATGCTAAACTTTTATAAAAAATGGAATGGACAAGCAATTAGTAAATCTGTAGTCATCAAATAGTTTTGTACAATATTCCACTACAAACTGCAGCATGGCTCTCATACACTGTCGACAGTTTGGGATTGCTCAGCTCTATGATTATTAATTACTGAACTTGGTAGTGTTGCATCACTTCCTCTTTTCAGGGACAGTGCAGTTCAGACAAACTTGGCCGACACTTTCAATTCTTCAAATTACTTTCAGGAAGTATGTTTACTCACGGCAAATGCATCCAGTTCAAATCTCCTTTTTTGCACTAAAATGTCTCCATACAATTACACTTCAGAGTTTACGTTCTATCATGTTAACACAATGCTTACATCTAGAGTACGTTTCAAACATATATGGTGTAGTTGCACATGTCTGTGCCCTCCTGATTTGAATTCATTCACAGAGCTCCACTTTAGGTCAAGTTTAAATGCAGCCTATCTGTGTGTGTGTGTGTGTGTGTGTGTGTGTGTGTGTGTGTGTGTGTGTGTGTGTGTGTGTGTGTGTGTGTGTGTGTGTGTGTGTCCTGCTGCTCGCACATCCATACAGGGCCTTGATGGGACTCACAGAGGGCCTGTTTGAGGTTGAGTGAAAAGGCTAGTGTTTAACCATGTGTGTGTGACAGAGCTGATTTCTGGCACACAGGTCAAGTTAGTATGATTCAACACTTGCTGCAGCGCATTAGTGTGCAAGTTAGTGAGCAGCGAGACAGACAGACAGACAGACAGAGTTGTCCTCCCCTCCCTTTGGAAAGGACACGCAGCAGAGCAGTGGCTGAATGAATCCCCTGTATGTCCCTGTGGTTTTGCCTACACACACACACACACACACACACACAGTATTTCTATGGCCTATTGTTGCAGAGTGAGGCTGAACACATCGCAATGGAATGCAAAGCAGCACGGACACACACACACACACACACACACACACACACACACACACACACACACACACACACACACACACACACACACACACACACACACACACACACACACACACACACACACACACACACACACACACACACACACACACACACAGAGGTCAAACTCTAATCCCAAAACAAACACTGTCACACACATGTAGTGGACACACACTCATCCAGGGCAGGGCTAGGACTGTGTGTGTGTGTGTGTGTGTGTGTGTGTGTGTGTGTGTGTGTGTGTGTGTGTGTGTGTGTGTGTGTGTGTGCGCGCACACTGCAACTTGGTCTGCTGGGACAACGATATAGTGGATTCTATGACCTTTAAATTCCGCACATTCCTTACTATTGGTATACAGATATTTGGGAACCTTTCCATTTTTCACAAGTTCCGACATCATTCCTACTTCCTATAATATTACAAGAAAAAAGAAAATGTATACATATAAATATAAAATAAAATGTGTTTATCCCTGAATCAGCTGAGCTTCGTTAGCTGCTCTTCTTCAATAAAACCAGTATAATAATACTGCAGGGAGGAAGAGTAAGCAGCAAAAATAACAGGGGCTTTTATTGTGAAATATTTATGGGAAAATGTGTTTACATCGAATGAGTGAAGCTTTGCTTGAGACTATTCTTGAATAAAACAAGTCTACTAATACTACAGGGAGGAGTGGGTAGTAAAAATAACAGTGGGCTTTTATCATGAAACATTTATAGGAAATGAAAAGTGTTTATCCACTGTTTAACAGCCGCTCCTTTGACCACAAAATATATCCCATCATTCTCCGATCAGGCAGGGCACACTGAAGTGTGGACACACATTTTCCGATAATGAATGAACCATCTGGTGCATCAGATCATAAAAGTTACATTGAAAAGACAAGTGCATCCACGGCTAAACTGCAACATATGGCTGTCCCTTTTTCCTTATGTTATATTTGGCTTTATTGACATAGGAGACCGGCCTCTCGGGCTGACTCTTTAAGTCTGGCATTGGGGTAACGCCATCCCTGTGATCACCCTTAACAAAACACCCGAGGATGTGGAGTTGAAAACGAGTTTCATTCAACCAAAACCAAAAATAACTTTCCAATTGAAAGCTAAAGAAAGCACTGAAACATAAACATTTAATAAAAATGTTCTGATACTGCCTGACATACCTGCATTCCCCTCACCTCAACCACACCTCTAAACCACCACCCTCCGTCTACCTATCCATCCCATCTGTCCACCGTCCGACTCTCCACCCTGCTGTATAAACCCCGGCAGCAGTAAAGCCTGTTTGCTGACACATTGGTCCAGCTGCTGCGTGTGTGTGTGTGTGTGTGTGTGTGTGTGTGTGTGTGTGTGTGTGTGTGTGTGTGTGTGTGTGTGTGTGTGTGTGTGTGTGTGTGTGGTGTGTGCTCACTCTGTACCATCCCATTGGGCTCTCCATCACTCCATCATTTACAATGACCGTTGTCACTCAATGTACCATCCCCATTCTTCCCCTCCGCACTCCATCACTCCATCATTTCATTCACTCAATCCGCACGTTGTCACGCAATGTCGCACACACACACACCTCCATCCCCACCACACACACACACACATACATTACACATCTATGTAAGTGTTCACACACATGGACACGTCTGTGTGTGTTTGGCTGACCAGGAGACACGGCAGTATGAAATCATGTTACTGGCTGAAAGTCCTTCCATCTCTAATCATGGATTCATTTGTCACCCATTGGTTGATTTTGTGCATCTACAAAGCTACAAGTAATACTGTCAATAATGCACACACAACTACTCATTTTGTAGTTCTGCAGTGGTGGTTGCTTCAACATGTTACTCAGCTTTTCACTCTTCAAATTGCTACAAAACATGTTAATACCTGATAGAAGAAGAGAGGAATCCCTGAGTGTGTGTTTTAATGGAACTACAGACATGAAATCAGTTGATAAGATGGTCAGGGGTCAAAATGTGATTTCAGGGCAAAACCAGTCTGTTCCAATGGAATCAACGCAATCTGTGGACTCACTCGCCACACAGATCTGCTCCTTTGACCAACAGAAAGCTGTCCTAGAGTTTACCTTTGGGGGAACGAAGAGCCAAAACAGAGGAAGCTATAGCAGCTTGTTAGCTGTGATTTATCATCTATTATCACCGTAGGCTCCAGTAAACTGGGCCGGACACGAAACAATTAAAAAAGAATCATTAGTTGCAGCCCCAGATGGCTTTGCAAGCTCTTAGCAATTAGAGCTCTGCATTAGTCCATAACAAGTAATGGCTAACATATTGACTACAAAATCTGTGATAAATAATTGATTGAAACAAGGGAAGCGAATGAAATGATCTCTGATGATATTTTGTGTTTCATACAGCGTTAAAAAGAGTGAATGCTTTGAATCAACTGGCTGCAAATAAACCTCAACAAGCCCGGACCTTATTAAAGACAACAAATCATATGAGGGTAAGCAGCACAAACTCAAACCCGACAGGGGCCAACGACCTGACGTTTCTCTTCTGGCCATTTGCTACACCAAAAGCTTGCCTCGCCTGCCAACGGTCTTGGCTGAAAATCCTCACGACATAGATATATATTTAGCAATTACACAGTTCTGACGACTGTGGAGAGAAGACAAATGGTGCCACATTGAGGTTTAACGGAGCCTTTTGACCAAAACATACGATCCGGTTGAGGGAATTAAAAGTGCTATAATGAGTCACAGTTTTTTTTACAGCCACATATATTTTACAGTAAACAGGTTCGACACTAATGGAAAAGCATTACTGGCTGTCCTGGAGCTATTTACAGCTGTGTGGCGTATCGATCACCATGGAACAGATCATAAATGCTTTCCCAGGGTCAAGCTGTCGGGTGCACATGGCCTCACTGATTACATGGCAGGCAACCAATCTACTGATGCCACAGTCTTGAGGATTTAGCAAACAACGTGGTTTACGATGCTACCAGGTAATGGACACAGCAAAGGGCGAAGGCCGGAATCAGTCTAACATCTGCCTTCCCCTCATTTGTTTCAATGGTACCACTCTGTCGATGCAGCATGGTCATCTGGCCAAAACACGTTGAGCCAGGAAGTTTCCCAAGCAGGAAAATCCTTCTTTGTGATGGTCAAACAGTTTCTTGTTCTTATTCCCCCTCCCCACAAGCCTTTTCAACATCAGAATCAGGGATCAGGGCGGCAAGGCAGCATTCACACACAATCAGATGTTTATCCCATTAATTTGAATGTGGGTGCTGCATTAAGGCTGTGGCGACGGCGAGGACCATGGGGGATGCCTGGAAAAATTTAGTGGCCTACAGTGGAAAGTTGGGATAAGGTTAAGTAGCGGTGATTGGCGGTCAGACCGAAAGACGCCCACAGGAAGAAGGGAGCAGAGACCACAAACAATGGTTTGTAACGTTATGTTTCACATGTAGTTGCATCCTTGTTGCACCAGTTTGAAACCCTTTTGTCTTTAGATGTGGCCCGGCGACACTTTGTCAAACTACTAAGTACGATTGCATCCTAACAAAGCTGCCCAATCAGGGCCACGAAGCTTAACCATGCCGCACCAACGGAATCCCAGTAGAGTAGCACAGGAGCATCCTAACGTGGGATCATAATGCAGTCCTTGTCCCGGACTAAACTGCCCTCAGCAGCAGCATTGTTTGACATCACAGGAGCTAATGGATGATGGATTTTCTCTGCTTCCAGATTCCTAGACAGAGGCCGGGATGAAGTGGCCCGCCGACCTTGAAGAGAGAGTATCCTAGTGCAGTCGGGACGACCCTGACTGTGGAGCACGGATCGGCTTTCCTGTGCCCCGCTTTTAACCCCGACTCCTCCTTGACCCGGACAGCTCCCAAATAAGCTTCAACATACAAGGTCACATCGTTGCCAAAGGCAACGATCCATCATTATCCCTCAGTTTATTTTCAGTGTCTCAGTGAGAAGACGGTGAGTCAATGGCTCGCAGATCCAGTCAATAGACATTCCACAGGAAGAAGAATTCAGGATCTTTCCAACTGAGTAACTCTAGGAACCTGTCTGTTCGGCTCTCTCCTTTCCACCCTTCCTTCCTTCCTTCCTTCCCTCCCCTCCTACTAATTCACCCCTTCCTTCCATTATTTCTTTCTCCTTTCTCCTTATGACTGTAACAAGTGTCCTTCCATTTCTATACTGCAGAAGATGTATATCACACTCAATAATCCTTATGTACACTGCCTTAAGATTAAGCATACGGGTAGTTAGGATTGAATGGACTGCAGCATAGTTAAAAGAGCTTGATAAATAATTTATATTCATGACCCATGGTCATGAAGCGTCGATCAACCTTCCATGGTTATGGAGTAACCATAAAAGTTACACATTTATTAATTCTCTCCCAAAGCAGGACTAAAAGCCACACTGGTAGCAGCTCTTTTCCTCTCATTTACGCCCTATGTGTTGAACAAACAGAAGGACATTAAAGAGAATTTTAAAAAGTCCTTTGTGACCGACATCATCCTCTGTCCAATCAGATTCCTGAAAAAAAGCCCACATATTTAAAGAACTGAGAGCTTTAGAAATAGTTCTCTATTTTCCTTGTTGGGACTTCCTGTAAAGAAAGACGACCTTTTGGGCTTTCTGCTTCGGGCCACAGCGTGGTTATTAATTTAAAAAGAATCCCATTCAAAATGGAGAAAAAAGAGCATTAATAATTTAATCAAATGCTAGAGAGTATAAAGCCAGGAGACAAACATCTGTCTGTGTGATCTCCCTTAAATGCTTAATTACTGGATTACAGAGGGCTAACATGTGATCAATCCAGCAGTTACACAGATGAAACAGCTTCAATACCAATGATGTATTCCTTCAACATACTATTATATCAAATATTAAGAGATTACTTCCCTCAGTATCTTTGTCCCTGACCACTGTAGTGAAAAATATATCTTATGATGTGTCATTATACATTAAATGACATACTTCCCAACAAATTCACTATGATGCAAGAACATAATTATATATCAGGGATGATCTACCTCCTACTCATTGTAATGAAGGTTCAAACCAATTGTCTTTCATGCAGTTCAAATCAGTTCGTTTTTATGGCCAATGAGCACCTTAATTGGAAATACTGTAGGGCTGGATATTAGAATGAGTATGTTTTATCCTCACCAAAGTATCCTAAAGTGTCAAAGTTTTCATAAGAATACATTGTCTCTAGACATAATTAA
Organism: Anoplopoma fimbria; assembly: GCF_027596085.1. Classification (NCBI taxonomy): domain Eukaryota; kingdom Metazoa; phylum Chordata; class Actinopteri; order Perciformes; family Anoplopomatidae; genus Anoplopoma; species Anoplopoma fimbria. The sequence continues at coordinate 13,062,437 of NC_072469.1, forward strand.
AATATAGTTTGACTAATAGAAATATATGTTTATATATATATGTAAAGAACAAGTACTTTTTGGGGGCTGAGCCAAAATCCAGGTATGCACTGGCATTGGTGTCAAAATAACCAGCCCTAAATGGACTACAAGTTCATCTAATTGGCTCAAATATGACACTCCTGCATGCAGTCATGGACAGTATGTGTTAAAGACCCTGTACTTACAAATGACCTACTGAAGCTAACTTTACCGATGGATTACCAGAGGTTACGTGTTGTGTGCCATCCTTTCTTTCACTTTTGGTTTCTATGGTCAACTAAATGACCAACCATCCTACCAACTCTACAACTACCCTCCTCCCCCTCTCCGTAACAAAGCTTCACTTCTGACATTAGATGTTGGCAAAGGCGCTTAGTAGACCATTTGTCCAATTTGTCCTGAAAGTGGGTACTTTGTTACGCAGCTGGCTATTTTGGTCAAAATACATGTTCAGCTTTAGCAAATGTCAAACACAGTGAGAGTCAATTTTGTACGCTGCCTTAGCTGTAGGCTATTGCGAAGTCTGATTTCACCTTTGCAGTTTCCCAAAATCCAAAATTGTCCACAACTATGAAACTACTGAGAGTGGTATTTGATGTTGGCGAGAAGCCGCTGAGCGTTTAAACACTGCTAAAGGTTCAGTGCACTGACAGAGTGGCACCGTAGTAGAATGTGAAAAGCTGGGCCAATGTATTTATGAAAACAGATGTTCCCCTTTTTCTTTTTTTTTTCTTCTTTTTTACGTTTTCTTTACTGGAAATATCTGCTCTCACTGGCACCAGTCCTGCTGTGGTATTTCTATAAAAGTAAAACACTTTTCAAGGAAGTTTCTCCTCTTAACAGGAGTCTCAACAGTCCACGCTTCAGATTTTGCAACCCGAAGTAACACAACTGACTCCAGTCAAGCAGAACACTGAACAGAAGACTGCAGAGACGTGCAGGGTCGGACTCCCAGCTGCTGGAAACCTGCACTGTTTCCCTGTTTCAACAATTGAGATTTATGATATGGCCACGAACTTGACTCGACACCAACAAACACCGGGTCATACAGCACAATTAAGTTATATGAGCTGATACATGTATCCTTCAACATAAGAGCTTCTGGTGGACGTTCTGGACTTTTTCTGCTCTTATGTTTTCGCTGGAAAGACAGCGGGGTAGCAGGGAGAAACCCAGCCAAGGGCAAGCACAGAGTTCAGGTGGGGGGTTTGAACGCCTCTCTTTCACCTCTGCACATTGTGATGCTTTACAGAGACACTGTAGCTGTGGATTTCAGCAACTCTGGAGAAAGTTGGTGCGACAGTGACCGACCGATGTGCCCTGTTTGATAACTCTCAAACCCTAATACCTGATCACTTTGGCGGGCTTACGGCAAAGCAATGTGCGACGGGACAATTTAGGGCTGCGATTGGATCAGGTCCATAATGAATTCAGGGCCTTAGATCAGTTGTTCCACCTCTTATTTCCCCACTCTCTGTAATCTGGCTGGGGGAGGATTGGAGAGTAATCTGGATAGAAGGAGGGAGACCGGGAGGGAGGGAGACAATCCTCTCTGCTGCGATTCCTCTTTATATCATCAATTTCAGGGGCAAAATGTGAAATAATGTTCCAGTGTGAACAATATGGTTCGATTTTTATAGTTAATCATTTATGATGCGGGCTGGTATCAAAAACGGACGGAAGGTTTGTTTACACATAATGTGAAGAGTTTTGTTTCGTGTAACACTAAAATAAAGAACACAGTTCATCCCTTTCAACATCAATTGAAGTTGATCAGGGGGGGGGGGACATAACCTGTGAACTTTTACAGCCTTTCAAACGCATCGCATGCTCTTCCTCCGCTTTGATGGACCATGCTCAGTTATAATGCCTAACTCCATCATAACTGAGCAAACACCGAGGGCTTATAAATGCCATGAGGTGCAGCTGTAAGCTCTGGTCACACGCTTTGTCTCAAAATATATATTATTATTGTAATATTTAAAATAGGATTTTGACTATAATCTTGAGATCTATATTTCAACCACAGCCCTTGTAGCAAAACCAAATATTTATCCCTAATATTTTATTGTGTGTGCGTGTTAAGAGGGAATCGAGGGAAGGGAATGATTGAAAAGCTTATCTTTGTGTACCAGCAGCATCGAGGGCAGCCGATGATAAGCAGTGATAAGAGCTGCAACAAAACAATAATGACATACATCTGAGTCTTCGGACTCTGACAAAGAATACACTGCAGTAAAAGTGATATTCCTTTATTATGGCGTGGGGAAGACGTCAGTGCACGCACAGTTAAGCATGTGGGACTCTACTACGGTATTTACTTACATACACACAATACAAGCACCGCCGCTGTCCAGCCCCTCCTCACAGACTGCAGATGAATGGACGGAGTTAAGCTACCTAGCATAACTCCGTCCTCTGTCTGCTGTGACGGTGCAACTTCACCGCGCGGTGCGCACCCATGCTGCCTCAAGGGCTGTCGGGAATATCGGAAGGACCATATTCAGTCACACGTGACCTGCCCACCTTCATAGTAAATGTGACGGGGGGGAGTGAAAGATCATCGGTATAAGCTATGAGACGTTCAAAGACAACTGTCTATGACTAGCAACTTAGAGAACGGGCAAGTAGTTACATCCCTACTGCGCGTTCACCCCGCTGCTTTTCGAAAGTAAGAGTTTCCGAGCAGCACCTGAAGGCACCGTTATATCCGACACCACTACACCGTCGCTGCGGTGCGTGCTGTGAGATCACTCATCCAAAATCACCGTCATTTCACTGCTGCGAAAACTGTCCAGCTGTCCGCGCGCTCACCTCGCGCTCAAAGCGAACAGCGCACGTTCCTTACACACGGCGAGTACAACACAATGTTTGTCTTTAAACGTGACTCACCGTTAGTTGTCTGCTCTTTTTTTGACAGTTTGTGGAGAGTCTGTGAGCGTCGCTGTCACCGCTACGATCCGCCCACTCGAGTGTGATCTCCGCTGGCCGCAGACTAACCTGATCCTCCCCGGAGAAGCTCTGCTCCAATCAGAGAGCGACACCGGTGACAGGCTTTCGTGTTATCCAATAACACCGACGCTCGACTGTGAGCGACGAGCTTATCGTCCAATCAGAGCTTTTGAAATCTGGGCAGGTCCTTCGTCGTCACCAAATGCACATTTGACAGACAACTTGTACACACAATGGAGAAGTTTGACTCCTTTTACGGGACGTTGGCGGTCCAATAGCAGGGGGAGAAGGCTGTGGATACGGCCTCGGCCCAGGAAGACGCCCTTACATCGCCCAGATCACTGGAATGTCACCGCGGCGAGTTGTTGTAGCAGACACGGAGAGCCCAGTTAGAAACTAGAGACGACACGGGTGCATTCACATGTATAATAGATGGGCCAGATAGTTAGATCATTTAGTCTGTATTATTATCTATTCTTTAAATAAAATAGTCCGAGCTGCAAGCAGAAATAATTCTATGCAAATCACAATTTTGTTTATAACTCCCTTTATTTTGACAATGAGAAACTAATTGGGGATGACCGCAAGACAATTGAGATTAGTAAATGTATTGAACAAATTCTTTTTTGCTAATTTCCCCATAAGAGCTGTTAAAAATGAAATAACTTTCCATATTAAAAACGTCTTAGCGGAAAAATTAGAAGCAATTTAACCTCAAAATGGTTCAACCTCACGTGTAGGTTTAGAGTGACATCTTGTGATCAAAATGGCGAACATCAGCCATGACCTGCCTCCTCATTAGTATATGCCTAGAGGACCAGTGTCTGGTAATGTGTAATACCTGCTGCCCTGCTTTAGTAACACCTAATAATGTTTCTGATGTGTTCACAACAACCCGTAAAATGTTTCCTTTGTGGAAGGGAACCCTCGGGGAAGACTTAAAGGAGCAATACGCAATGCTGTATACAGGTCATTCAGAGCATTTATATAGCAGTAAACAACTATTTGCTGTGTAAAGACACAGTGGAGTAATGTTGACCTGAGCAGAGAATCATGTCACTATCCCTCTGTGCGTGTTGGGATACAGAAGATAACGCCATCACAACCTCGTCACTGTTAGATCTGTCAGCACTTCTGCTTCTTCTGCTCTGTTAACGCTAATGGTACCTTTAGCTGCAAGCCACCGGCTCAGCCGTCACCGTGTGGAGAGGTTAGAGAAATGCTCCCAATCTCATATAATGCACCTTTTAAGGAGCTACAGACGTTTGATTCTCAGTATGTCTCTTTAGACATGTTTGTTGGGCTATGTGGAAGAGGTTAAAGTTACTGTGAGGAGCTCCTAACTGGTTATAAAACAGTCTCAGTTTAATAGTTATGCCTCCTTATGACCTGCATCAGTAAACGAGACCATCAGCGAAAACTTTGGCTATATCTATATAGGCATTCTTAATAATCGGTGTCACCGGGTCATATTCTGCATTACGAAGACGAAATCATGCAGGTTCACTAGAAGATCCTTCAACTCAGACTCCAGCGGGGCCTCCGGGAGAGAACAGTCCACCGTGGACAGACCCAAATCCAGTTTTTCTCCAGCCTTCAACCAGCACTAGGATCTCCGGCAGGAGGAGGAAAGCTCAGCTCCTGGCAGCCGTTGGTCCCTGCAGGGAGCCAACAAAGACACCACGCTGCTGGAGACCCAGGCCGTATTGCTGGGACTGCTGGATGAAAGGAAGGCACGGGAGAACCAGAACCAGGACTGAGAGGGGCAGACTGTCAGACCCTGCTGCTGTAAAATGAGAGGTTTTCTAAAGGTCGTAAATATTACCGCATTTGTCCACAAATTAACACAAAAAGTAAGTTCCTTGTAGTAGCTTGAAAGAAAGGAAGTTGATACTGGAAATATATTAATAATAATTGTTCAATCACACTAAATGAAATAAGAATGAGTACTGACATCGCAAGTTTGCTTTCAAAGAGGTTTATTGAAAGAAATATTTTTGAAATTTTATAAAGTTCAACCATTGATAATTCTATCACAAAATCAGAACCAAAGCTTCAGCGTTTCCCCCTCCAACGTTCTTCCACATTTGATATGAATAAAGCGCTGCATCGGCCAGCCCAGTGTTACCAATCTATGGTTAATATTCCATGGACTGCCATTGAGTATTAAGATTAAGAATTTTCAAAACATTTGTGAGAGCTTTTCTTTTTTTTTGTGGGTGACATCACACAAATCAGTGCTTCTAAGTCAAATGTGTTAAAGACATGCTAATGTTAACAGATTTTAACCTGTCGTGCACTGAAAATAAAGCAAGATGTGGTGATAGTTGAATCTTCAGAGTGCAGCCCGTTCCAGCTGGGCCAAAGCAGGATTGGTAATATTTTAGATGAACTTGATTTAACTTTTTTTGGGGGGGCAGAGTGGAGATGCAGCCCATCGGAGAAAATCAAGCGCTCCTTGATATTTTGGGAAACAGCCAACAGTTCTGCCCACACATGCATCATTCGTTTACAGTGGTTCGCAACCAAAGATACAAATAAACAATATAATATTGTATCATCTAGATCACTATGTTTGCAGCTATTCAGTACCCATCTCTTCCATGACCTGGAAGTAGTTTGTGTATATATATATATATATATACACATATACATATATATACATATACACACTATATATATATATGTATATATACATATACACATACATACATATACACATATATATATATATGTATGTATATATGTGTATATATGTATGTATATATATATGTATGTGTATATATATATATATGTATGTATATATATATATATGTATATATATATATATATATATATATGTATGTATATATAAATATATGTATATATATATATATATATATGTATATATATATATATATATATATATATATATATATATATATATATATATATATATATATATATATATATATATGTATGCATCTCCCGTAACCTGGAAGAATTTCACTCTACACACAGTTTGCAAGCATACAGCAAAAAAAATCAGCTGCTTTGTATGTCAAACCCCCTCATTGCTGGATGATTCTCAGTGCAGCATGCAAGTAAAAATGTGCACAATATTAAAAAGTCTTCAGCTTCATCACCTTCATCGTCGCATCCGTTTCTACCATGGATGGCTTTATGCACGTTTTTTGTTTTTTCAATTGGGTGATTATTTTAATAAGAAATTAGAGCAGACTTTATTTATTTAGTATATTTTCCTCTATAGTATTCTGCATTTCAAAGCATGCCAAAGAGTTTTTTTCAGTTTCTGCATAGTGCTGGCTATACGAGTGCCAAAGAGTTTGATTCCTTTACAAGTAGTAGAAGTTGGTATGTACAGGCAAGGGTTAGACAGAGCAGATCCAGTGTAAACGGTACCAAACCCCCCCTCCCCAGGTGCTCAAAGTATCTACAGAGACGCAGGTCTGTCAAGAACTCATAGAAAGTCGAACGGAGCTGAAAAAAAGCTCAGCGGTATGGAAGAGCCGTTAAGGAAGGTGTGTGTGTGTAAATGTGACTGTAAGCTGGGTTTTGTATAGCTGTGTTCAAATGCAAAGGGAGAAAAAAACACTCCTTATACTCCCCCCTCAAACAAACACCCCACGTCCCAAAGTGCACCCTCTACTCTAATAATATGCAGTATGCATTACATAAATGTATTCTCTAGCATTGAATATTCCACTAAGGTCTACCGTCACACGCAAGGAGGAAGAGGGGACAACAACCACGTTCTGGTTTTCTGAGGTCATCGTTCTGAGTGTAAAGAGACAGTTCAGGCCACAAGGTGACTGTTATTGAACGCTAGCCAAGCTCCCACTACAGCGTGCGTAATGGCGAGGAGAGCCCGCTTTGTGAAAAATCTCCACCTCAGCACTACACTGTAGAAAAAGAAAGAAGGAAAAAGAAAAGATACACTGGTAAAGAAGTGGATGGAACTCTAGATTCACTGGGTATTTACTGGAAATGTGTAGTCACATTGATTGGTTATGGGACCTGGTTCTGGCAGAGAAAACACAACCACCAGCAGATCTGGGTTCAGTAGTTAGAAGAGCTTAGTAGATATGGTCAGCGGCAGCTTATCAAGCTTTTGGACGTCTGTGATGCATTCACTTACATTTTAACAGAATGCTGTATTACAATATTACAATTCATCTGACAGTAGCTAGAATCACTTGGTTTCTTCTTTTACAGTGTACAAACCCTAAACTTCACAAAAACAACAAAGCAATCTGATCACCACCCCCCCCAAAAAACAATTTCAAGTCACTTTTCAAAAATATGCTCGGCTGAACTTTAACATCATAAGTTGATGCAGACGCATTAACATGTAAGTTCAAAATGGCGCCGCTGGTTGTTCGTCACAGCGTTCACTTGCTTTGGTTCCGTGCTAAAGTATCAGAGCATCGTGTCAGCTGCAGCCTCGCGGTCCTGATCGCTGCACAGGGAAAATGCAAAGAACTGGAGAAAACGTGAAACAGGCCAAGTGCACAATGTACAGTAAATGTGGCTTTGTGTGCTCGTGTGAATCCATCAGTTTAGAATAATTTATAATAATAAATAAAATGGTAACTATTGAGAACGGGGAGAAACATGTTTACAGAGATAACCTTCTCATTAACCCAAAACAAAGTGATAAAACACAGGCAAACACAAATAATCCTTCAACAATAAATAAATACAATAGCTCAGAGCAGCGAGCGGCCAAATACAATCTTCATAATTCTGCATTAAAGGGGAGCGCCGAACAGAGTTGAGGTTTCCTCCCTTCTGATTGGTTGGTTTGGAGTTGTGAGCCAAATGAAAAGGGCCCCTCTAACATCACTGACACGTTCCTGAGTCTTCATTAAGTGTCTGCACTGTTTAGGAGATAAAGTGCTAAAAGTTAGCGGGTTGCAGTTAAGCTGCTACAGGTCTTAACTGTTTAAAGGACTGTTGCACTTCTTCAGCAGGCTCCTCCTCCTCTGTCAGGACTCTTCATCATGTGGTACAGATAAACAGTTCTGCCCGGATCACTGTGTATCAGGGAAGACGATATAAAGATGTCATAGGTCAGTTATTGAAGATATTAGGTTTTTACCAGAAGGGTTCATCATTGCACCTGCTCCGCCCTTACACTGAACAGTAGCACCTCTGCACATTGTTCATTTCCATAACTGCCTTCATAAATTACATTGCTATTATTCCATTTTATAGAGATATATATATATAGAGAGAGAGATTTAAAGGAGGGGGGGTTGGCTTTGGATAAAAGCGTCTGCTAAATGACTGTAATGTAATGTAATGTGTATGTAATGGACATGAACTTTGCAAAGTGTTAAACTTCTGACTGTTAGATGACTTATTTTCAAACTTGAAATCAAGGCTGAGTTCAAGGACTGTTGTTTCATTTACAGACATTCATAGTATGCATGAATACCTTCCTCTTGATGCTGCTTCATTGAAAATGAACCAACCTTCATTCTGATCACTGAGATCACATCATTCATCATGAACTTTTCATTTTGTTGGCAGATTTATCTGGTGCCTGGTGACGTGTTCCATGAGGCACAACCTTCCACTGTAGTGATATAATAACTTGTAGGAGGATGAAGGAGCATGGAGGCCTGGACCAAAGCGGGATAGATGGTCAGACTTGAATCCAACCTAACACAAAGGGCTATTACTAGGCTCTGATAGCTTTAATTACAACCAATTGGTTTACCTTTGTTTTTGTCAGTTTGCCTATCTGTACTTATGCTGTATTGTTGGTGTCTTGTAAACCCATGAGGGTTGGGCACATTTTTGTGCATGACACGAAAATATCTATCTATCTATCTATCTATCTATCTATCTATCTATCTATCTATCTATGCTGCATTTACACCTTCACACCTCAACGACATGCGTTGGCGGCCTGCTAAAATATGACTGACATTGATCAGATGAGGCTCCAAGGCTTTAAAATGATAATAGTTAATATAAAGAATTCTCACAAACAGTGGTGCTGAGGTAAGTTCCTGGGACCACTACAGCTGTAGTATAGAGCTCTTGGGTGACCTCCTAAGCGTTTTAAAACCTACATTGTACAGTAAAGGGTTTTTATTTGTGCTGACTAGATTCAAAGCGATCAGTCATCCACCTTTTTGATCCACTAAAACCAGTCCAAATGTGTCCTCCACTTTAGAATCCAGTGACTTTTCTACAGTGTGTGCAAGCAAACGCACTCTACGCCACGCTCTGCTAAAACTAGGACAAACTCAAAACACGTAGACAGGTTTAGACCTGAACTTACTGCACACAAGTAATGAGATTAAAGCACACTCACTCGTCTCTTCTTGCTGATTGCATATTGCACTGTACACAGAGTGATGGCGACTTCAGCTGGTCACCGTAAACTGGCAAACTTGTTGTTGTTTTTACGGGAACGCAGACCAACCGGTTTATTTACAAGGTGAAAGCAAGCTTGCTTAGGTGAAGAAAAAGTAAGGACCGATGAAATCTGAGGTAGCAAATTCAACTGTGATCAACTAGATTCACCCTCAATCACTTTTTCTTTTATGCAAGTGCTTTGATTTTTAGAAAGTAAAGCAGGCCAGTGTCATGTCATAAGGTCATCATAAGTTTGTGTAAAATGTCATAGCTTGTGGTTGTAGTAAACATGGGTCTCCTGCTTGTTTAGGTATTTATAGTTTGCTGTTTTTAGGTGCACTGTCCTCATGGTAAACTTGCACATTTGCCAGTTTACCTGTTAGTGACACTGCCTGAGCGTGCTGTGTGTTCTCCGCTCTCTAGCAAATCTGTACATTGTTTGTGGTCGGGCACCTGATATGTTCATCGAAGAAAAATCATGGCTTATAACCCTCCAGTTCCCACCCCTGAGGTGCAAACCAGCCAATCCAGTGTGCTCTTGGGATGAGGGGGAAGAAGGGTCAGCTCCGCCTCCTGGGGCAGGGGGTCGGGGGGGACACCAATGACAGAACGGGACAGCAGGTTTTCCTGTTAGGCCAGCTAACACAACACATCACCAACCGGTTTGCGAGTTTTTTCGGAAGCGCCACGGACATACAGGATAGAATAATCATTATCTCCATAGGGTTTTCAGTGCAAGACGTAAATGGCTACTTGTTTTCTTCGTTGTCTTGTTCTCGTCGGTCGTCCGACACTGGACACAGCAGTAAAGGGATTCTCCTACAGGACAGCAGTCATTAGTGTGTGTGTGTGTGTGTGTGTGTGTGTGTGTGTGTGTGTGTGTGTGTGTGTGTGTGTGTGTGTGTGTGTGTGTGTGTGTGTGTGTGTGTGTGTGTTATGTGTAGTCTTTCAGCAGACTGACAGAGAGGTGGACTGTGTTCATAAAGCTCCTCTCTGCTCTGTTCGTGGTTTTGGTTAAAGGTTGTACCGCTGTGGAGTTCAGAAAGCTCCACGATAGGTGGATTGGGGGGGACGACGACTTGTGGGAGAGAGAGAGACAGAGAGAGGCCTAGGTGAAACATCAGCGGTGGAGATAGTAGCTTGGTGCCCTAAAGGGTTTTGGTGGGAGGTGCAGTAGAAGGAAACAGGAAGGGACTCTGGTTCTCTCTCTGTATCCCTCCCTCCATGCCTCTCTCTCCCCTCCCAGCCCCTTCCCCTCTTCCTTAGCTCCCCCCTGGGTCAGAGCTGGGTCGCTGTGGTGTCCGTGAGTCCAAAGGGGTTTGTGTTTCTTGGAGGGACAGCTTCCTTTGGGTTTCAGGATCATGTGAAGACACCCCTGATCCTGCTGCCGACCCGACCCTGGTGCCCATACACACCCCCGAACCAAAGTCTAACCCTGCTCCTGAGCTCGACCCCGCCTCGGAATCTACATGTGAACCTACAGCGGTCCCGGAGGGGACCCCAGCCCCTGTGCCCAGTCCCAGCTCCAGCTCCAGGTGATGCCCCAGGCTGTCCAGTCCAGAGGGAGCGAGCTGGTCCTGGTTGGGGTTGATCAGTGGGGCCTCCTGGGGCTGCAGAGAGTCAAGAGGCTGTGCTGGGAACTCCTCGAAGTGTTGCGAATCCAAGATCTGCAGGGGAAGAAGCTGAGAGGTGAGTGGGAGGAGCTACTACAACTGTTTTACTCATTCACAAAGTCAACTTATTATTTTATGAGGGTTGACCTCTGGTGGTGTATAAGCAAACCTGTTGTGACAAAAAAATGGTACCACAATTGATATGATCATTTTCATTTTTGATATGCAAATGTATATATGTATATATGTACATAATATATACATACATAAGCAGAGCATGCGCTATATGCTGCAAGATGTTATCTAAGCTAGTTGCTTAGATAACAGGGTACTGAGATCCCATTGAAATAAACCCTGTATTCTAAAGAATGCATGGAGATAAACAACCTACAACGGTTTGCATAACATGTTAAGAAAAGTTCCTCCTCATTTTTCGTGCGTTTTCCTACAGAAGTCCAGCAACAGCTGTCAATTTACGCGCCATTCACAGTCTTTTCAAAATAAACTTACGTCTTCACAGGAAACAACAGTAAGGTTAAGGCTGGAAAACTACTTAGCTAGGTTTAGGAATAAATTGGGAAATACTTGGCTACGTTTAGGAAAACATCATAAAATACTAAGTTTTAACTAACAAACCTACTTAGTTATATTCAGGAAAAGATTGTTTTTTGGTTAAAATAGCCACTGAAGGAATTTGACAAAAACGTTGACTTCACATAGGGAACCAACAGTCTCAAGGCAGAAAGACCTCTGGATGTTGGACTAGTCGAACTGCTGGCATATGTGTGTATTAGCAGTCTTTAAACTTCCTCTTTCATGAGTATGTGGTTAACATACGTATTACTTTTCGAAAGCGTTGCTACGAATGCTGGACGAGACACAAACATAGTGGAGCTACTAAGTAGGAGAAGTACCAATGCAAAGTTTGAGGATAAAAAAGCTTTGTGGGTTTCGATGTCTTTAGTTAATATTCACTGTGGACCAATGACAGCATCCAATCAGCAAAAACTTTAGCAACACATCTGCTTCACCTGTGAGAGGGAGGCCAGAGTGTCTGTCTCCAGAGGTGTTACAGGCTGGACCAGTGTCTCTCCTGGATCTGGACCTGGACCAGGGTAAGGTGAGACCTGCAAGAGACAACATGTTATTGGTCCGCAGGAAGTGTAGCCCTCTGTATATTCGCAGTTGGGTTCAGCGTCTGACAATAACAGAAAGCTGTCAGCTGTGTGTGTGTGTGTGTGTGTGTGTGTGTGCGTCATCATCACCTGGGGCGGCAATGAGACGGCGCTGTAGGCTGGAGGAACCAGGGCCACCTGTCTCTGCAGCAGCTGCATGATGGCTCCGATGTCCGTCGACATGCGACTCTCCAGCCTGCACACAGTATGTGGTAGATGATCCACTGTTAATAGCTTCACGGATACACATTTATATTCTGTCAATTTCATTTTATTTATTCTATTAAGGACATTAAAAAATGTTATCTCTGTTAAAATGAAATTCATGCAGTTTTATCCTACAGGACCAAAGTACTCCCCAAGTAAATTGCAAATAACATTTGGGATCATTAATGTCTGGTATGATTGCTCATTTTAAAGAAGAAACTTTGTGAGCAAGTAGATAAAAGCTGAACCAGGAAGTAAATCGGCTTGGCGGTCTACAGCACCACATACCCCGAGTCATTAGCACTCAAAAGCTGCTGTTAACATCTGTATGGACAATTATTTTGTCTACCCTCCACTTTTGCATAAACTTCTTACTCCAATTATTAAACTTTTCTAAACTCTGTTTTGCTAATAATGCATTTTTCTTTCTCCCATCCCTTTGTTAGTTCTGGAGCTGGAACCTTTTTATTTTTCTCACAGGATAAAGTGAGCTACACATACAGGAGAGGTGGACGTTTCCCCATCAAACCTGCTGGCTCCTTTCTGAGGCTCCTATACAGCTAATAAGGAAGCAGATCTCTGTTTCCCTATCTGAAGTCAAACAGAGACTTGCCACATGTGCAGATATTTCCAGTATGTTTGGGGGCATACTGGAAATATAAAGCCTACAGCTCCCTAGCTATAGGCTTTATGACACAACCTGTGGTACAAGCCAGGGTCTCAGACCATGTCTACAAAACGGGGTTTTAAAACAAAAACGATCTCCGTCCACACATGCGTTTCAGCATCGTTTTCGAAATGATTTGCGTCCAGACTTGCTCCCCTGAAAACGAATATCACATGACTATTCACGTACACTGGGCATGCGCTTGCCGGTGTAAACAGGAAGTACACAGGTTCCCTCAGGGGACAGTGAAACCAAAGCGACCCAGAATGCACCCTGACGCTCGTCCCGCGGTACCTGTTGAGCTGTTTCTGCAGCAGGTCCAGGCGTGTGTCCAGCTGGCTGCGTTGCTGCCGGCTCAGGCTGTGCAGCGACGTGTTGAGGGGCGGTGGGGAGGCCAGGCTGCAGCTGGGAACCTCCTGGTACTGACCACCCCCCGACTCTCCCCCCAGAAACTGAAGATGTGTGACACGCCTGAGAACGCACCTGTGGGAGACGGACGGAGAGAGTGAGTTTGCGTAAAAACCCCAGATAGTGGTTCCTGTATAAATCACAAGGACACATGGATGCTGTTCTGATCTGTTTCTACCTGACAGGGCGTTGCAGGTGTTCCCAGTCTTGGGGTCTCCGTCGGCCTCAGTGTTCTCGTTGAAGCTCCTGGATGTGGCCTGAGCATGCGGATTCTCCAGCGTTGACGGCGGAGGGGCCAGTCTGGTCACAATTGACTCTCCCCCCTGTTGGAGGTGAAGATCAAGAACATTAAAGTGGCCCTATTGTGCTTTTCCACTTTTTCCCTCTTCTTTAGTGTGATATATATAAAACATTTTTTACATGTAAAAGGTCCGTAGAGTGTAAAACCTGAAGTCCACACCTAAAAGGAGTTACCCTCCACCTCAGAAACTCCTGAGCTGCCTGAAACGGCTCGATTGGATTCTCTCCTTCACGTCCGTAACTTTATGAGGTCACAATGTTACGGAACTCACATAAAACTCTCCGGCTAGTTTGGCCCTCAAACAACAAAAGAGAGGGACGGAGCTGTAGCTAACATCTACCATGGTATAGTGGTTATGAAAGCGGTCTTTCACCCAGGTGGCCGGGGTTTGATCCCGTTTTGAACCATATTTAATTTGTCATGCTCTGGAGGGAAAGTTTTTTGAAATGTGAACCATTGACTAATCACAACAGAGCGGGCTAGCTGGCCAATCAGAGCAGACTTTGCTTTCTGGAAGGAGGAGCTACAACGGAGCGTTTCAGAGAGAGGGTGAGAAGAGGTGCTGCAGGACAGCCAGGATGAGAAAGGCAAGGCAGATTATGAGCATTAATGCATGTAAACATGTTGTAACTGTAACTTGAGATAAAAATATGCACCCGGAAAATAGCATAATAGGGCCTGTTTAACACCAGTATTTATTGCACTGCGGCGTATAACAACGGTTACTGCAATACGATACATACTTTAGAAGTAGACAAGATGTAGTTGTACCTCGTCACCGCTGGAGTGCGACGACGCCGAGCATCGATGTGCCTGCCACTGCCGCTTCGGTGCCCCCTCCTGTTTTTGGTTGTTGGCTCCTTCCCTCTGTCTCCGTCTAACAGATTTATGGGACTTTTTGATTTCTCCTGCGTCTGCGTCATCTGGACACAGGTGTGTGTGGAAAGATAATAAAAAAAAAGAGGGAGATTGGTCAGGGACTTTTCCAAGATGAAAACCAGGGGGAATATTACAAGATAAACCGCATCATCAAGGGACATTTACTGAAGTTGTATCGGACAGTCAGATAAAATAAAGTTATTCTTTTATGTGACGTTGAGATGAGCTATTAATGAAGGTTTACCTTTTTCTGTGCGTCTTCGGAATGATAACTTGCGTCTGCGTAACTTGTTGAAACCCCCACTGTTAGAGTCATCGCTGCTCGGAGAGCCTGGAATCATGTTGGTCTGAAACCAGCATTAAATGGACTTTATTAAAGTAAGAATGAGGTATTCTTTCCAGAAGTAAAGGTAAAATCCCGCTTGGATACTTCGATACAACAGCACAAAGATCGTGCATTGAGAACACAACTAGATGGAGAGAATATTCACAACAGAGCTACCTTTAAAATGGTCCTTGAATTTAAGCATTCAGGACGTCTGTCTGATTATATTTGCACTTCTTTGATGAGGCTGTAAACTCACATCTCGGAGGTTGAAGGTGATTTCTAGGTTGTTCCAGAAGTTGTCTGCAAACTCCGGATACATGTCCAGCACCTCCAGAACATCTTCCCTGAAGATCTTATGGAGGTCGCAGTAGGTCAGGGCCCTCACGTCGGCGTTGGATTTACCCGGTCGGGTGTACAGGTTGATGGGCTCACCGAAGATGTCGTTCTTCCCTGGGAAAGGTGACGAGAAGAAAGAAAGCTCTGTATCTTCAGTCGTCACTTTATCCCAGATGTTCTCATGACACAGATATGACAGTGGCATATGATGCCAAGTGTTGCTACCACGCAAAATATGAACCTTGTGTTCAGATAACGAAGAAATTAAAGCTCACCTGGAAGAAAACATGGATGCTTTTAGTCCTATTTAGAACATGGAGTAGTGTTAACCCAAGCCTCTTGTGACCAAAATGAGTATTACAGCAACAAACACATTGTCTTGACCTGCCTACTTTTTTTTTCTTTACCTTTTTTCACAGATTAGAAAAGTTATTTAGTATAATGTTTTTTTAAATGATCTTAAAAGATATAAATACAGGAGAGAAAAAAATATTTAGATCAGACTTAGAAAATGGATCACCAAGTACGTTATTTCTGATTGCCTGTCATCCGTAGACATGAGCCCATGTAAAGAGTTTAATGGTGTGTGAACATCTTGTTTGGATTTGGAAACTTTGAACCACTGTCATAGTAACATCATATTGTATCTGTAATGTAGGCCCAATAGATTATGTGGCAAAATAAAAGAATGTATTAAAAAAATATATTTCAAACTGTCTCTTCTCCGACTACCAGATCTCTCCCCCAACTTTTCGAACATTAACTTAACTGTCTTTTAGGGCAAGGCATGCAAATGTCACATAATTATTTCAAGCAAATAGTTCCACATGAGGATCACCACTGGTGGATATATTTTAATCTTCATATGGATCCACACACGCACAACATATGTACTGTGTAACTCCACACATAACTTTTACTGTGTCTTCCTGTATCGACTCTGAACTATCAGGAGTAACACTTTCTGCTCACCAGCAGATGGTGCTACCAGCTAAAACATATTGTTGAGAGGCCTGCACAAAGTCAACACCCAGAAAGAGATATTAAAGCATGAACTAAAGAGAAAATGTAAGAGGGCAGAAAAGAGTTCTGCAGCAAACTGAACTTTCTCAAAGTCTGGATCGACAAAGGAGGCTATAGACCAGTGGAGAACTGTTATTACTAATGTCCTGCTGAGAAGTCGGTGCATTCCAGTATGAACTTCTCTTACTTTAGGTCTCATGGAAGCAGCCCCGAATCCACCTACCTGCTGGGATGGAACTTCAAATATTGGACTAAACTGTTTATACTTCTAAGCCATCTCATGCAAGAGTTCTTGCTTCAGATTTGGTTTCTAATGACCTTAAAGCTAACATGGAAACAAGGGCTACAAACAAAATCGGTAAAATACACATTGAGACATCACTATACATTCATTTATATTATATATATATTATTTGTACCCAAGATGGCTACCACCACGTCTCCTCTCAGTATCTCTATGGACCCCCTGGATATGAAGTAGAGGGCCGTGAGGACGTCCCCGGCGTGGACTAGCGTGTCCCCCGGGGGAGCGTGGGTGGTCTTGAACTTCATGGCCAGCGCCCTGAGGCAGCCCTTAGTGGAGCCTTTGAAGGCCTTACAGTTCTGAAGCAACGTCCGGTTCAGGTGGAGGCAGATATCCGCCTGGAGACACTCTGGGAAACCTTTCAGCACCTGGAGGAGAGGGAGGAGAGGGAGGGAGGGAGGGAGGGAGGGGATAAGGAAGGAGTGAGGGACAGAGAAGTAAGGAAGGGGACAGATGGAGAAGGAAGACAGAAGGAAGTAAGGGGAAAAAAAGATAAAGATAAAGAAAGTGGAATAATTGAAAGGGAAAGGTTACATCGGTATTGATACGTGTAGTCATCAGAGTCCAGAACATCAAACTAATGTCACAGATTATGGATGCTTTAAAAGGAGTAATAAAAACGTCTTTACAGTTTTTACTCTTGTCATGCTAACCGTCAGAGAAGTCACTGTTTCATTTAAATCTTTCATGAGTTTAACCCCAGAGTGGAGGACCAGTGTCAGCAGTTTGGGGCTTCTCTCTCCATCCTTTGCGAGGATCTTTTAGAGCTACGCTGCAGAATGATTTCAAGTAGAAGGCCTACTGAAAGAGAGTCGGCAGGCCCCTTGGAGTGTAATTAATATGAAGAATTGGTGCGACTTTAATGAGTTCACTGCAAGCAGAAGAAGCCCCGGCTCCTTTAAAGCAGTACGTTCTGGGCTGTAAAAAAAAAAAATATTGCAACGCAACGTTTCTTTCTCTCCATGTCTCTCTTTTTCTTACTTTCAACATATGCGTTTGTGTTGGCATGTTTTCACCTCTCTTCTCGATATTATGTTCTGAGTAACCTCATTGCCTTTTACCTCCACCTCTTTTTTACTCAGGTAATGAATCAGTGCAGTAACACACACACACACACACACACACACACACACACACACACACACACACACACACACACACACACACACACACACACACACACACCTTTGTACATGTTTCACAGCCTGGTTTGAGGGCAGTCAAACATGAAGAAACATGGAAATGAGCATGACAAACCCGGTATAACCTTTCATGACCCAACTGAGAACTCCATCTTGTGATTTTGATACAGCCTAATATTACTCCCTGAACAACAACCATTATGCTGATGTGTGAGGTGCTCCAGGATGTGCTGGTTCATACTGCTGACTTTAAAGGCTAAGCTGTTATTGTTTAGATAAATGTTTGCTGTCGGTATACATCTTCGTAGCCTTTGCTGTAGCTTTTCTACGAAGAAAAGCTTCTGTCTAGTCTGGAAACTATCTAATTAATGTTTACACATGAGTATTTATTAATCATTTCAAAAAGAAATATAACCATCTGTTGTTACTATATTTATTTTTTACAAACCAATTGTTAAAAAGAGCAAAACTTTTGCACCCCAGTAGGACGACAGGCGCGTAGGAGAATACCTTAGGTAACGTTTCGTTACGTAGACCTTCATCAGGTAAAATAACCTGATGAAGGTCTACGTACAGAAACGTCGTGACTAAAATACATTTATACGCAAGTGAAGAAGCCAGTGTGCGGGAGTTTTTGTTCTATATTACAAACCAATTGTTAACCATTAATAAAGTTGTATAATCCGGTCCATCTATCTATGTAATGATCATAGAGGTTTACAAGTAATTTGGTAATAATTCACAAATACTTGAAAAGTAAAAAAAAAAATGTTTGCTAACAGTTTAATATATTTAGTACAAAGAGTAATGTCTTTAATTAATTTAATAAAAAGTGTCAAGTATTAATATTAAAATTTTTAAGGAGGACAGGAACACAAATTAACAACAGTGAGCTAATTTGTTGTGATGGATGCTGCATAAACAACTACCTCTCTCCTCCCTCTAATCCTCCTTTTAAGAAGTTCATCCAACCCTTAAAGAAATGGAACAGACTACATCCAACTCATCTAATAACCTGCTCTCATTTCAACACTCGCATAACGTTCAGTTCCTCATATCAACTACATAATTATTCTCTCCATCCTCAGGAATGAAGGAAGTAGCAGCGGATTGAATCCGTCGAGGAGAAAAACATACAGGGTCTACACTGAAATGAAACAGGAATTCAGTGATGGAATATTGTGTTTACACTAGGAGGTAACCTCCGTTTCTAAAAAGTGAAGCCCATGCTGAAGTGTCTTTAACATGCTTTCTATCTACTGTCCATCAGGGGCGACTCCTCTGTATAGAAGTCTATGAGAAAATGACTCTACTTCTCTCTTGATTTATTACCTCAGTAAACATTGTAAACATGAGTTTATGGTCTCAATCTCTAGTTTCAAGTCTTCTTCAATACAGCATGATGTTCATTTAGTAAATTATGGTCCATTTAGAGTCAAATAGACCATAAAGCAGGATACTCTTTAGGGCGGGGCTACCTTGTGATTGAAAGGTTGCCACCAGAGCCGTATATGGCCGCTTTACCATAGCGTCACTCCTCTGCAGTCGAAGTATGGTCACTTCTGTTCACTGGTTGCAAAAGATCAAGATGGTGATGGCGAAATCGCTGAACTTTAGGCCTCAAAATAGCAGTTCACAAACCAATGCATGAAGTCACGATGACTACGTACACTTATATACAGTCTATTGTTACACTGGGACTTTTTGTTCCTGAACAGAGTTTCTCTTTGCTTCTGCAAGGCTTCACAGACAAAACAAGGAGCTGATCTTGCTCTGATGGGAAATTTTCAAAAGACATTTGGATGCTGGAAAGGATTCTTGAAGTTATGAGCAGAGATACTTTGAGTAAAGTGTGCTTTTTGAGCTGAAACTATGTGAAGTAGCTTATAATGCAGTGAAACACTACTGCTGTGAAGATAGTGTGTGACATTTTTAGGATTATAGCTGTGTGTCTGTGGATCTGTGGTTGCATGCATGTGCGTGTCATCCTATACACTGGGACTCACAGAGTTCAGGTTGAGATCGACTGTGCAAAACAAGTGCTCCTTCAATCTGTGTGATGTGGCTTCAGCTTGTATGAGAAGAGAGTGCGTTAGCGTTTATGCATGTGAAGAAACTCATGCAGGTCCATGCGGGGTGCAAGTACTTTAAACTATGTTTCAGCATGTTTAAATGCATGTGTGTGTGCATATTATTGATGATACTCACATCTTTCCTATTTTCTTTGACGGTGTCGGACCATGCATGCTGAGACAAAGTCTTCGCATCGTCCTAGTAACGTACAACGCAGGCTCAAAATTCTCCTCTGGCCTCTTACTATGTCTGTATTCATGCCCAGCACTCACTCATTACAACACAACGGACCAAGTGTACACATACGGGACTCAGGTGTGTGCGAGTTCAGGTACTTACGGCGTTCATGTCGATGCCGTTAGTGTAAGACCAGGCGTGCTGGAAGTACTCCTCCAGCCTCTGCCTGAGCGGGTTGGGGATCTGGTGGAAGCGGATGAACTCCCGGACTCTCAGCATCTGGGTGTGGTAGCGGGCCGTGCCCGAGTACAGCCGCTGGATGATGGCGGACACGTTCCCAAAGATGCTGGCGTACATCAGGGCTGGGGGTGGGAGACGGTGAGGGAGGATTTGGAAGTGTGAGGATGGAGGACACAAGGGAAGGTAGGCAGGAAGGGAGAGATTCACATATACATTAAGAGAGAGCCTAGAGACACACGGGTACTCGATACACTGATGTGACCTGACATATTTCTAGCTGACTGTCTTCTCCATCTGAAAAGAAAAATATATTATTAAGCTTGACACCCTTGGGTGATGAGAAAAAAAGAGGGTGAAGAAGCTCAGACAGCTGATGGTGTGATAAAGGAGATAGATATTAGCATGAATCAGAGCTGTGCTGAAGAAACAATGTAACAATATGTATTTTAATTAATACTTCAGTAAAAACAGCTTTTTAAAGGGAACCTATCAAGGTCATTTACAGGTTCATACTTGTATATTTACTAGAACATGCTTACATGCTTTAATGTTAAATGTTAAATGTTTTTCTTATATTGTCTTTCAAAATGTACATGTCTAAAACGCTCTGGTTTAGCGCCCTTCTCATTAAGCCCCCCTCTCCCGAAACAGTCTGCCCTGATTGGTCAGCGTTTTTTCCTGTCTTCTGCATCTGTGCTGTCGCCGTCTTTTCAGCATTGCTGCAGTCGGGGACTAACTGTCTATGTCAAGTACACGTAGTTCTGCACTGTTTGTGGTGTCATCTTGTAGTTGTGACATCACAACCTTACAGAAGTCTTGACGGCTCGTTTAAAGGCACAGCTTCTAAATGCTGGCTGGGAGCATTTCTCCCTGGATGGAGCGCTTTGATACTTTCACAGTATTGAAGTAGCACCTAGAGCGTCTTTATTCAAGAGATATGGAATTTTCACTTTTTCAACAGATGACCTTTAACTGACTCAAATTCTTTTAGATTTTTTCGGTATTTAATTTAACTTTAAAGTGGCCCTATTATGCTTTTCCACTTTTTCCCTCTTCTTTAGTTTGTTATATATATCTTTGTACATGTAAAAGGTCCGTAGAGTGTAAAACCTGAAGTCCACGCCTAAAATGAGTTACCCTCCCCCTAAGAAGCTCCTGAGCTGCCTGAAACGGCTCCATTGAATTCTCTCCGTCACTTCCGTAACATTATGAGGTCACAATGTTACGGGCGTGACGTAAAACTCCTTCAGGCTAGTTTGGCCCTCAAACAACAAAAGAGAGAGACGGAGCTGAAGCTCCGGAGGAAGAGTTTTTTGAAATGTGAAACGTTGACCAATCACAACAGAGCGGGCTAGCTGACCAATCAGGGCAGACTTTGCTTTCTGGAGGGAGGAGCAAACGCTACAACGGAGTATTTCAGAGAGAGGGTGAGAAGAGGTGCTGCAGGACAGCCAGGATGAGAAAACAAGGAGGAATATGAGCATTAATGCATGTTAACATGTTGTAACTGTAACTTGAGATAAAAATATACACCTGGAAAATAGCATAATAGGGCCTGTTTAACATATTTCTCATTATTCTATCTAAGTTATTTAATAATAGAAAGAACAACTAATTAACTAGTGATCGCTATACGAGCATGATACATAGACTTTAATATTTGATAGTGCCCTCTCCAAACACAAGGGCCGGGGGCGCAGACTCGACAGCTGACTTAGTTGAGGAGATCAAAGCGAGCTTGAAAGATATTCAGCTCATTTGGCAACGTGGCGTCATACATGACGGGGGCACTCCTGCTTTTGTAGTTAATTTTTTTTGTAGGTATCTATACTCTCTTCAAAGCCACAATACTCCATTGACAAAAACAATAATTTTACCTCACAGGACATTAAGTTTCTGCTCTGCCGCTGCCTAGATCGGTCAGCTTGTTTGTATCATTATTTGACTTTGGTGTTTTAAAGGGTTAGTTTGTATTCACTGTTATACACTGACTGGACAACTCCCTCAAAAAACCCAACTCGTATGTATACTGAAAGAGTTTTTGGTTGCTGTAATTGTTCCTGCGGTCTACAGTGGGAGTGAAAAGACCCCTACGTAATGCAATTTCAATGTAAGTGATGGGGGACTGCATCAAAAGCCCTCTTTCTTTATAAAAATGCAGTCTAAAGTTGCCCTGTTGAGGGACAGTTAGAGAAAGATTTTACCACTGTTAAGATCGACTTTATTTGTCTGACTCATACTTCTGAATATTAGCCTCAGATAAATATATGTGTTTACAACAGAGCGAGGCCTTTGGATTTTGTCTCCCATCACTTCCAATAAAACAGCGTCAAAAAGGGATCGTCTGGGGGCCGGCGTAGACAGGAGGAATGATTACAGGGTCCAAAAACTAGGCCTTTATCAGTGTGCATACACTACCAGCATGTTAGCATTGTTTTAAGTCAGACTTGACAAAACGGGAACCTAACCTTTAAGATAGACTTGAAAAATACGCTTGAAATATATAATTTAAGTTGATTCAAAACAGTTAAATAATATTAATATTAAGATAACGTGATCACATATTAATGTGAAACATCGTCTTTATGAGTAACCTAAGAATAATTCCTGTGTGCGTGAGCTGCTCCGTCCTCTGGAGGACAGATGCAGCAGGACTTTGACTGATCTAAAGGGCTTTTGTCTGTAGAGGACAGAGTGTTTTTTTGTCCTATCCTTCATGAGCCTCTCTGTTTTGTCCTGTTGTCAACTTGGATCCTGCTAACCCCTCAACCTCTGTCAGCTCCCATCACTGTTTACATCACACTCTAAAACTGCTGTGTGTGTGTGTGTGTGTGTGTGTGTGTGTGTGTGTGTGTGTGTGTGTGTGTGTGTGTGTGTGTGTGTGTGTGTGTGTACGTGTTTTTTTACACGTTTGCTAAAGGGACACAATTGATCCAAATTTTTTTCTGAACTTTTATAATGCTCATTGCAATTTCAAAGTGCACTTATATTTTAAAGCATCATAATCTTGCACTTGTTTAATTGACATTTTACAAGCCTGGGGTCATTTTATGGCCGAGCACATTCCAAACTGTCTGGAGGAGTAGTGCAGGCCAAACTACGAATAAAAACAAAAAACGCCCTTGTTGAAGAAGTGCCTCCAAGTCTTTGATTTTACCCTTCGATATCTGTAACTACAGTACAATACATGCTTTATTTCTTTTTTTCCCCATAAGCACACCACAAATACTAAGTGCTGGCATGCAATGAACAAGCTGTTACTAGTTTCTAGTCAGTTGTTTTAAACACCATATTCATGTTCTCATTCTATGGTTAGCCTGATCAATGAGGTCCAGAGTAATTACCTCTACAATTACCTCTAATTGTAGAGGTAATTACTCTGTAGAGAGGAAGCGGCGTTGATAAGCATGACAGGGGTTATTACAATCCCTGCTGATGAATTTTATTAATAAATCATTGAGCGATATGCTTTAAGAATGTAAAGTAGGATCTACGGCTCTGTCCAGCTGCTGTAATTATAGTAGAATGGTATATAAGAACTGAACAATTTAATTGTTGTGGTCTTTTTTTTCTTATTTTTACCTGAAGTTGTTTTGCTCCTTTTTGTAGTTTTCTGTGTCTATTTGTGGTTGTTTTGTCTCTTTCCATAGACACTGTAAGTCTGTTTGTGTCTCTTTGCAGCTGTTTTGCATCTATTTGTCACCGTTTTGCCTTTCTCCATAGATATGGCTTGTTGGCTGTTTGTGTAATGTTTTTGCAAAAGAAAACGGGTTAAAATAGCTATACATTAAAAATAAGATTTTATCAGGAAATTTTCGAGAACATTTTATCGGCCAACCCCATTGTCCTTTTCTTCTTTTTTTAGGAAGTAGAAATAAAACCAATTTGGTTCATTTTGAAGCATTACCTCCAACATTCATCAAATAAAAAAACTAATTCTTTAAATACTTAAGGGAGTTACCAATACTTAGTCGTACGACAGATGCTGCAATCATTAACTGAGAGTAGCAGGAGTCAGATCACTTATGTGACAAGAGTAAGGGGAGTATGAGGATGATTTGGTGTCGGAGTGAAAAGCATTAAAACCCTACAACTACTACTACATCTACTTGTAGCACGACATCAGGACTTACATCCTATGAGCATGACACAGATGGAGAAGATCTTCTCAGAGTTGGTGTTGGGGGACACGTTTCCAAACCCCACGCTGGTCAGGCTGCTGAATGTGAAGTACAGCGCTGTGACGTACTTGTCTTTGATGGAGGGTCCCGAACCTGGAGAGTAAAATGAATTTAGAGCTCACACAAATATTTCATAAAAAGTTATATGGCCTAGCAGAATGATGGATGATCACTGATGATCACTCCACAATCAAATATTTTTTTTTGGATTCTGATGAAGTATGTTTTGTACTTATTCGCTTGAAGCCAAGTTAACTAATACACACAAGTGTCACTTCAATATCTTTAAGTACTGCTGTAGTACTTAGTTAGCTTTCCTCTCAGTACCTATGATGGTGCTGTTGTAGGTCTTTCCCAACTGGTCCCCCAGTGTGTGGAGCCAGCCTATGGAACCGTTCCTCTCTACGCTACCGATGGCATACCTGGGAAAAAAAACAGTCACAATATGAATGCATGTATACGATAGCTGATAATAAGAAATAATTAGCCCGCTGCAGTAGGAAAGGCAAAGAAAGGCACACTAAAGGGATGTATTTTCAAACTCCTAATATAAAATATGTCTTATTGATTCAAACAGTTCAAATACAATTTTCTGCAGTATCAATTTCTACCATTTAACTTGGTGATTGACACCACAAAAAAAGGCATATTAAAAAATAAAAAGCATAAGAAATTAAACACATATTTATATATTTTTTAAAGTCTTGTATTTAAGTTGAGAATTTCAATATTGTGACAGCACTACCCTCCATATACCACCTGTTCTGACGCGTGCAGACAGACATTATTCCTACATTACTCCTCCATCTGTAAAATCTGGTCTGATTCACCAGACAGTCTTATGGCACCGTACCAGATGCAGGCCAGCCAGTGAGCGATGAGGGCGAATGTGCACATGAGGAGGAAGAGGACAGCCGCGCCGTACTCCGAGTAGCGGTCCAGCTTCCGGGCCACGCGCACCAGGCGCAGGAGACGAGCCGTCTTCAGCAGACCAATCAGAGTGGTGGTCTGAGAAGTGGAAAGAGAGACGGAGCGTCGGTTGTTGATAATGAGATAAGATATTTTAAAGACTGGTAAAAAAAACTGTGATGTCTCGTCCCAGCCTTCCCTGCCTGCTGTCTCACACACACACACACACACACACACACACACACACACACACACACACACACACACACACACACACACACACACACACACACACACACACACCTGTGTTGCGGAGGTGGTAAATCCTGACTTTTTGTCATTACTGTGGGCTGTCATTCCTACTTGTATTCGGCCGGCGCCCCCATCCTTGTCCATACAACAAATAAATAACAGGACGATTACTGCGCTGGCTGAGAGCCTAGTCCTGCTGTGTGTGTGTGTGTGTGTGTGTGTGTGTGTGTGTGTGTGTGTCCTCTCAGTAAATGATAGTTGTCTAGTGAGGAAAATCTCCACTTTCTTGGCTCTGCGGCCTCTATGAAGTGAATCTTGGCAAAGCTTCCCCCCGGGCAGTATTTCAATGTCGGGGAGTTTCCACATTCATCATTTTCGGCCTGGTGGGTGGCTTAATCACTATAAATAACACTTCTTTTAATTACCTACAGACATCCTATTACTATAAGATGCATTCCAAGTGGTGATTCCTCTGTCAATGGGATTGGCCTGGGCTGAACTGCTGTGAGGAGGGGTGGACCTTGGCCTCTGCGGTTTTCATCCTCATTATGTGGGAAGAATCCTCAGAGGGCACCGGCAACCTACTAACTCACTTCCCTCTGCCTCTTTCTGCTAACTCCCACCTCTTCCTCCAGACATCCGCCTCTCACTTCCTTAAATTTTCAAACCGACGCCAACCGACGACTTTTCTATCATTCAGCAAACCATAGAACCTCAGTACCCAGTGTCTGGATTTAACTTTGTCACTGCGTATCTGCCTCTGTTATATTCAAGCAGCGCTTATTTTTACTTGAATGATTTAACCCAGTTCAGTTTACTCATCAACTGTTGTGTAATGTCTTCTGTGGCTCTGGAGGTTTCTTGAAGGGAATACATACATTTGTGTATCTGTAGGTTCCTACCAAACAAATAAACGAACCAGTCAGTTTTTTGTGGGCTGTCTAGATCAGAAAACATAAAATTCAACAAGCCAATCAGATTCGGCTCAGGAGGCAGGAAAGGTCTAATGAAAGATGCTATCAGATTATAGGAAATGTAGGATCCAGCATTTGTGGTGGTCGGCCCATTCTAGGGATTTAGATTCAGGACATTTCGGCCTCGGCTGCTTTGAATTTGATCTTTGAACTTAATCTGCTGATTATTTTCTCTATCTATTGATAAATCCTTTAATTATTAGAAATAGGTGAAAAAGGGTAACTCTACATGGCCATTACTACTGATTCATTTCCCAAAAATTAAAAAAGAAATTTCCAGGAAAATAAAGAAAAATCCATCCTTCTCTACTGTTAAAACCCAAATACATCGGCCGTGTCCAAAAGCTATACTTGTTTACTATATATTGCACTACATTACATTACATTAGTCATTTAGCAGACGCTTTTATCCAAAGCGACTTACAGGAAGTGTATTCAACATAGGTATTCAAGAGAACTACTAGTCACCAGAAGTCATAAGTGCATCTCCTTTCTTAAACAAACATCTAAAAGCATAAACCAGAGCAAAAGTATAGTGCAGAAGTAAATTACTACGAAAACAATAAGTGCAACAGACTAATACGAATACAATAAGTGCAACGAACTGATACGAATACAATACGTGCAACAAACTCAATAAGTACAACAACTAATACGAATGCAATAAGTGCTACGAGGAAGGCTCAGGGTAGTACTTCTTGAAGAGGTGAGTTTTCAGCCTGCGCCTAAAGATGGGCAGCGACTCTGCTGTCCTGACGTCAGTGGGGAGTTCATTCCACCACTGAGGGGCCAGGACAGAAAAAAGCTGCGATTGGGTGGATCGGCCGCAGGGACCTCTGAGCGACGGGGCAACCAGTCGCCCCGAGGCAGCAGAGCGAACTACATGCATGCTACACAGTATTTTGATTGTCTGAATTATACATGTTAAATTAATGCTTTATATAGTTTCAAGGATAGTTTATTGGCATTATGCAACACAGGGATGCACAACAGAATGCAGTTAAAGCCCATTTGCAACACAAGGAAAAACATGATGAATTTAAACAGCAGTAACAAAACAATCTTCTGGGCAGATAACATGGCCGGCATGTTAACAGAAAAAAAATTGACATCAAAGAAACAATAATTGACTAAAAGAAGTTGTGTCCATGGCAATTTCTTTTTGCAATCCCACAATGCAATGTGTCACATTTTACTGATGTAAAAATGACCCTTGAGCCACGCTTCAGCTGTCAATAATGACACAAGATGACCATGACATTTTAAACAGGGAGTAGTGTTTGAGAGAAACATTAATGTTTCTCTGACTCCGACGTACGTCTTTGAATTGTTTGTTTTATCCGACCAACACTCAAAACGCAGAGCTATTTCATTAATACATTTCCAATGATGTTAAACAGAGCCTTAAACCTAAACCCTAAAACCCTTACACTGGAGAAGCTGGAGGCAGAGAATGATATTTTTCAATAACAAAATTGAGGATTTCATTCAATACAACACTTGATTAATTGACTCATTTCTTTGTAAGGTAGACACGTTTTATTTTGACGCTTCACCGCAGCTGATTGCAAATCAACTTCCCCACGGAGACAATTAAATGATGAAGCATAAAGTAAATCACCTCTGCCTCTCTTCTTTCCTCCTCTTATTCCCTGTCTCCCTCCTCTTCACTCTTTGTACCTTTCTCATTAGATAAAGACACAATGTCAATGCAGAAACAACATCTCTCTCTTGTTCTCTTTATCCCTCCATCTCCCCAGCCACTTGTCTTGTCCTCCCTCACACCTTCCCCGCAGTACAGAAACATCCCCCCCTCCCTCCCTATATGGGGACATACCTCCTCTCCGCTGCGATAGATGAGCAGGTCAAAGGGAATAGCAGCCACCATGTCGATGAGGAACCAGCCCTTGAAGTAGTGGACGGCGATACGAACCGGGTGACTCACCACCTCATCGTTAGTGTTCACATACGTTGTCCTGAGAGGAGCAGTGCAGATGATATGAACATAACATTAATAGTTGTTATTCTACGACATTTGACACTACTACTGCAACTGTGAACACCACTTTGTACTATTAACTTAAATAACCATTACTGTGTTCACTAATGCTACAACAATGAGCTCTAATAACAGTTTAATGAGGACAGAGCATGGGGTTGGGAATTAGATCTGCAGCATTTAGTGTTTACTATGACTTATTGTTCTACTACTGCTGCAGCACTTTCTACTACAAATAACACAGTGACGACTACTACTACTACTACTGCTGCTATTATACTGTAGACTCATGTGTTTAAATACAGACCTGAAGTTGATGAGGATGTCAATAATGAACATGATATCCACAATGAGGTCCACCACGTTGAGAGGAGAGCAGGAGTAACCACAACTCTGCATCGCTACCTCTTCCTGAGAGGAGAGGGAAGAGAAGAGAAGAGAAAAGGAGATAAAAGAAGAGAAGAGGAGATGAAGGAGAGGAACAGGGAGGAAAGGAAAGGAGAGGAGAGGAGAGGAGAGGAAAAGGTGAGATGTGTTGAGTCGAAAGTCAAGTGAGAGAGAGAATATAGAAGAGAGTAGAAGAAAAGACAGAATAAGAGAATTATAAGCTAATGCTCTAAAAATAGAGCAGCTCTGTGTGATTACCTCCTTCAAATGGATCAGCGTTAAGGCTTTAAAGATCATTTGCATACATGTGTAGACAAAAAAATGGAGAAGAGACACAAAAACAGGGCTTGAAGCAGGATGCGTTATCCCAAGAAACACTATCTACGTTTACTTACCATGGAAATCATTGGTGTATAATATTACTTTTTGTATATTTGTTCAGCTCGGTTCATTGCTGAGAGGACCTTATGTCGTAAAGATGTAAAGCCCAATGAAACACTTTTGTGATTAGGCGATATAAATAATAAAACCAGCTTGACTTGACAGCGGTCTTGTTATTGACTCTTTCCCTGGATTAGACCCCACCTGCTCGTTGAGGAGGAACGCGGCCGAGTAGGGGGTGAGGATGGCGGTGTAGATGACCAGCAGCAGGATGAGCCAGTCCCACACCGCCTTGAAGGGGCTGTAGTGCAACACCGTCCACTTGTGGATGCGCGGGGCCTGGAGCTTGTACTCTGGCAACACATCTGCACCCAGAGACAGCACCTGGGGTAGAGAGACACAAAGGATATGGAGGATATGAGGATGGAGTGTCGTGAGGAAGCAGGAAGGGCAGAGAAATCCAGAATAGAAGGAGTAAGACTAAGGAAAAACAGAGTATATCACCGTGAAACTGTGTACATATAGCAAGAGTGTGATGGAGTTGAGTATAAGTGAGTATAAGTGCTCACACACAGAGCACATATAGCGGCTCCATGAAATCTACATCGGCTCCCCTGACTCTCTCCATGAGCCGCAACAGAGTTTTGCAATTACAGCGACGGAGCCAGAGTCCTTTGTAAAGATGACAAGAACGCTTCTGAAGGCACCGACCCTCTTAAGGTTACTCTCCCAGGCAGCATGCTCCAAACACACACACACACACACACACACACACACACACACACACACACACACACACACACACACACACACCCCCTCTGGATATGCAAATGCACAGTAATGCATGGCTGTAGGAAGACAAACACACACACACACACACACTTAGCAGCCACGTTTCTCTGTCACTTCTCTGACGTGATCCTCTCTGGCAGATGAACGACATCCTCGATATATTTTGATCGGGTTTCAGCCCACGTCACAGCGCTGAAACGGCTGTCATCATGACGTTGAATGACAGTGGTCTGGGTAATGATTCAGGTAGTCTAACAGTCCTGGTCTTATTGGATCTCACGGCAGCATTTGACACTTCTGACACTGCGGAGCATAATACCTCTTGATGGACTAGAAAATTGGTTGGGGTCTCTCAGAGACAGGTACTCAGGTGGTTCAGGTCACACAAACACACACACACACCGAACTGGACAAGGGCAAAG
Source organism: Anoplopoma fimbria (assembly GCF_027596085.1). NCBI lineage: Eukaryota > Metazoa > Chordata > Actinopteri > Perciformes > Anoplopomatidae > Anoplopoma > Anoplopoma fimbria. The sequence continues at coordinate 13,092,952 of NC_072469.1, forward strand.
TGGTTCAGTATAAGAACGCATCAGCATAAGCTGAAAACAACACTGTGAGCTTTACAAAGATAGTATGCAATCTATAATACAGTCAGAAAGTATTAGAAGACATTTGTGTCACGTTATTTATGTAACCTGACACGTTGGATTTCAAATGAAATAGTGAGTGTGGTTTTGATTACTGAATGTGTTTACATTCCTATCAGATGAACAGTGAAGGTAAAAGGCTCTTTCCTGCATAACCCCTCAGTTACTCTGCCAGGAAACAAATTGGACACATTTAAAATAAAGCAGCATTTTTTCATACTTGGCTGGTATTCCTTTGCAGTGAATGGGTCTCATGCAAGAATGTGGAATGATTTTGGTATTCTTCTCTTAACTTACTTAACTTTCCTGTTCCATATGCTCGTACTAGTGAGCCAGATTCAGCAGTGGCTCCTAGCTTTAGATACCTTTGTCAATGACCAGTGTCATCATGATGAATGCCACCTGTGAGTGAATGAGTGCACGTTCATGAGAACTGTAAATTAGCGTAATTAACACTAAAGAACGCTATAATACCATATAAGGCTTTTAACGACTGAAAAAACAGTGTCAGCAGCAGAATTAAAGGACCTGCTGAAGATAAGGAATGTGGACAAATAAGTGCTGTTAAGTTTTGTGTCCTCTGATAGTAATACTGTCAATGAAATAAAGAAGAAGTGGTTCCAAATGAAAAACGTAGTTTAGTGTCAAACAATAGCATCAATAGGCAATTTGAATTAATGGTGATATCGCTAGGCTATATGAATACAATAAAGTTATATCAGCCTTGAATTCAAATTTACAGAAAAATATGCACATAATTATGAAGTTAAAAAATTGCTTCCATGTCATGAAATAAACAATCCGTTACTTTTTCTTGGAAAGCAGCAGACAATGTCACATGACTCCTAGGACAGGTCTGGACCTCTTGTGTTTGCAAAAATTCAATTCAGAAAATGAGTGAATGCAGCAAGTTCTACTAAATCACTTGAATAAGGGGATTCAGAACAAACCTGTTCGTATGAGTGCTTCTTGAATGAGGCCCTCAAAACTAAGACATCCTTAACAGCACTTAATTCAGAATCATCCAATTACTACAAACTTCATTTACTTTTAAGACAGCTACAAGATCCTGATAAATTCAACAAAAAACCTGTTCTCATATTTTTAAAGTGTGCTTTTTATTAATTTTGCCGTATTCCGTCTAACCATCATTATACCTCACTGTTCTAATCTCCTTGTTTTATAAAAGCTCTTCTATGGGTGGATATTTCAAACTAGGATCCTCTATATACAATATTTATTTATGTATATTGTATCCATCCCCGTCAAATAAACCATAAATAATTAATACTAAACGGCTCCCCAATTCTGCACCATCATCTTTTTAATCACTCCGCTCTTGCAAGTGACTCTGCAAGAGTGGAGTGATTCACGGAAAAACGCAGGTTTTCCATTCCCATTTCCCATTTCTAAAAAGAGACGATCCACCCTGCCTCTAAACTGTGTGACCATGTATGAGTTTTCCAAACCCCAGTGCAGCAGACCGACGGACACATTATTATGCGGGTGGAGTCGACCTGTGTTTGGCCCTGGAAGGCAGGGACAAGTATAGCAGACAGACCAGAGTCTCCAGAGCCGTCTCCAGAGAGAGGACCAGGTGTGAGCGGTGTTTCACAATCAGGTACAAACAAGAATCTTACTCATTCAGCGAAACAGGTTGAATAAACAGACCAGAAGCACTAAAAGAAAATCCTGTATTCCATCACCTTACTCACCTCTGTGTCTTTTTTCTCAACTGACTCCATTTAGCCTCTATTACTCAATTTCCTCTGGTTCCTGTTTCCTCCTGGCCTCCACTTGACCTGCTAAACTCTCTCTTATTCTCTAAATTCTCCTTTTCTTTCCTGCATGGCTCTGTCCTATGTCCGGCAATCCTCGCTCCATCTCTCAGACTCCATCTCTTTTCTTTTCACCCATCCTGCTCTACCTTTGCCATTCATCCTGCCTCCCGTCTCATCTTCCTTTCTTCTCATGCTTGAATGGCCGTTTTTTTATCTCTTTGGATGTCCCTTTCCTCCCTTATGCTTTCATTCTTCGATTTCTCCCTCCCACTTTCATCATCACTCTCTCTATTCCACAGTCCATCTCGCCTTCACCTACTGTGACCCAATGGCACACTTTATGTATTTCTATGAGGATCTCATACCCCTTGTTCTGTGAGTTTTTACGCCAGTAGTTGTTCTCATAGTTACCAAAAATTTGGCAAGAAAAAATTTACTTGATTTATTAAACATCAGCAAGAAATATTTCAGTGTGTGTCCTCTCTGTAATTGAGCCAGCCGTTTCATATCCAAGCCAAGTTTTCAGAATTCTGGCTCATCCAAAGGCTCTATTTTCAAGTATTTATGAATTTCTGTATGCAAGTCCATGCTTTCATTCAATCACATTTGTACTGTTCTTTTATTCTTAAAGATATTAGAACAGTTGAGTTATTATATTAGAACAGTTGAGTTGAATGCTTGGTTTGTGTACTGCCTCCCTCCACTCAACAAGATTAAGAGTTTACAGCCATGCTAGAAGCTTCAAGATGGGCTGATTATAGCTAAATACTGATCTTGACATGCTGACATTCTCAAACTGACAATGCTAACATGCTAATGCCAAGACAGTATAAAATTTACCACGTTTGCCTTTTTTATTAAGCTTGTTAGCGTTCAAACATTTGCCAGTTAGCCCAAAACCACGGCTTACAACTGAAGCTAATGGAAATGACAGTTTCACAGGTGTTTGGTTATAAACCAAAGCACTGCAAGATGAAAAGTCAGAGGATCACCTAAGTGATTCATCCTCAGGGGAACATGAATGAACCAAACTCATTAACAAGTAACACGGTCAACGATTGTGGAGATATTTCACTGAAAACCTAATGTAAAGCTCATGGTGGGGGGGATACTCAAGTTCAGTAGGAATCATCCTCTGTGGACCATGAATGTCTGCAAAATCCACTGCAATCCATCCAATAGTTGTTGAGATAATTAGTTTGAACCCCAGTAGTGGACTGACAGACCGATCGACAATAAATACAGACAAATAATTTGCTTTTCAGCTTCCTGCATTCTGATTTCCGGCAATTCAGGTCACCATATCGCACCAATTACCAAGAATTATATCAAGCGTCATTAACACATCTGTGTCCAGACAGCACGTGTTAACACACGTTTACAAGTGTGAGCAGACGCAAACGCACACGTGCACATGACCCCACAGTTCAGTGGAGTGGCCGTCTCAGCTGTGCTTTACCTCCTGGAGTAACTCCAGCTCTATTTTAAGCCATCTGTGTGAAACTGAAAAACATTGCCATGAGCACTGTTAAAAGTGCAGATGTCGAGACATATTGAAACGTAGAAAGGACAGAGTTGTATTTGTGGACAGCACTGGAGGGAGAAGACTTGGGGCAACAGAGGGAGGGGGTTTACAGATCTGACCGTCTGTGCTATGAAGACGATATGTTTTTCTCACTTCACCCACAGCAAGCTGTTTTTTCTTGTTGCTGGCATCAGTCTACAGAGTGGAATCCCCAGTCCAGCAGACAGCAGCGTCATCAGCTTCTGCATCATCTCTGTTGGAGTTTGACATTTATCCCTTTAAATGATGGGATTTGCCTGGACTGCATGTGACACAGTGGGTTTAGGTCAGTCTGAGTGTGCTGCTTTAATTAAATTAACTGCTTTGATAAGAAATATTGAAAAATGTTGTGAAATTACATATTTAGTGGCCATTTTCAGTCTTGGGTGACACATGGGGCTACATGCAGACAGATTGGTGTCTTTTAATTCAAAAGTCAAAATCAAATAGAAGGTGACGCTCAGGCTGTCCGTTGGAAGCTGCAGTGTCTGTTCATCTTTATGTGACCCGCTGTGGTTTAGAGTGACAGGAGAGACAAGAGGACAAGTGGAGATGGGTCACGACAAGAGATAGATCAAATTTAAACCCAAAATGTCAGATATGTAGTATGCTCCTCCAAAACCATCAAACCTGTCACATTCTCTTTAGTTTCTGCATTGTCATATTTCAGTTAGATGACAGCATGTTATAAAGGGGGATAGAATCCTTTTAAACGACTAGTCTCATTGTTTTTTCTATTATCTTTTGATTTAATTGAACATTCAAGAAAATTAGGCTCATTTGAATTAAATTCCGATGAAATATATAGAGAGAGGAAAAAGGAAGTGTCACTTAAAATTCTCAGTAGAACTGATTAGAGTGTGTGTGTGTGTGTGTGTGTGTGTGTGTGTGTGTGTGTGTGTGTGTGTGTGTGTGTTTTTTTTTTTTTTTTACAGGCAACAAAGTTTGGATAGCACATTTTCTCTTTCTCTCTCTATCTCTATCTCTATCTCACACACACACCATGGAGGTGTTCAGTGCAGCTGCAGTTATTTGAAGGGTGATGACTGAACAGCCAGAGCCACTTCCATCATTAATCTTCAATCAAATCTTCTATCGGTGCAGAAGACTGAGCCACAGGCATACACACAGCTGCAGGAGGTATATACAGAGAGTGCAGCAAAGTTACACAATCATAAGGTGAGTGAAGCTAGAAAATCTAAGTTCACCTGAACAACCAACTTTCTGTATTTCCTTTTGTACTTTAAAGTTACTGTGAGGAACTTTAAACAGTTTATGAAACAGTCTATATTTAATACTGGAGCTAACACCAACACCAGGCTGCTGGAGACCCAGGCCATATTGCTGGTCCCGCGTGAGAGAAGGCACGGGAGAACCAGAACCACGACTGAGGGGGCGGACTGTCAGATCCTGCTGCGGTAAAATGAGTTTTCTAAAGGGACTTGGGTACTAGGAAACAATACCACTTTTGTCCACAGGGTCCGCCAAACACAACATCTTACAAGAAAAGTTCTTCTTAGTTGTCCTTATCTCTTGAGCGAGAATAAGCTAAAATGTAGAAGTGGTTCACTTTTTAAAATAGGATATAAAACAGATACTGTGCATCATCCTAGTTGACGGACATCCTGAGCATTTTACAGGCAGCACGTAACTACAGTATAGCACCACTTACTGGTGCAAGTTCTATCTATCGTAAAAGAACTTCCTTTGGTTTTGTCTGATCAAAAAAAGGACCAGGCGGAATTCTGAAATGTCTTAGTTAACCCGGTTTAGAATTGGACGACCCAGCAGCACCTTGCGGGTCAGCTCTCTATAGTCACACTCCGGCTTTTATCAAACTTGACACCCTGCATGTTGAAAACTTTGTGTGAGTCTCAGAGGGGGAGCAAACTCAAAAAAAAAAAAAAAAAAAAAAAAAAAAAAAAAAAACAGCAACTAAAGGCAGTCAGGCAGCACACACCATCCATCTGCTTTGGAGGGGTGTTGATGGTTTTGGGAGGCTTCCATTTCTCACATTGTGTTCGATTCAGCTGGCAGATAACTCTTGTGTAGATGGGGGTAAACAATTACAGTCCAAGCATGTAGACAAATGGATACAGCAGCTGAAGACAAGAGGAGGAAAAAACCTCCTCTGAGCCCAGTTATAGAGATATTTTTAGCCAGACATTCATTACCATCTTTCCAAATGGCTCTTTCTTCCAATTAAGAGAGAAGGAGTTGGGAAGGAGTGGGTGTCATATTAAAAGCCATATTCACTCCCTGTGGTGTTGCATTAGCTGCAGGAGAGTCAATCTAGTTTAAAAAAGGGATATTTTGAAATTTGGAGCACAATGTCTTATTACATTTTTTGTGCCGAGAAACAAACCTGAATGTGTGAAACACAAACATCTCATTCAAATACTGCACGGTCCGCGTCGGTTGGGTCTGGAGAAGGAGCTTTACCAGGCCTCTGTAGCCCACTCCTCATCAATGTTGGAGGCTAGAGGCTCCAGGCTACATTAGCCGATAGGAGTTTTTTTTTATCCGATAAACGGTAGTTACCATATTTGGAATGCGGTAGAGTGACGTAGAGACGCTGTATACGGCTCTGGTTGCGGCAGCATCATGTCAATCACAGTAAGCATACTCCTAATGCATATTCTGCTTTATGGTCTATTTGGCTCTAAATGGACCGTAATTTAATAAATGAACACCATGCTGTATTGAAGAAGACTTGAAACTAGAGATTGAGACCAGAAACTCATGTTTACAATGTTTACTGAGGTAATAAATTAAGTGAGAAGTAGAGTCATTTTCCCATAGACGTTTTCTCATAGATGCCCCCTGCTGGTCAGTAGAAAGAATGCACGTTTAAACACTTCAGCATCGGCTTCACACGGTTGAATCAGATGTTGCTGCCTGATGCCTCCACCAACTGGTCAATTTTCATCCATCATCATTTTATACCATTAAACTTTTGGGTAAAATTGTCATAATTAGCGTAGATCTTCTTATGTTATGGCCATAAGTGTGTTTTGTGAGGTCACAGTGACCTTTGTCATAAGATTGTGTTACTTAGAAGTCATATTTTTGCCATTAATGTGTTGGAATGTGAGTGATGTCTATGTGAGCTAAAAAGACAAAATGTGTATACAGGTGCTGATTTGTCAAGTTACCAATACTACTATATGTATGCATGAACTATAAGTACAGTATATGCTTGCATGTATAAGTGTACTTGTTTATGTGTATTTGAGTGTATGTGTACAGTTATAATAGAGAGAGTAATACCCTAACCAGGGCCAGTGAGCCATGCAGCACATAAGTGACAGAACCTGTGTGTGTGTGTGTGTGTGTGTTTATGTAGTCCATTGCTTCGGGAAAAAGCGTGAAGTTACACCACCACTTTGACATAATATAGATTCGTTTCTGAAAAAGAAACAAATAGATGGAGGGAATGGGAGCTGAAGAGCGGGAGGAGGAAGAAAAAAACATGGAAAGCAAAATGAAGAGAGGGAGTGTGTGAGAGAGAGAGAGAGAGAGAGAGAGAGAGAGAGAGAGAGAGAGAGAGCCAGTGGGCGAGACAGAGGAGGAGGCTGGAGAAAGAGCCGAGGGGGACGAGAAGACAGAGAGACAGAGAGCTAAACAAGTGAGAAAAAAAAGGTTGAAGAAAAAAAGGAGTGATAAAAGGGAAATAAGAATAACAATAACAAAACTGTTTAGACCCGTTGAGGATTGTCAACATGACACTTTACACAGACACACACACCTATAATAAAATAGTTTTTAAAAAAACTGTGAATCACCGAAACCACTAGAGCTCTTTGAGGATACAGTCATAAATGTGCACAAAAACTATAAGGCTGATGGGTGCAGTGGTATGCCAGATTAGCTGTGGACAACACACACACACACACACACACACACACGATCCAGTCTCATAGGGATTTCACAGAGTGCCTGTGGTTTTCTGTCTAGAAAGGGTGAGTTATCCCTCAACACCTGCCCCCTTTTTGTACACATTTCTTAGATTCTCCCAAGTTGGACAGGCTCAGAAAACACAGTCAATATTTAATACATATTCAAACAGCACCGCTCTTTGCCCAAACTCTGTATTAGAAAGAGACCTGTCCTGTCGACCACTGCGTTCAGACAACAGCGAAAGAAGTGCATCAAAATTTAAGGTGGTTTCAATTTCTACAGTAAACAGAGCGAGCTGTGAGGCCACCGGCACTGCAGAGCACACAGATTTGATTTTGGGAGCAATAGCTCATCTGTTTGAGAACCATTTAATAATGCAACATCAAATCATGTCTGTTTGGTGAAGGTGTGTGGAGGTAGATCCTGACTCATCTGTTGAACAACGGCAAACACACTCTCACCACCTTCCCACCAGGAATTAGCTGAGATTTTTATTTGGATCGTATAATAATACAAAAAAAACACACACGACAAACCCTGTTTGGATTTGCAGCCAAGAAGCACTTCCATGCCAATACTTCAGCCCACCTCTGGAGGAGATTAGAGGCACATCTGGTGAATGTAAATATAGTATGTTTTGTGAAGAAATCCAAGCGGAAAGACCATGTTTATCAAACAGGTGGCAGAGAGTACCATGCCTGTCAGGGAGCATTGCTAGGATGCTGCAGGATGGAGGACAGGTGTTCACCGCCAGCTTCAAAGGACAGACATTTTCTGACAGCGGATGATGTGCATGTCAGTTCTATATTCCTGGTAACGATGTGGAAGGTAAGCTTACAACACACGTACTCCGAATATAGGATGTGTGGTTATATATGGTGTAAATGGAGACAAGCATCCACACATACACATTCAAACACTTTCTTTCACTCCTCCTGTCGTCACCCTGAACCGGAGCCTGTCAGCTAAATGGATAAATCCAACCCTTACCTTTTCTCAGCCTTCTCCCAACACTTGCATTTCAAGCGAAGGCCCGGAGGACTTATTCTGTCTAATAAACACGCCGCTGCACACGCACAAGGACATAAGGTTTTGACATTGGCCGGCAGCTTTATCCTCCACCAAAAGACTACCGTGATATTAATAGACAGCATGGACTGATAAGATCTCAGTCTGTGGACAGACACAGTGAATGGTCGCTGCAGTCTGGACAAAGCAGAGAGGGGGAAAATACTGGATTATTCTAGTAAAGAATAAATTAATAAATGGATCTACAGTACCAGTCAAAAGTTTGGACACACCTTCTCATTCAATGGTTTTTCTTTATTTTTTATTTTTTTCTACATTGTAGATTAATATTGAAGACATCCAAACTATGAAGGAACACATATGGAATTATGTGGTAAACAAACAAATGCTCAACAAACCAGAATATGTTTTATATTTTAGATTCTTCAAAGTAGTTGAATGAGAAGGTGTGTCCAAACTTTTGACTGGTACTGTACATTCACGGAAAATTTGGCTACAATAATATCTTCTAACTTTAAATTTGGTGCTGTAAAAATCCCCAAAATCTGATCAATTAATTAGACAAACTCACTAGAAAAGTTTGCTGGTTTCGAATTTATTTTGAAAAACCACATACACATTTAAGAAACGATCAGTCGAAAGTATCGTATCAAATTAAAAGTAATCCCTAGACTTTTGCCCGTTTTTCTTTAGTTTTTTGTTTGTATTCTTATGATTATGCATATTCACCAATACGCCTGTAACTGTGTGTTTGATGTCTGCCTGTGGCCGCGACTGGCTTCCCGGCTGACCTTTTCTCTCCAGCTCTGACAGTTTCCATTAAGACATAACAAAGGAGCATATTTCCTCAGCCCGTCTCCCTCCTCCTCCTCCTCCTCCTCCTCCTCCTCACTGCAGCCTTCTCCTCCAATATTCATCAGCACCATCAGCGCTGAGGGAGGTTGCTCCCTCACACTCTGGATAATCTTTCTCCCTCCGTCTCTCTCAGTGTTTGTCCCCATATCTCTTCCGCAATCTCATCTTGTTGCATCGTTCCATATTTTTTATTTTTTTCTTCGTCTTGATCTATCTCTGCATCAATTTCTCTCCACTAACACAGAAGTAAGCTTGAAATATAAATGCAGCAATGAAAACGCTACACAAGCAACTGCTGCAAGGCTGCTGACATACGGTCGTGAGCACACAAAAAATAAAAACTCATTCAAGTGTTAATCTACGACACTTATGAGTCTTCTGAGTCCGCTCTCAGCTCAAGTTTAAATCTCCTCCCTTTCAGACTGATAAACTGCTTTCATCTGCTAGTATTCAAAGTAAATATATGGTGGCCTTAAATCCACAAACTGCAGTTCAACAAGAACTCAATAGGAGATTTAATCTGTGTGGGGCAAACATCCATCAGAGACGCAGCTCATTGGGAGACATTGCAGTCGTCTTATCCAGGTTTGCAGAAAAACAAATATATATAAAAACACGCCTTACATCTTCTGTTCACATTCCACCATCCCGCAATGATTGCTGAGAACACGTTTTGCAATATTGATGGAACTATAGCTGCTGTTCATGTTATATATAAGATCATATAAGATGCTGATGTGTGAGGCCGCAGAGGGACATACACATACTCACAGGAGGACTGGTGGTTCCATGTTTGTGCAGAGAGCTTCGGAAGTATTTAATGCATTTATTTTTACGTGCATTCTATATAACCGTTCTCTGTTCTGTCAGTGTGTGCTGGAGTTTTTCCAACTGCCAAGAGCACATTAAATGCAGACATCTTGCTTGCTTTATTGGTGGTAGAAGTCGCGTTCTCAAAAGAAGTCAGTAAAGCTTTGTCATGTGATATGCTGACAGGATGGATATGGGATAGGTGATATCTGGACTAATAATTATATACCGTAAAAGCCCAATTCAAGCTAAAAATTCTAGTAAGTGGACCTTTGCGATTAGATTGTGTTCCAAAGGTCAAGAATGAACGTCCTTGATAAGGCGGCACCAGATGTTGTTTCAGCATCCATATTGAGATGTGTGCATGAGCAGAAGTCCCGTTGCAAGATGTGCGATGATGAGAAAATGTATTCAAACTATGTCATGCTATAACTTTTTGCAAAAGGAAAACTCGCACGGTTCTCATTTTCCACGACTAATTCAGTGTTTCCCGCTGATCACCTACAGTCCAGATAAGCCAGCCACAGATTCTCATTGATCACGTTTATATGGCACTGAAAAAGATAATATTCCTAATAAGCTGTTCCCATGGTTAATGAAAATGATTCCCCCACACCCGTGCATATTTTGTTTGACGGGTCAATGCCCTCCCATGTCGTGTATCATGTCCAAATATGGAAAAGTGAATTGGCATTTTGCTTCTTCGGAATTTTTTCAAAGTTTTCCACCACTGGAGGACTAGTGAACACAGCCTCCCTCTTTCACTCCTTTTAACCACCTTCTTGAAAAAAGACAAACCTGTTGATATCCAAGTCCTTCATAATGGTTAAAAGAAGGTGTTTTTCTCCTTCCGAGCAGAAATAGGGACTTTCTTTGGGCATGCATCTTTGCAAACTATTGGCTAGTTGGTTTGTGTATAACTCACAAAGCCTGTCGTAAACAGGAAAGGGGCCGTTTGTTTCATTCATTCATTCATCGTTCGTAAAAACCTCTATTGATACGCATATTTAGAATGCCCTTTATACATGTCCAAAGAACGCTCCTAAAACCTGAATAATACCTGCATATCTCACATGTCTTAATAGGAAAATGCTTCATTCGGAAATAAGGTATACTTCAGAATATCTAAATGGAATATGATGTTTACACGAGCGAAATCCAATTTGCAATATTTCCATATTAGGAATAATAGCGGAATATGAGTAAGCATGTAAACGTAGTCAATGATCTGAAAATATTTGAAAACTATTTGTGTGGGGTTCATGCAGTCTACTGGGGGTTTGAACTCACGGGGTCAGTGATGCTTGGTTTGGGAGGATCCCCATGTGGAAAACTCTCCCCGGCACTGGCTGAACCTCGCTGGAAGCATTTTCTATATATTTTTTTACATATTACATTTTGTACAACCATGTAATTTACAAGTGACACCATCATTTCGAGTGTTATTTGTAGAAAGAAATGCTATCTTTTCATATCAAAATATATATCGCAAAGAAATTCCTTGAACAGATAATATTCTATTCACAGAACCCTGAATTATCGGTTGTGAGAATTCTAACTGCTGTAACACTAGGACTGACAGAGACCTCCTCCAATGTTGTTCAACAGAGAGGTCAGGAAGTAGAGCGGGGCAGAAGATTGTGGAAGGGGTGGATAAGAAGAGTCGGTCCAGTGCTCTTCATGCATGGATGGTCTCACATGGTCTCACTGTCTAAATAACAGCTGCTTGACCTAGTACTCATCGTGTACAAACTCCCTGTTGGACTGTTTTGCATATGTGCAGCTATCGCGCTGAATCAGAGTGTGTGTTCATAAGCACATAAGTTCACATCTGTGCATGTTAGTGAAGATTTGCATGCGTGACAACACATGTGAGAATCAATGTTCGTGAGTTGGTTTGTGTAGACGCTGTTGTTGCTATATGTGTACACGGCGGACTCAAGGGAGGCTGAGGGAAGGGATCACCTGTGACATCATTTGTAGCACGCACATTAATACAGAGGCACAAAGGCACACACACACACACACACACACACACACACACACACACACACACACACACACACACACACACACACACACACACACACAGACACTAATACATGTTTTGATCTTGTTTTTTTTACTATTTTCACTTGTTTGCACTATACCCTATGTTGCTGTAAATCCTGTACATTTCCCCGCTGTGGCACTAATAAAGGATTATCTTATCTTATCTTATTTTACACGTCCTGTGGTCCCCGCTGTGGCACTAATAAAGGATTATCTTATTTTATCTTATTTTACACGTCCTGTGGTTCCTCTGGGATCCCTACATGGGTACAATGCTTATCTCTTTGTCTCACAGCCTAACGCTTCACTAAGCAGCGTTCTAATTCACAAATTATTCTCCAAGTCACTGACATCCAAACACTTGCTGTCCATGCACAAACACACACACTTTCAGAGAAACCAAATCCAAGAATCAGAAGCTCTGATGAGCTGCTATGGGCCAGGCAACGATGACACTGAAAGGTGGGATGAATGAATATAAAGCAGGTGAGATAGGGAGTGAGGGCACACAGAAACACTGCGTTATGTGTCCAATATATACCTCATTAGACAAGAGGTCGTGCTCCCTCAATGAGTTGTTATTAAACTGTGACCAAAATGTGGCATGTACCAAACTATGGCATCGAGCGCTTGGACAAATTCTTGGGCTTGTTTACCTATTCTTTGATCAGATGTTTTCATGGGAGTTGGGCTAAAATGTTCTAACTTCATTTTAGACAATGTTCTTATGGATGGAGCAGTGTGTCATATTTTGTTGACTGAAAAAAAGGTTTAAAAATCACCTAATTGGTAGTGAAAATGTTCACATAGTACCCAGCTGACTCTTGACTTTTAAATGTTTTCAAGTTACATGTAAAGCTCAGTTGCAAAGTTTGTAAAAGCCAACCTTCTACAGTGCAACTTTGTTTAAATCAAATCCAACACCTGCCTCTGTACACTGATTTCCATATGTTAGATTCAGGACTGTAAATCCTCCAATTATATCTGCCAGTGCTCTGACTACCTTCGGCTTATAAGCAGCATATACCTTCTATTTTTGGGAGATGTGAAAAAATGTCCGAACCACTCAGATCAAGTGTGGCACACAGCTGGGTTTCACATAATCCTGGGATCATGTGGCGAGTTTAAAAAGTGGCAGAGGACGACTGTGGGGTGAGTCATCTCTGTGTCGGGGAAATGAACTGGAGTGTTCACAGTTTAAGCGCTGCTGCTGCTGCTTGGCATCAGCTGCAGCAGCAAGGCAGAATGTTGTGATATTTGTTACACAAATATTATCTCCCATGTACTGAATCCATGGATGTCAGATGGCATATGACTTGACAACAGACAGAGTCTTAGCTTACTAAGGATTAACTGAGTCTCTAGCTGGCTTTTGATGTAACATTTAAACAGCAACACCCGAGGATCACCATAGGGTCATTACATTACACAACATCTTACAACAATCACTGGATGTATTGTCCCAAACTTACAGGAGGTCAAAACCGCTGTAAGTTTAAAGTGCTATATTAAATGGTGACCGCTGACCCGGCGGCTTGCAGCTAACGGTGCTAACAGTGCAAACAACTGCAAGAGTGCTGACAGAGCTAGCAGTGTTTACCTGAGTTTGAAACAGAGGGTGGACACTACGCTTCAACGACGACGATGGTCAGGATGGTGTTATCCGCTGTAACCATGCCAACAAAGCAAGCAGAAGCCTTGGTATCAACACACAAAGACGTAGAGAGACTTCATTCTCTGCTCAGGTCGACATTACTCTATATCTTTAGATAGATAATAATTGTTGGCTGCTATATTAATGCTCTGATATCAAATAGAAAACCTTTAAACAGGCCTTATTATGCTATTTTCCGGGTGCATATTTTTTATCTCAAATTACAGTTACAACATGTTAACATGCATTAATGCTCATAATCCTCCTTGTTTTTCTCATCCTGGCTGTCATGCAGCACCTCTTCTCACCCTCTCTCTGAATTGCTCCGTTGTAGCGTTTGCTCCTCCCTCCAGAAAGCAAAGTCTGCCCTGATTGGTCAGCTAGCCTGCTTTATTGTGATTGTTCAACGTTTTACATTTCAAAAAACTCTTCCTCCGGAGCTTCAGCTCCGTCTCTCTTTTGTTGTTTGAGGGCCAAACTAGCCTGAAGGAGTTTTACGTCACTTCCGTAACATTGTGACCTCATAAAGTTACAGAAGTGAAGGAGATAATTCAATGGAGCCGTTTCAGGCAGCTCAGGAGCTTCTTAGGGGGAGGGTAACTCATTTTAGGTGTGGACTTCAGGTTTTACACTCTACGGACCTTTTACATGTACAAAAATATATATAACACACTAAAGAAGAGGGAAAAAGTGGAAAAGCATTATAGGGCCACTTTAAAGACAAGCCAAACAACAATATTCACGGAATTATAAAATTACAAAGCAGAAATAAATTACTATAACAGATATGTGAACTCTTTGAGGATAATTTTAGGAAGACACTTGAGTCCCAAATGTACACAACAATGCAGGGATCAGCATAGGACAGGCTGCCATGTCTCAGACACCAGACTGGATCCCTGACTGTTTCTCACTTATTACCTGTCTGCTGACCTTCCCACGTTCCCTTTCCTACCTTCCCTTCTTCCTCTGTCTCTTGTTTGTATCACAGAACAACAAACAGCCGTTGTTGTCGTAGCCATGCTGGCTAAAGTGGGCAGCACCCCGGCTAGGCCGATTCAATAACACGTCTGGCATCACATTACCGGACTTCAGAGGGCAATTTTGGGAGACATTCAAGTGATGCTTCCTGGTGGGAAAGTCCTATATTTGATAATCCCAGCAGTATTCACAATCACCCTCGCTCCCTCTCTGTCTCTCTCTCTGCATCCCTTCTTCCCCTGCTTCCCTCAAAATACATGGAACACAGCTCTCTCGCAGTGGGGCGACAGAGGCGGGGTGCATATTAAGTCCTCTCAGAAGGGTTCTTAATCCCAGCCAAGCCAAGCTGAGCCAGGAAAACATTCAGAGGAGACATCAGTGTGATTTCTCATTTTTTTACCCTTCCTTGAAATTACCAACACCTTCACTTTGGTGAGGGCTTAGCTCTTCTTAAGCCACGCACGCACGCACGCACTCACGCACTCACACACGCACTCACGCACGCACGCACGCACTCACGCACGCACACATACGACTTAGAAGAAAGCGCCCTCACATGCAACCAACACACACTCAAAGAATGATTAGAATCACACAGTACACTGGTATTTGCATTTATCTGGCCATAGTGCTGCAACTACTTGAAGGGTGAAGCTTGATTATTCTAAATAATTCCAAATAGGGTGTAAAGAAGTACAGCATTGGTTTCAAATTTGTAGCACGAAGTGGACGTCCACAATGGCTACCGGGCGTACACACTCATAGATACACACATCTGAGGGAGAGTGGTGTGTCTTTTCGATATCGCTTCAGGCGTGTTGTTCAGAACAACATGTGTGGGAGTCGGGGAAAGCCGGAGTTGCACTCTCTCTCCATACTAGCGATCTCTCCCTCTATCTTCCCTTCATCCTCCCTGCTTTAACCGCGCTTTTGTCTCACTGAGATGTGAGTGAAGACGCGTTACGTCTAGAGGGTCCTGTTCATTTTAGTCCTGCGCCAACTTTTTATGGAACTGACTCTCCCTTCAGCCCATCACTGTCGTGTTTCCGTAGCGATCTAAAGACCTGCGAAGATAGGGCAAATTATTAGTCTGCTGATGTTTGAAAATGCAGCATGGCATGAGAGCATAAACACACTCTGCAGACTGCAGTTCAGTGTGCTCTAACTTTACTTAGAATCGGTTAGACAAATACCTTGATTGACACCTCCAGCCCCCGGAAAGCCAATATAGCAAAATTTTGGGAGCGTCTCTAAAATCACAAGACACTTGTTTGTCACTTGAAATTCTGACTAAAATGTCTTTTAGAAGCTTACTTACAGTTTTCCATTATTCCAACTGGAAAACTTTTATTCACAAATATGAATAATGAGTGCAAGAGTAGAATTTTCAGCTGTGACATTGGATGAGACAGCCAGCCAGAGAATCAACGGGTTGCCCAAAGTGAGCCTGCCGTCAAATCTGGGCCTAAAAGGGACAGATTTGACCCAGTGCCTTTCGTGAGAACCTTGATTAAATCAGGATGTCGTCTCTCCTCTTCATGGATACCAGGACGACAACTACAAGAAGCCATTCTGAGGTGTACAGCGGGTAAAATAAGTATTGAACACGTCACCATTTTTCTCAGTAAATACATTTCTAAAGGTGCTATTGACATGACATTTTCACCAGATGTCGGTAACAACCCAAGTAATCCATACATAGAAAAAAACCAAACAAATAAATTCAGAAATTAAGTTGTGTGTAATAAAATGGAATGACACAGGGAAAAAGTATTGAACACATGAAGAAAGGGAGGTGCAAAAAGGCATGGAAAGCCAAGACACCAGCTGAAATCTATCAGTAATTAGAAAGCAATCCTGCCCCTTGTCAGTGCAAATTAATATCAGCTGGTTCAGTCCCAACTGATGGCCTATTAAAAGGTGTCTCATTACCAAGGTGTCCCACAAGAAACATCTCATGATGGGTAAAAGCAAAGAGCTCTCTCAAGACCTTCGCAACCTTATTGTTGCAAAACATACTGATGACATTGGCTATAGAAGGATTTCTAAACTTCTGAATGTTCCAGTGAGCACTTCCATAATAATCCGGAAGTGGAAAGAACATCATTTCACCATAAACCGGCCACGACCAGGTGCTCCTCGCAAGATTTCTGACAGAGGAGTGAAAATAATTATCAGAAGAGTTGTCCAAGAGCCAAGGACCACTTGTGGAGAGCTTCAGAAAGACCTGGAATTAGCAGGTACAATTGTTTCAAAGAAAACAATAAGTAATGCACTCAACCGCCGTGGCCTGTATGCACGCTCACCACCCAAGACTCCATTGCTGAAGAAAAAGCATGTTGAAGCTTGTTTAAAGTTTGCTGCACAACATTTAGACAAGCCTGTGAAATACTGGGAGAATATAATCTGGTCAGATGAGACCAAAATTGAACTCTTTGGATGCCATAATACACACCATGTTTGGAGGTCAAATGGCACATCACCCCAAAAACACCATACCAACAGAGAAGTTTGGAGGTGGGAACATCATGGTGTCGGGCTGTTTTTCAGCATACGGCACTCGCAAACTTCATATAATTGAAGGAAGGATGAATGGAAAAATGTACCGAGACATTCTTGATAAAAATCTGCTGCTATCTACCAGGATGATGAAGATGAAACGAGGGTGGACATTTCAGCAAGACAATGATCCCAAACACACGGCCAAGGAAACTCTCAATTGGTTTCAGAGAAAGAAAATAAAGCTGCTAGAATGGCCCAGCTAATCACCTGACTTGAATCCAATAGAGAATCTATGGAAAGAACTGAAGATCAGAGTTCATAGAAGATGCCCACAGAACCTTCAAGATTTAAAGACTGTTTGTGTGGAAGAATGGGCCAAAATCACACCTGAGCAATGCATGCGACTAGTTTCTCCATACAGGAGGTGTCTCAGTAAGCGTGTTCAATACTTTTTCCCTGTGTCATTCCATTTTATTACACATAACTTAATTGCTGAACTTATTATTTATTTATTTTTTGGATGTATGGATTACTCGGGTTGTTACTGACATCTGGTGAACATTTCATGTCAATAGCACCTTTAGAAATATATTTACTGAGAAAAATTATGACGTGTTCAATACTTATTTTACCCGCTGTATGTGTCGGGTTCGAGCATGTGCATGTGTGTCAGGTCAGAGAGAGGCGATTGTGCTGTGCATGTTCGGTTGCAGTTGGTAGTTGTTGCTTTGTGTAGTTGTGTGAGTGGCCTTGGAGGTCATTATATCAGCTGTGAAGTGATATGTGTGCGAAGTGTGTATTGTCTTCCATGAAATCTTGTGTATTGCATGTTGAGTCTCTAAGAATTTAGCATAATGGCGCACTAGGTGTGGGTATTTCGCACACTGCTTTTAATGTACTCGAACAAAGAAAAATGCTCTTCCCTTGTCCTAAATTGATACTAGAGTACTTCCTTGTTGTGTGAACGAGGCGGTACATGAGTTGAAGCAGCGGGACTGTGTGTGTTTGATCAATCAGGACATCCCTGCAAACCCCGCCATGAAAGTTCCTGTATTTTCGGGGGAGCTAAACTGGTCCATGCAGTCGAAACGCAAAAGGTTCCTCAAAAGGTTCCTAGTCTCTGGAGAAAGTTCATACAGTCAAAGAAAAATATGTATAAGAGGACAAATAGCTCTAAATGACATTGCCTTTTCTATCCCGGTCTAATTTAGTCTAGTCTGTTGTTGTAGTTCTCACAGTGGGGCTCTTGCAAATAATTTACTAGAAATAGTGTCCCAAGTCCACTGAATCAGTCGTCTCTATGGCTACAACGTTTTGATTCACAAAGCCCTGTACTACCAGTACTTCTCTAACTGTTCAAAACTTTGTAAAAGACTGTTTATGAGGTAAAATAATCTTCGCTCTGTAACACCACTACACAACCACCAGTGCTTCTCTTGCCCCAGCAAATCCAACACAGCCAAACAGTATGTTCTCTCATCAGCACCACGGCAATTTTCAGATGTCGCATTAAACTCAGTATTTGGATCAAACAGACTTCAATAATGAACGCATCCGTTCTCAACGCCTCATTGTTTCCTGAATACCTATGTTGAATACACTTCCTGTAAGTCGCTTTGGATAAAAGTGTCTGCTAAATGACTGTAATGTAATGTAATTCAAGTTGTTGATTCAGGAAACTTAATGGTTGAAGTCTGCAGCTGTTTTCTCTGCAAACTTACTGAGGTTCTGAACAGATTGACCAATGAACAAACTGAGACTATTAACTCTCTACCAGGCAGAAACCTCCGGTTCCCCAATGCCGAAGTATCTTAAACTTGCATTATCTCTACTGCCCAGCAGGGGGCGACTCCTCTGGTTGCAAAAAGAAGTCTGATTGTAAAGAAGTCTATGAGAAAATGACTTGATTACTCTCATGATTTATTACCTCAGTAAACACTGTTAACATGAGTTTATGGTCTCAATCTCTAGTTCCAAGTCTTCTTCAATACAGCATGATGTTCATTTAGTAAATTATGGTTCATTTAGAGTCAAATAGACCATAAATCAGAGTATGCTTTAGGGCGGGCTTAAAGTGAATGACAGGTTGCTGCTGCAACCAGAGCTGTATAAGGTGTCTCTACGTCACTTCTTTGCATTCTAAATATTGTAACTTCCGTTCAGTGGCTGCGAATAAAACAACATGGCAAATGTGGTAATCCAAGATGGCAACGGAGAAATCGCTGATTTCGAGGCTTCAAAACGCCAGTCCAGAAAACCAATGGGTGACGTCACGATGACTAGTCTATGCTCCCTATCAGTAAACAATCTATTACAAAAGTAACAATATAGTTCAGCAGGAGAAAATCATATCAAATGGGCTTATGTAAAAGGAAACTAGGGCCCTTGAGGTAAAATTGTTTACACCTATATACAGTGGGTACGGAAAGTATTCAGACCCCTTTAAATTTTTCACCCTTTGTTTCATTGCAGCCATTTGCTAAAATCGAAAAAGTTCATTTTTTTTCGCATTAATGTACACTCAGCAACCCATCTTGACAGAAAAAACCAGAAATGTAGAAAATTTTGCAAATTTATTAAAAAAGAAAAACTGAAATATCACATATTCAGACCCTTTGCTCAGTATTGAGTAGAAGCACCCTTTTGAGCTAGTACAGCCATGAGTCTTCTTGGGAATGATGCAACAAGTTTCTCACACCTGGATTTGGGGATCCTCTGCCATTCTTCCTTGCAGATCCTCTCCAGTTCTGTCAGGTTGGATGGTGAACGTTGGTGGACAGCCATTTTCAGGTCTCTCCAGAGATGCTCAATTGGGTTTAGGTCAGGGCTCTGGCTGGGCCAGTCAAGAATGGTCACAGACTTGTTCCGAAGCCACTCCTTTGTTATTTTAGCTGTGTGCTTCGGGTCATTGTCTTGTTGGAAGGTGAACCTTCGGCCCAGTCTGAGGTCCTGAGCACTCTGGAGGAGGTTTTCTTCCAGGATATCTCTGTACTTGGCCGCATTCATCTTTCCTTCAATTGCAACCAGTCGTCCTGTCCCTGCAGCTGAAAAACACCCCCATAGCATGATGCTGCCACCACCATGTTTCACTGTTGGGATTGTATTGGGCAGGTGATGAGCAGTGCCTGGTTTTCTCCACACATACCGCTTAGAATTAACGCCAAAAAGTTCAATCTTGGTCTCATCAGACCAGAGAATCTTATTTCTCATAGTTTGGGAGTCCTCCATGTGTTTTTTGGCAAACTCTATGCGGGCTTTCATATGTCTTGCACTGAGGAGAGGCTTCCGTCGGGCCACTCTGCCATAAAGCCCCGACTGGTGGAGGGCTGCAGTGATAGTTGACTTTGTGGAACTTTCTCCCATCTCCCTACTGCATCTCTGGAGCTCAGCCACAGTGATCTTTGGGTTCTTCTTTACCTCTCTCACCAAGGCTCTTCTCCCACGATTGCTCAGTTTGGCTGGACGGCCAGGTCTAGGAAGAGTTCTGGTCATCCCATACTTCTTCCTTTTAAGGATTATGGAGGCCACTGTGCTCTTAGGAACCTTGAGTGCTGCAGAAATTCTTTTGTAACCTTGGCCAGATCTGTGCCTTGCCACAATTCTGTCTCTGAGCTCCTTGGGCAGTTCCTTCGACCTCATGATTCTCATTTGTTCTGACATGCACTGTGAGCTGTAAGGTCTTATATAGACAGGTGTGTGCCTTTCCTAATCAAGTCCAATCAGTTTAATTAAACACAGCTGGACTCCAATGAAGGAGTAGAACCATCTCAAGGAGGATCAGAAGAAATGGACAGCATGTGAGTTAAATATGAGTGTCACAGCAAAGGGTCTGAATACTTATGACCATGTGATATTTCAGTTTTTCTTTTTTAATAAATTTTCAAAAATTTCTACATTTCTGTTTTTTTCTGTCAAGATGGGTTGCTGAGTGTACATTAATGCGAAAAAAAATGAACTTTTTCGATTTTAGCAAATGGCTGCAATGAAACAAAGAGTGAAAAATGTAAAGGGGTCTGAATACTTTCCGTACCCACTGTATATATATACGCATATAACCAAAATGATAACATACAGATACTTCTATGCAAAGGTAAGGAGGCAACCCCAGAGCATTTCTTTGAAACAGAGACATGCTGTATGAATAGTGAAGTAATATCAAAGGCTGATATTACAGAAACAGTTCCCAGTGAAGAACTGCTGGCATTACACAGAGGACACCCATATATGGTCAAAGATACTGTAGATTTGTGAGGGTGGATTTCTCTTTAATTGGTTCAAAAAAACAACACATCTTGTATAATGTGGATCCATGGCTGTGTCCTATTTCTGGGTTAGCCAAACTCTTGCATAACTTTTAACACTGGCAGCAGGTACATTTAAAACTGAGGGTGCTTTCAGGTGTCAAACAGGCCCTGTCTGAAAGCTGTGTAGGAGGAAGAGAGAATGAGAGAGAGAGAAAAAAGGGAGAAGAAGAGAGTGGAGACCGAGCCAAAAGTGGATATCTGACTACCAGTCTGTATCACGACTACATACTCTGCTGTGTTGGTGAAAATGGGCTCCCGGTTCAACCGTTGACCCGCGAGAGACGATAGACAGGAAGATCGAACCTCAATTTGTCCTTTGTATTTCTGTGTATGTGGGTGTATATACGGCCAACACTACAAGTGTATGGTCAGTGATCTTCAGTTGTCTTTTGGGTTGTCTTTGCTGTTGTCCCACCTGAAACACAGCATCGATGTCAAATCGATGCCAGTTTCATTACTGGTCTCAGCAGCATCACTCTGAAATCAAATTAAACTGGATTGACCAACAATCGACCACTTCAAAGATTAGACATGCAATTGAGCTACAAGATGCAATAATGTGCTAGACTGTGCTTCATTTAAAAAAAATAACAAACTAGGATCGAGGTAGCAATGTTTCAAGTGCAGCTGCTGTCAACTCTCTAAGGAACAGCTTGGATGCAGGACGTTTTTTGTCTCTGTATTGGCGGATACTGAATGTGAAATGGCTTGGATTGGGGGCAAACAAAAAGTATCTCATCTCATTAAAGACCATGTGGTGGCTTTGTTTGAATAAAAGCTAAAACATCACCAACATTTTCTTTTTCAACCTTCATCTCGGTAACTCAAAAAGTGATAAACAAAACTGTGCCCAAAGTAGTAAGAAAAGAAAAGTAAGGACATTTAAATTGTTTTGCTAATAAGCACTTTCAGCTCAATCTTGAATTCACCCGGCGGTAAGGTAAATCATTTTTTTTCTGGAGAGAGTCGACTATTCTGAGCTTTAGCATTGCAAACAAAGAGCGAATACACAACCAATCATGTTGTGCGCAAACTAGAGTTTACAACAACACAGAGGCTCCTTGGTCTGAACCAAGACGCCAAACTTTATTACTCCTTTCAACCTAGCAAAGGCAGGACAGACCAGATGCACTTTTCTGTTCTTACCTTTCACAATAAAATACTTTGACATATACACTGAGGGAACCCAGAGGGAACTTAAATTTACTCAAAGCATTTCGTCAAAAGGAAACCTAATATAATTAATTACAGTAGCTGCGGCTCTACAACAGTTTACCTCAGACAGACTGTCAGACGCTGCTATTGGAACCGTTTATTATAAAAGTGTTGCAACTTTGGCAAATTTGCATCGCTGTCAATATGAACGGTTTTGATGCAAATATTCGTAGCTGAGTATTTTGGATTCATGTTGTTTACCCGTCACTTCTCTAGTGTGTAAAGGCCTTTATAGTATAATCTTGCACACTGACTCAGCGGTTTTCAGGAGGAGAACTAGGTCGGGGATTTCGTTTTACTGTTTGTGTGCAGCATCAGCGTTTATCATCAAAATATACATTTCAATGATCAAGTCAAGCAGGATTTTATCTGATATCATTGAAGTTCACTTAGGAACTGTGAGTCTCCTTTAATAAGACTTATTAACATGCAGAGCGCTGGCCTCACTTTTATTTGTCCCTTGTTGCCCCGCTGGTTAAGCTGACATGATACAGAGTGACTCCTTTTAGCCTTGAGATGCTGCAGGCCAAAGAACAAACCAACAGCAGCATGAAGGGACTGATATCAACACTTGAGCAAAAGAAGATTGCGGTGCCTGATCTTCCCGTTACACCACTGCATTTTCTTCAAGGAATATACTGAGTTGTAACCTCGTGAAACACTAGCTGGTTTGTGGTTCTCACTGTCAAACTTTGCCACAAACTAGACGGATGGGCTGCCTCCACTCTTTGTGTGTGAGCTTGTATTGATTTAAAACACCGTGGAGAATGAAGTGTAAAACTTAAAAAGGTCACAGCAACACAATCCAGCCTTGTTCTCCAGTAAGAGATGGGAGAAAATTTGCATCTAAAATGAACGACACCCTACAGCTATATACTGTCCTGAAGTGGCCTTCAAGATGTGTGTGACTGAACTCCATAGACAACAATCTTGGCTTTGTAGTATCTACTGTAGCACTACGGGGCATTATTTAAGTTTACAAAAGAACAAGATGAGATAGAATACTTTGAACATATTCCTACAAATAATTTCAGCATTTTTCAGCCCGGTCCATCTAATACACACTTTCTTCCCCTTACCCAGACCTGTCCCCAGTTACCTCAGCTGTCTCTCTCTGTGTTACCTCTCTCTCTTCGGCGGGCAGACTTTGTGGGCGCTCTCTCGCCTCCCACCCGCGGCGGCAAGTGAACGGCCGGCCTGGCGGGCGCGGCATCAGAGCGGCCGGGCAGCAGCAGCAGCGATCGGCGGCTTTGGCGAAGGTTGACTGGTGCAGGAAGATGTTGAGGAGCTTGAACAGC
Organism: Anoplopoma fimbria; assembly: GCF_027596085.1. Classification (NCBI taxonomy): domain Eukaryota; kingdom Metazoa; phylum Chordata; class Actinopteri; order Perciformes; family Anoplopomatidae; genus Anoplopoma; species Anoplopoma fimbria. The sequence continues at coordinate 13,116,975 of NC_072469.1, forward strand.
GACGGCAGGACCATGGTCCTCAGCGGCGGCTCACCGAGGCTGGGTCAGGGTCGGGGGCGCCCCCTCCTGGGTGTCTTGACCGCCCGCCGCGCCAAGACTTTACACTATGTGGCTTTACTAAGGGAGGAGGAGGTCACAGTGCAGAGGCAGCCCCGGGAGGCGGAGTGTGGCACGGACTCATGCCTGGAGACACTTTCAGATGTCACATGGAGGAGGTGGTGGTCACTCTCTTCCCCTTGCTACCCGGGTGAAGCGCATCCTCTCCGCTCTTCTTCTCCCTCGTAGGCTTCTTCTTCTCCCTCAAGCTTATAAACGGAGGGAGCCGCCGTGGTTCAGCAGCCCCCTCAACATCCAACTATTCACAGCCTCCACCCTGATGAAACTGGAGCTCAGCCTGCCTGCTGTCTGCGCTCTCCCTTCCTCCAGCATGGCTCAGTCCTCAGCTGGTTCCTTATCAAACCGCTGCTGGCGTCACTTTTTTTGCACGTCTCAATGACTTTCTTCGACTGTCCTCCCTCCCCCTCCTAGAGCGCTCTGTGCTGACAGCTGCCCGGCTGTTAACTCCTCCGAATCATGGAACGGATAAAACGTGCAACAAAGGAGATTTGGAAGAGGAAGAGGAGGGGAAAAAGAGAGACGGGAGACTGCAACAGGAGAGTTGGTTGCTGTTCGGCTGCGGCTGGTATCACTACTACTACTACGAAAAGAGAGACAAAGAAAAAGGGAGAGAGAGAAAGAGAGGGTGGGAGAGAGAAAAGGAGTGTGTTGTGGGAAGTGTTATCGCTAAGAGAGGAAAGAAATCTCTGCACTAAAAATGATGAGATGCTCTGTTGAGGATAATCAGAGATGAAGGAGAGAGAGAGAGAGACAGACAGAGGGGGGTGATGGAGGCAGGGAAAGAAAGAGATAGAGAGAGAGAGAAAAAAAGGGCATATAAGCATACACAGTGGGACAGCGTTATAGGTTCTGGTATTTTGTGACCATATTATTTTGTCCACCCTACATACAAGAGCTGGAGAAAAAAGAAAGTGGGCACACCTCCTAGTATTATGCAATCTAGTGCAACAATGCTGCAAACTGCGGGATCGAACGTGATAACGGAGCTTTGTCGAAACCCCTAACTTAGTCCGTCCCTTGAGTGCTGAGGCATTCATCGATTCGATCTACTACATTAACCATCGATACTGACATCCAGATAAAAGGTGGCAAGTATTCCCTTAAACAGAATGAAAAAAGTGACATTAAACTGGACTTGCAAGTAGACCCTCCTCTCTACTCCGCTATAGCTAAGCTAACCCAGCTAGGACATGAGGCTATTCTACCCGCCAGTCCACTACTGGCTAATGTCTGATTGGATGAAAACTAAGGCTAACCCAGCAAATGGGTTTGTTTTTTTCTTATGCAGAGAATAGGCAAAATCTGCACTTCATCGTGCATCTCTGTGTTGCATTATGACAATGAAATAGAAAAAAGAAATAGAACAGAATTAGACTGTGGTCAGTGAGGAGTGGCTCAAAACCCCAATAGTATCCCGTATGTATCAGTTGACTACTACTGTAGACATGCAGCGACAGATCCAGAGTATAAGGGATAGTAAGGGGCTTGCCCACTGCTGGACTGTGCTGTTTACTGGGGCAGAAAAGGCAGCCAGTATCAATACATGATTCCCCAGATCAGTGGTCTTTGCAACCCGGCTGTACAGAACCGCATGCCATGGCACGGACAGAGACTGGTATGCACAGACTCATACTGACAGTGTGGAGGAGGGATCCTGGAGTGCAAGAATACGTGGAAGATTTGTACAACACATGTGGGCAGGGGTCTAGTGTATGTGTGTGTGTGTGTGTGTGTGTGTGTGTGTGTGTGTGTGTGTGTGTGTGTGTGTGTGTGTGTGTGTGTGTGTGTGTGTGTGTGTGTGTTTGGTGGTGTGGTGGAGTGGAGGGTTGCTCCCAGGGAATTTCTTAGCCACTAGAAATCGCTGTGACAGTTACCCATACTGCCCTCTGCGCGGTCCATGGGGGGGTGTGTGTATATATATATATATATATATATATGTGTGTGTACATGTATGAGTATAAGTGTGTGCAAACAGTGCAACCACGGTGACAGTTGAGAAGGAGCGTGTGCCGTAGCTGAAAGACACACACACACACACACACACAATGCTGGTAAAGGTCACAGTGCAGTTAGCCTCATTATGCTGCTAGCATGCTAAAAATAGGCTCAGGGAGATTTGAACAAACCCCTCCTCCTTCAGACTGAAAGCCCCTCCCCTCCACGTGTTCATGTTCTGAAGCATTTGATTGGTCGGCTCTTTTTGTGTTGGTACTCGGCCCTTGAGGAAGTGATGATGGAAGCCTCTTTTTAATGCAAATGCGTCAGGGTAAGGCTGTGCTATGTCTCGGCTGGGTTCCGCCCATAATAAGCTCCACCAATCAGATGCTATGTGTGATCATCTGGTTGGTGTTACTGGTGGCATTATCTGAATAGCACAAATGCACTTTCTTTTTATCGTTTAGCAAGTATCGTGTAAATTGCAGAGCTTGATTTAGCAGACTGAAAATATTCTGATACATCTTTGAAAAGAACTGGGTATTTTCTTTTAATCTGCAGAAGATACTTTCCAGATTCATCTGGAAAGTGTGTTTCATCTCATCTTGGCAGATGGCCAACTAATCAGACCAGTTTACCAATCAATGGCTGCCAGCACAGTTTGGCTGTTTGGTGTTGTTGCTCAACGGCAAGGGAGCATCATTTCTGTTGCTGTCAAAACTTTGCAAGAATGTGCACGGTTTCTTTTTGTTTCCTTGTTAGAGTGACTAACATGTCATAAAGCATGTGAATATATGTGCGGTTTATGCGTAGTTCATATGTCAATTACCTGCATTCATATGTGTGTAAGAGTAGTGATATAGAGAGTGAGGGAGACAGAGGGAGACGGAGGGAGAGCGAGCAACAGCGGCTTTATAATTAGGCTCCAGCTGTCTTAGTGATAAATGACACTGGTTGTGGATTTAATGTCTGCTACTGCTAGTTACCGCACCTGTCCTAGCACTGCAACACACTGATACACACTCGCACACGCCTATAGAAACATACTAATTTGTATGTGTGCTGTCTATGTTATTGTTTTTTTTTTGAACGACTGGGCTAATTATTTACCAGCTAGTGGGCTGACAGACTGGTTACTGGTTGACTGGTGTTGGGGTCTTCATTTCCTCCCAGTGGGCTGCCACTCTGTTTTTAAGGCTGGCTGCAACGTGTTCTCTGCCTGCCCTCTCTGTCAGCTCAGCTTGTTGCTCCAGGAGTAAATGATGCTCAGGGCCAAAAATCCCAAGAAGAGATAAAAAAATAATAATAATAACAATACTGGGAAGGAAGAGGGAGAGGAGAAAATTGGAGGAGGGCTCGAGCACAGCTGGTTCTTTACATTTGGGGGATAGGTTGCCTGGATACAGAGGAGAGAAACTCTAATCTAAATTTAAACCTGCAGAGTAGCTGGTGTAGAGTGAGATGAGAGAGTGAGAGAGGACAGTAGAGAGGTGAGCGTAGTGGAGGGATGAGGGGTGAGTCTATCTGTCTGTGTCTGTCTGTCTGTCTGTCTGTCTGTCTGTCTGTCTGTCTGTCTATCAATCCATCCATCCATCTGTCCATCCATGTAGATTGAAATAAAGGAAGAAAGAAAGACAGACAGAAAGAAGAAAGATAGAAAGAAGGAAAGACAGAAAGAAAGAAAGAAGGAATGACAGAAAGAAAGAAGGAATGACAGAAAGAAAAAAAGACAGAAAGAAAGAAAGACAGAAAGAAAGAAGGAATGACAGAAAGAAGAAAGACAGAAAGAAGGAAAGACAGAAAGAAAGACAGAAAGAAGGAAAGAGACAGAAAGAGATAAAGAGAAAAAGAAAGGAAGAAACCTCAAAGAAAGAAAGAATGGAACAAAGAAAGAATAGAAGACAGAAAGAAAGAAAGAAATACAGACAGACATGAGGAACGACAGATAGAAAAAGTGTTAAGAAGTAAAGCTCTTCCAGCTAAGTTCCTCATCAAACATGCATTACACACACACACACACACACACACACACACACACACACACACACACACACACACACACACACACACACACACACACACACACACACACACACACACACACACACACACACACACACACACACACACTCTGCCCAGGGCAAGATGTTTGTTAGTAGAGCAACAAATCAATGGTGGCACTGATAAACGGCTGTGGTTTGAGGCATTGCCATGACACCGTTCCATGGAACTTTTCTGGGATGGGTTCTATCTGGGAGCCAGCAGCTCCCCTCCCTGGCCAGGGAATCACAACACAGCTTGGTGGCTGCGTCACCGTGACGACCGGGGGGAGTTGGCTCGTTGCCTTTTTGCTCATTCTCTTTCTCTGAATGTGGATTGGTATTCAGATGGCCCATTTGGGTTTGTGTTTTGACGTGCTCTCCCTAACTTTTCCTCTGGTGCTCGGTGATAAACTGAGCCGTGAGGGTGAGTATAAACTCTCTTAATGGCTCGTTCTGACCGTGGGCCGTGCTCCGTAAATGACCAACTGCCAATCCATCACAGACAGAGTACTGTCTCCTGTACTTCTGATAAGAGTGTCAGCTAAGAAACGCCAGTGGGTTGATGATTATGGATAATATATTGGGGATAGGTGTTTTTTGACTTTCACAGTCTGTTAGGTTTGGTATCCTACTTAATGGACAGGAAAGATTAAAGCATTTTCCACATCTCTATCATGAGTGGTTGAGGTGGATTTAAAAGTCTACGCAAAAACGCTAAAAGCGATCTTGGATTATGGACTTTATCAAAAATCAAATTTGAAAAATACTCCTCTCTATCATATTAAACTGTACCATTAAAAGTCATCATCAAATCTCTGATGGGGATTTAATGGCCATCAAGTCCTCTCAGGTCTTTCAACCAGAGACAGGATGTGGTAGACACTTTTGTCATGGTTGAAGAAAAAGTCTCACAATATCCACAACAGTCTGACAGAATATAAATTGAAGGAGGTGTATTGTCTGACAAACCCATGACCAAGATGTTCATGCAGCAGTGAAAGTATTAAAATATCCATCTATTAAGTGCAGCAGTAGACGCAAAGTCTAGAAGCAGTGGTGGGAAAATGTACTGGAAAGTATGAGTCCTTCTTGAATTTAATGAAAAAGATGTTCAGAAGGCTAAACCAGTGGGTATTTTTTATTTTATCAGTGCAGCAAAACAGAATAATGGAATTTACTGTACAATGCCATTGCTGTTTGAGCTGGTGATTATTAAGAACAATTAAGGTAGAGTGTTTTTCTTTAAATACAAACTTACTTAAAGCAACTTTGAAATACAGGTGTATTTGGGTTTAATTCAGCTTTCTGACAGGACAACAATGACAATGAAAAACCTCTTTCCCACTAACAGCACAATAAAGGCTGTGGACCGAGGGAACATGGTAGATATTAATAGAGGAGTCATTGACTCTCCCTTGTACTGCCCGTCAGAAAAAGATATACTTTTGGATGGGGATATCAACCGGTGATCTATAAATCAAAAAGAACGCCGTAGGTATCTACTATCAACTATTGTTAAACCCTGTCATCAAACATAAATGTGGCTTAAACTTTTGGACCCCAAATGATTTAAGAATGAGGTCCATATTAAAGGCAGACAGATGGGGAGTGAGATATGTTTGGATGGACACAATCCCTTCTTAAAGGGTGTGGTTTTAGAGTGTAAGCATTTTAACAGGTTTATAGCCGATACAGAATTCGTTTTTGTTTCGGGTGAACGTGTCCAAAAAGGGAATGTCTGTAGATGTGTTAACCTTCAGCTGTATGTGGATCTGCTGTGTGTGATAGTACTTAATCATATTAATAATATCACATAGGCCAGCTGCTGGCTTGGGGCCAGAAGTGGCATAGTGTTTGTAGGTCTAGAGGTGTATAACATGGTCCTTAAAGTTTGTCCTGAAGCCTTCCTGATTATAAGCTCTTAAAGTTCAAACCTGCATGAAAAATAAAAGTTACTTCCACCTGTCTTTGATGTGAGGTGTTTAACTTAAAGCTAGGGTTAGGGGTTGGTGATCTTCTACAAAAACATATATTTCATAGTTGTTGAAATTCTCTTTATATCCCCACAGCATCAATAATCCAATGATCTGGCCCAAAAAAAGGAAAGCTGCCATGTTGTAGTTTTTTTACATTCCTAATGGTAATTTTCAGGGAATGGATTTGGAAGGAGACTTGAAGAGACGAGCTGTTGCAGACTTGGCGACTTTCTAGATTTAGAAGCTTTGGGAGCTAGTGATATTTTTTTTTTTTTTTTATATCTAGGGCACTCTGTTAGTTTCTCAAGATTACCAACCTCTAACAGTTCAAATAAACACAACCAATACACACTGCAAACTAAATAGACTTTCCTCCATGGAAAAAAAACAAAACTGGGAGGATGCTTTTATCATTTGGACAACTTAAGGGGGAATTTATTTGTTTTTCCACCAAATAACCTGAAGCACCAACCAGGAGGTAGGGAGAGTGTGGAATCTATCACAGGGAGAAAGACCCAATATCATTTTCCTCTTCTGTCTTAATGTGCCGTGTGTGTTTTCGAGTGTTGGGGGTAAAATGTTAGAGTCTGATTTATTTATTTTTTCTGCATCCTTTTTCTTCACTGTTACATGCAAGTCTTTTTTTTTTGCAAGCGAAACTACAAGTGTGTTAGAGGACTAGAAGACTCCTGACTCCAGCCCAAATAATGAGTCATTATTTATATGACGTCTACAGGAGCGCCACCTTGTAGGCGACCTCATAGGGTGATGTCACTGTCATGTACTACGCATTAAGATGATGGACAAACTGTGTTGCAACTGGCTGACATCGTCCATCATGGGCCGCGGGTATATGAGCCAACGACCTTCACTAAATGTTCTCATGTGCTGGAGGCGGCATGTGAAGGAAACATATCTCCTTCAGACAGCTCTTCACTTTTATCTTATAGCTGACACGGGTAAAAATACACCATGACCGCACAACCCAACCCAATATTACTCCTTAAAAATAAATATTAAAATTAACCGTTTGTTATTGCAGGTCTAGCGTTGTTACCCCTATTTGCTAATTAGCATCTATGTATTTTTTTTGCCTGATATCAAACCTTTGATTTAAATGAATGCTTGGCTGGATTTAGGTAGGTGACATATTAGTGGTTCCAACAGATTTAAATAAAAAACAAAAACCTTGCAACAACTACTGAGAACATTTTGTCTGAAATGTAACAGAAAAAAGTACCTGTGGACAGAGTGGTCTGGCTTTAGGATCTGTAGGTGTTAGGTCTGAGTGAGGACATAATAAAGACCAGGAGGAGAACTGTGGTGTAGAATTTCTGAATTAACACTGAAAGAGTTTTGTATCGTACAAATTAGATTACAGCTGGCGATAAAAAATAATATAAGATAATATTCTTTCTGAATATTATCTTAGAGTAGTATTGTATATATATTTAACCCAATTTAATAGGTATGATGATAAAAGTACCTACAACTAGTTCTGTAAATACTTTTAACACATTAAGATTCATATTCAGTGTAAACATACTTCCTTGTAGGGGAGCTTTGATCCGTACTGTATATTAATTTACAAATGAAAGATGTTAGTGCTTATTGTCATAAATTCTTCAGTTAAAAGTAAAAATATGTTAATTTGGTGTTTTGATGTTTGTGATGGAGAGTGCTGCCTCAAACATTGCTCTAAAGTCTCCATTGGTGTTCAATTGGGTTTAGGGAGACCTATGCTAGAGCATCTACATATCTACATACACTGTGTTGGTGTTTCCCTTTGATTTGATCCTGCTCGAACGTGGGAGCCATTATGATTTTTTTTGTTAGAGACATGAAACAGAGGCTTAAGGTGTTACACATAAAGAGAGGGGCAGCATACTGAGCTCTGAAATCTGCATCGAAATCCTTTAAAGTGACCGGTATGAAACACACACACACACACACACACACACACACACACACACACACACACACACACACACACACACACACACACACACACATAGATGAAAATGTATGCACACTTATAAATTCATTCTGTATAAACCAGCATATAGACTGAAGGCACCCAGGCATGTAAACACACTTATAAATATAAAAGCACGCATGAACACACCGCCAAAATGAATTATCCATTTGATGGGCAGCCTGTTTTCTCTCTTAGTGTGTGTGTGTGTGTGTGTGTTCCATATGAGACATAAATCGCTTCATAAAAACATTGAGAAACAACTTAAAGGTCCAGTGCTTAGAACTTAGAGGGATCTATTACACCACAGAAGGAATACAAAATTCATAGCTATGTTATGTATAATCCTCTGAAATTAAGAATGGTGTTTTTATTAGCTTACAATGAGCCACCAATATCTACATAGGGAGTGAGCCCTCTTCACACAGTCCGCCATGTTGCACTGCCACGTTTTCTACAGCAACCCAGAATGGACAAACCAAACACTGGCAGAGCCGTCAGTGTTTTTTACGTTACCTGAGGGCCTCCCTAGTTGTCCATTATTTAAGACTGTTTTAATGGCACAATATGTATATATGCTACAAATGGTAAATGGACTCTTACTTGTATAGCGCTTTTCTAATCTTCCGACCACTCAAAGAGCTTTTACACTATCTGTCATCATTCACCCATTCACACCCATTCATACACTGATGACAGGGGCTACCATGCAAGGTGCCACCTGCCCATCAGGATTCTAACAAACCATTTATACCCATTTACACACCGCAGGAACAGTCTGCCAGAGCAATTTTGGGTTTAAGTGTCTTGCCAAAGGACTCACTGACATGGACTAGCAGAGGCGGGGATTGAACCCCCGATCCTCTGATTGAAGGACGACACTGCTCTACCACTGAGCAGGTCTTTACTTAACCTCCGAAGATATATTGCCTTTAGGAGCTGAAGAAGACACAGAAATTATATCAAGTCAAATGCTATATAGATAAAACACAAAAGTTTGCTTGTTTTCATGTTCTCAATTTTTTTTTTTCCTGCTGTGTGCTCAGCACCAGCTGTGCAACTTTAAATTGAAAAAAGTAAGCAACACTTTGATAAAAGAAGTGAAAGAAGAGAATCGGCACATGAACCAGCAGACTTCTGATGGCTGCTGTCATACATGGAAGCGGAACAAGCTCTCTGATAGATTCCGACTGCTCTGAACAGAACTGCACTTTGCTAAAAACGTGCAGCAGCTGAGGCACTTTTGGAGCAAGTGTCCATGTCTTATACAATATTTCATTTTAGACGTGTGTCTAGAACGGTGGAAGCAAGAAAAGTCGAGGGGGGAGAGAAGGAACACATCTAACTGCCTTTTGCTTCTCTGGGAGTTCACTGAATTACAAACTGCCATCCAACCTCCGGGCAACCCCCCCCCCCCCCACACACACACACACACACACACACACTCTCCAAATATGGGGTGCATATGCATGGGCAAAAACACAAACACACACACACACACACACACACACACACACACACACACACACACACACACACACACACACACACACACACACACACACACACACACACACACACACACACACACACACACACACACACAGGCAGGCAGACACTGGAAAGCTATGATTCATTCAAATTCATATTCACATTCCACAGCCTGGGAGGAAACTGGGCATTCTTTATCACAGGCAAGAAGAACATTCACACACACGTAACTCATGTCAGGTCTGCTCGCACATTATTCTGATGAACTGCCCGAATAAGGAGCAAGAGAACAGTGCAATAGAGCGTATGTGTTCGCTCATAAATATTCCCTGGAAAAAAGAAAGTTAGAAAAATTGAAAATTGGAGTGAGTTGGAAGTATTGTTGAAAGGATAGTGCTGTTGGAGTGTCGGTCAGAGATGCACATTTTGTCGGGGTATGACACATCTGTCTGTTGGGCGTTTTAAAGCCTGTGGGCGGATGGGCTTTTTAGTAAAGTGTCTGTTCCTGGATACTGCACCGTGTCTCTTCGTGTGACGTAACCACGAGTTGATAACTTCACTAAAACACTGAAGTGGATGAGCAGCGCTCAGCGGGTAGCCTACTACTGTGCAGCTCACACTGAATGTTTTTGACGGGCTAGAAAGATGAACACGATGTACTGAAAAAAAAAGTCTGCTTCAATATAGGTTCACACTCACAAATATTCAAGAGTGATCACGTAGAAAATACATACATTGTATGGGTTTCAACTGTAGTCCATCACTGCTGTATGTTACTAGTTATTCACTTGTTTTCTTTTATCTGGGTTAATCTGGGTGAAGCCATCTAAATTGATCATTAAAAAATAAAATACTTCACCTTGCAAAAATTACAATTAATCCATTTGCAACCACTTTGGAGAGAATAACAACCCTGATTCGTGGTTAATATCTGGCGGACTTGACAAGCCCTGTTATCGCCCTATGGGGCCCGTCACCCTGATGGATAGCCCTGCCCCCACCGGAGCCATTTGTTGCTTGATGAATGGGTACTGGGACTGGCAGTCAGGACGGCAGATCAGAGTCCTGTTGCCAAGACCGATGAACGTCTGCAGTGGTGATGCTCCGTTTGCGATGGGAGAAAAAACAGGAACCCCCTCAGCTCCCCCAGAGCAGTGTCCATCTATCAGGGGAGACAACTCCCTGTAGTCATGGCAGGTTAACAACAAGCCTCCTGAAACAAGGACTACTCCAATAAATAAAATATGTGATGATGAGCCAAATGTTGAAATTGGCTCTAGGAAATCTGCACTGGAATTTCAATGTACCTGACATGTGATTCATTGACTTGTTATAGGGAGTTAACCACACACCATGTAGGACTATAAAATCCACCCCTAAACTCACATACAGTGGGCGCCCTGAAGCTCAAATCCAATTCATTCTGATGACTTGGGGAAAAAAAGAAAACCCAAGCACTTGCCTCATGAGATGACTATGAGATGATGCAATAGCAGGAAGAAGGTTGAATAATGCATTGAGCTCAAATGACAACACAAATCTCTAAAACACAGAGCTCGTTAAAAAACTCAGCACAACACCCCGACTTCTTACTTTTATGTAGCAGGTGTCGAAACAAGAAGAGTGGTTGGCGGACTGTCAAGCAAACAGTTCAGAGATAGTTTAGAGGTGCAAGGAAACACTAATTGGGTCTACCTGTCTTTGGTCTGTGTGTGACAAGAGTCCGACCTCACAATCCTGGATATCACACACACACACACACACACACACACACACACACACACACACACACACACACACACACACACACACACACACACACACACACACACACACACACACACACACACACACACACACACACACACACCTGATACCGACCTATGGGGATAACGCAAAGCGGAGGGGTTGAGAGATGAGGAATAAAGTTGGAGTGTTGACTTCCAGAATGCATTGCCAGAATCGCTCACTATCGACCAAGGTAAGGATGAATCAGACTGCAGCAGCTTCAGCAGCAGAGGAAGTACATAATTTATCTCCCTTTATCATCTCTGTGTCACTAAAGCTGCAAGGCAAAAAAAAAAAAAAAAAAAAAAAGATGGAGAGACACTCGGCGTAAGAGCGTCATCTCCACAAAGGAACAAAGTCAATCACACTGACAGAGGCAGAGAGGTGGAGAGAGAAAGAAACAGAGGACCAAAATATGTACTGGAACTGTTCATAGCATATACATAAGCAGGGAAAAGCACAGGTGTAATCAATAATGACTACACCTGTGCCAGGGCTCAGGTCTTATGCTAGCTGGCTCACTGATATAACTATATGAGACACTTATTTATAGCTTTGGCACATCATCTCTATTGGTTCTGATAAGGCGGTACCACACAAAGTAATTGTTGTAACAGGTGTTAGAGGAAAGACGCATTCTGTAGATCTTATCCACACAAAGACAAATTATTCAGCAAGTTGCATACATAGAAGCCGCTGCAATCGGATCAGTCAACCCAGCGGACCGTAGAGACAGTCTGGCCTGCACTGTTTATCTGTTGATCCTGGCTGTGAAGGGATCCTGGCTACTGTCAGCTAACTGCAAATAGGTTCATAATAGGAAAAATAAACATCACAGCATTTGTCCACAAGTTAAAAACAGCAGATCACCACTTCTTACTTTGGCATCAACCCTGGCTTCATTCAAAATTTAACAAACATTGTATTACGCATGAGAACATATAATTAATAGCAGGTTTAGAGTTAATGCAAGAGCCCCTGCCATTATCTAGATCAGATAATGGTCTTATCATCCAAGAGATTTTTTTTTTCTTTTTTTTTTAAAGCCAGGTGTAAATGTGGTGGGAGAGACGGGCAGAGCAAGGACCAAAAGAAATCAGTGAGGTGTGAAAAGAATAGGGAGGAAATGCCCCCTCTCTCTCTCTGAATAGTCAAAATAGTTTTTGACTATTCAGAGTCAATTACAGCAAGCAACGGGTCGTTTGTGTGTGTGTGTTAGTGTGTGTGTGTGAGAGAGAGAGACAGACATAGAGATGGAGACAGAGAGAGAGAGAGAGAGAGAGAGAGAGAGAGACAGAGAAGCTGCTAAGGACAAGTCACCATCGTAACGATGTAGGAGGAAGCTAGACCTACTATTGCTTGGTACCTCAGGGTGAGTCTCAGCGGCTTGCGTTGTATGTGTGTGTGTTATATCCAGGCGGCAACCTCCCGCTCTGCTGAATGAAGCAGATGCAGAAGTTTCCTAAAACCTGCATTCTCTCTACTGTCCATCAGGGGGCGACTCCTCTGATTGTATAGAAGTCTATGAGAAAAATGACTCTACTTCTCTCTTGATTTATTCCCTCAGTAAACATTGTAAACATGAGTTTATGGTCTCAATCTCTAGTTTCAAGTCTTCTTCAATACAGCATGATGTTAATTTAGTAAATTATGGTCCATTTAGAGTAAAACAGACCATAAAGCAGGGTATGATTAAGGATGGGCTTACTGTGATTAACAGGTCACTACATCTAACAGAGCTGTCTACAGCATCACTACATTCCTCCTCCGCTATCCAAATATGGCGACTGCTGTAATCCAAAATGACGATCAGTCCACAGACCAATGGATGGTTTTACTTAGTGTGAGTGTGAGGGAGTCACAGAGGAAGTAACGGAGAGAAAGTACAGACTAACCTGTCTGAGTATGAACCATGCATCATGTGCATGCAGAGCAGGATGTGATGGAGAGATGAAGCTTGAGATGGAAAAGTGTTGGAGGCAGCTGCAGTCCAGCCAGTGTGTGTGTGTGTGTGTGTGTGTGTGTGTGTGTGTGTGTGTGTGTGTGTGTGTGTGTGTGTGTGTGTGTGTGTGTGTGTGTGTGTGTGTGTGTGTGTGTGTTTAGCACCTTCTCCTGTTATATCACCACCTTCTATCTCTCATCGGGGGATGCCTTGGATGATAAGACTCTGGGAAGCCAGTAGCTGTCAGTTTACACACACAAACACACACGCGCACACACACATGCAGACACACATGCAGACACACAAGCTGAGCTGCTAAATAAAATAGCAAATATATGAGGCTCTGCACCACTGAGCTGGCACTGTCGTTTAAACACACAAACATGCACGTCCCACATTATCCCCCCCACCCCAGAGCCCAGACACACAAACCAGGTGAAACGCACACACTCACTCTGAGATGAATCGCCTGTCAGGTAATTAAATCATGTCAAATGTTTATTCCTCCACCTATCTGGTTTGATCCTTGACAGCTTTAGTGCAGCACAACATAAACTATTGTCAGTGTTAACAACAAGTATAAGGGAGGAATAAAGCTCCATAAACCTATATCCGTTGCACCACTAGTGCAGGGATGGTGCCATTATGTGTGTGTGCGTGTCACACGATTGATCCCAATCCGTATCAAAGGGAAACCTTCATGGAAGATGCTTTTGTTAGGCTGCGACTTTTCACATGCGCTCCATTTGCGGCTTTGCAAAGCAAAGTGAGACAACTATCACAATCATATAAGTTATTTTATCTGTAAACAATTGACAATGCACTGCCTCATCTGCTTTTAAAGAGGACTACCTTGCTTAAATTCCTCGTTATTAAAATCCCCTGCTTATGAAGTGAGCTCTGATTTCAGTTTAGTTGGGTCTGTGATGAAGGAGTAGAAAATAGACGGCTATGCACCCCGTAGTAATTAACCAGTGACGCATGGCCCTCCAACCAATCTCATCAGGGTCTTCTTTTTTTCATTAGCATGTTATTGAGTCTGGTGTTAGCTGAAATCACACATAATGGCCTGTATTGTAAACCTGCTGATTGCAGTGCATTGACATGTGCGTGACCTCATGTGAAATTGCTGCTACTTACATGTGCGTAGCTAGTAATCAAAGTGGATGAATGAATGAACCAATTAATCAATGAAAACAATCAACTAGAATGCAGCCAGCCAGGCCTTCACACCATCAACTCCTCCTTTGAGTACTTATCATTCTCTCTCTAACTGACTGACATTAACTTAACTTTTAAAGGTTAAAAAGGAACCTGGAATGAAAAGTAACACTACGTAAATGTTATACAACAAACAAAACATTAGTCCACAAGGACAACTGCTCCTATTCGGCTGTTGTCTTTCAAAGGCCAGAGAGTGACTGTGCTTAGCTGCCCTTAGGCCTAAAGTGTCCGTCTTCTGTCTCCCCAATCACCCAAACTCCCCGGAGCATGACGGACAAACCAACAGGGAATACTGAAACCCTTCCAATCACCTCCAAGAGATGAACAACAAAGTGGAGGGGGGGCAAGAAAGCAGCACCCTGGGGTGAGCTCAAAAAAACAGCCTTCCTCAAGGGATGCCACTCACATGCTTAGACACATATGCGTGTGCAAAAGCATGCTGAAGGCACAGCACAAAGAAAGGGCAAACAAATAGTTAGACACAGATGACGGAGAGGGCGATGAGGCCGGGATAACTTCCACTAAATATGAGAAAGAGGCTGCACATGTGCACGTGTGCGAGAGAGAGGGAGGAAACAAAATATGGAAAATAAAAATGTAGACAAAAAACAGTAAACAGTAAAACGGAAATTGCAACATGGCAGGTGGGACAAACAAAAAAGCTCTTCAGTCGCAGGCTTCCAGTCAGAGCTTGTCAAAAAAATGTCACAGTTTTAGGCACCACCCGGCAATGCATCATTGCCAGCAATTATTGTAAAACATCATGCAATTAGTGGCAATTTTGTGGGGCCACATAACACTTCTCTTTTTAATCAACCTGCCTTATTGCTGCACTGGCTGAATGAAACAATTGTGACACCATGAACATCCTCCTGTTTCTGAGAGCCTGAATTATATCACCATGACTGGTAATGGTGTTGTTTTCCACAAAGAAACAGCTTCAGTTTCAATCACAACAACCCAATAACACTTTGGCAACGGTAGCTTAATTGCAATTTTCTGTTCATGAAAGGTACCAGAGTCTTTGGGTAACAGGGCTGGGCAATTATCATATCTGGGCAATATTTGATGTGTAATATAATGTGAGAAATTATATCTTTCTTCGATCTTCACCAAAATCCAAACGACGTCACTCACGCTTTATAAATAAAAATCCAGTCCATGTCATCAATGAATCTCAACTGAATAAACAACCACAGCATTCTGTAATGATAAGTAGCAAATATATATAAACTTAGATGTAAACCACAGGATGAAGGAAGAAAGTCCTATTTAATACTCCATCTCCGCAAGCAGTTGTAGATGTACATGTAGAAAGACAGCATTTTGAAATAGAAATAAATAAAGTATTCTCTATATGACTGAAAACCTAGATACATGAAGTGTGCGATATCACGGCATGCAGGCTGGTAACTATTCCAGGTAAAACTTAGCTTGTTCAAAAATGTAAGTGGCTATTCTATTCAACTTGTGTTTTTCAAAATAACCAGAAACTGAGGTCCCTACTTCTAAGTTGTAAAGTGAAACTATTAGTTTCAATAGTAGTTATGTTGGCATGAAGATTAAGACTAAGAATTATTATACACTTTAATTACTTTGCATGGAGAAAATACACAATTTTGAAAAGCACTAATTGCACAGTCACGATAAATCCCAAACACAGCTTTCATATTAACTTGGTAAGGTACATTGTGTGTGTGTGTGTGTGTGTGTGTGTGTGTGTGTGTGTGTGTGTGTGTGTGTGTGTGTGTGTGTGTGTGTGTGTGTGTGTGTGTGTGGTGTAGAGCAGTGCAGAGAGAGGACACTCTTTATGGCAGAAGGAAAAGAGTTTTATTTTTTTTCCACAGCCACTGTTTGCTGCGTTCAAGGGCATTGCTGGTAGAGGTGATGGATGGGACTTGTTTGCAATTGCCTTCTCTTTCTTTCTTTCTTTCTTTCTCTTTTTTCTCCTGCTCTCAATGACCTCCTCCTCCTCCTCCTCCTCCTCCAGGAGACCGCCAACTTAACATGTGTATTGTGTGTATTAAAAAAGGGGTACCCAGACAATATAAAAGGTGATTACTTATTTATTCTGCGTCACTATAATCCAGTATGGAGGCTGGTTGTGCTAAAAAAAAAAAAAAAAAAAAGTGGAATATTGTGCACTGATTCTCTCATATATGTATGCATCCAAATACAGTAATAGTGAAGTGTGTTTGCATGGATTCACGTCAACAAACTCTAATGTGAACCCATGTGAGGCGTGTATGTCTCCTCCTGCACAACTAATTGTAACTCCTCTAATTATTACTTGGGTTGACTGTTAACACTCAGACAGCCACACGAGGTCAGGTTCGGCCAAGTAAAGTGATAAACACACCAAGACGCACACATAAACACACACACACACACACACACAACACACACACACACACACACACACACACACACACACACACATCTTTCCTAGATAAAGGCGATGAATTGGTTAGTCAGTAAAACAGCCTGTGTTAATGTGTTGACAAAGAAGACAGACTACTCTCATCTCAGCTATTATTTCTACACCTATTTCACCCTTACTGCTCATGTCAGTGTCTACCTGCTACTGTCAGGAAAACAAAAAAGCATCACTTCAAATAAAAAAGAAGAAAACAGGGCGCTGTCATTTATTCACATTTTCTTACCATGTTTTGAAATACATTATCAAACTGCTCAACCACTGAGCTGTTATTTTTGGGGGAAAGAATAATAAACGAAAGCTTTTATGACACCTTCCCTTCTCTGCTCACTGTACTGCTGCGTTTTACATTTAAAGTGGTATTCCAGAGATTTATTTTTATACTGCAGTAGACTCACAAGAAACCTACTCTCTTGACTCTTCATGCCTAAATGCGCACTTCTTTCAAACTTGGTGCCTCAAGTTTACGATTGAAGGCTTTCTATAAAAAAAGAGTTATACTCCTTGTGATGAGTAAACTGAGCTCTCTGTGTAAAATCATTCAAAATGAGCAGTAATGGCCCAATTTGAAAATAACTAGTGTAAAACTACAGTGTCAGTATAACAAACCCCTAGTGATACACGGCCATGTTAGTCTGTCAATGGTCACTTCAAACGTATTGACCAGAAATATGCAGCGTGTAAGCAAACACTGCCCTGTCCATCAATTGTTGTTTGTATCGATGAACCAGAACCTGCCAGTGTCCAGTTGCACACTATCCTGCTCCTGCACGCACATTCTTTGTCAATGCCCGCATGAGCACATGAACACAGGCCAGGAACGCGTTTCTCTTTATGAAATCCCTTTGATCAAGGGACATGTGGCATATGCACTTTTGATGTGATAAATAAGAGCGGTCCCACGCTGCGGGATCCCCAGTATTTTACATAGAGAGAAATATTGATGACCTAGGACACTTTATATACTGCTTTTCACATTTTTCTTCACTTTCATCTTCCGTCCCCGTGTCATTCTCTCTCAACAGCGGCAAATCTCCATGTGTTTCCAGAGCTGCTGAAAGGGGAGCTTTAACGGCAACATTTGAAGAATGTCAGCAGTAGCCCAGCTCTAACCTCAATCTCTCCTGCTCTTTCTCACACACATAAAAATATGGAGGGAACTAAACGAGAACACATGTTGAGCTGTGAGACACAGTGTTTACTTGATTGCTTGCCTTGCTAAAATTGGAGTGTCCCACTTCACAGCGTTCTATTAGTCTTGCCCTAGACTGGGCCTACATCAGCTGCTGGCATGATGGAGGAGAGGAGAGGAGAGGAGAGGAGAGGAGAGGAGAGGAGAGGAGAGGTAGGATGAGGAGCGGAGAGGAGAAGAAAAGTGAGGAGGGATGCGAAGGGGAGGGGAGCGGAGAGGAGATGGGGAAAAAAGAAAGGAAGGAAAAGATGAGGAAAGCATAGGAAAGGAAACAAAAAAGAAAAGGGGAGGACAGGAGATAAGATGGGGGGAGGAAACAAAAGGAAGGAAAGAAGAAAACATGAGAAGAGGAAAGGAAAAAAAAAGGGGAGTTAATTAGAAGGGGAAAGTAAAGGAAGAAAAAGAAGAGGAAAGGAATGAAAACAAGGGGAAAGGAGGAAATGAAAAGAAATGAGAAAAGAAAAGAAAAGAAAAGGAGCAGAGAGGAGAGGTAAGAAAAAAGGAAGAGTCTGGAGGAGAAGAGTTGGGTTCAGTGCACTCTCGGACTCAATGTTCCCAGATGCTTTGGTGCAGATGTGTTGGACTCGGGGCCAAACACATGGAAGCGGTGCTTCTGTGTCTGGCCGCACACACACACACACACACACACACACACACACACACACACACACACACACACACACACACACACACACACACACACACACACACACACACACACACACACACACACACACACAAATGTATACACAGGAGACTGTCACATTACAGTAGCCACTTTTTTTATGTCAGAACGTAGGTTTTGAGTCAGGTGATGTCGAACTATCCAGTCATTGTTACCCATTTATGTCCAGCATTTTATGACTCTACCCATTCATTTTTAATTAGCAGGTAAATTAATGAATAATCCTTTCATACTTATGTCGACTGATCTCTTCTCCATGGGATGAATCATTTGTCTACATGGGCCCCCAAGTCTAGAGTGTAGGTCATGAATGCAGTTCAACAGCACATTTCATTTGAATGTTGTATTTTAAGACCACGTAGATGTATTCCTAATCTCCTCCATACACTCCCAGACCTCATTACCTCTGATTTATGAACACTTACCATTTACATTCAACTGAGCCAAGTTGTGTCTTTCTACCTTTTGAGGTGTTCGTAGCACAGAACTGCTAGAGTTTATGTTAAGGTATCCACCCCGGACACATTTTACCAGCACATAATGGGGCAAGATGGCCAACAGACACTCAAACACAATTCCCTGTAGTGTCCTCACCGGGTAGCCAGACATGTATTTGTTCCTTTCAGAGGTGGAAATGATGTAAAGGTTTACCATTCAGGGGTTTGTTGGACAAAAACTTAAGAAATGTCATAGTACAATTATCTTCATGTATGGTATTTACTTATTAATTCACCTTTTAATAAGCCCCGCCCCCAGCTGCTACTCCGTCAAGATTTCAAAGCTAAATGGAGCCCACACTGTCACTAACTGCACTCCCTGAAGAGATATGACCTATTTTTTTTTCTAAAAGGGGATTTCAGCAAAAACAGGTTAAATAGATAAAGATAGAAGCTAAAGCTACAGATCACATTGTAAAAGTGAACCACCACATCACCTGGAGAACGAGACAGAAGACAACTAAATGAAGGAACTATTCACTGTTACAAGCATTACAGAGGAAAAGCAGCATCTGTTTACATTCAGTATACGTTCAGTAGCTACCGTAGCATAGAAGTGCTAACGCTAGTTAATGATGCTAACATACTCTGCTAATGTTAGCTCCACAGGTTTTTACATAGAAATTTAACCTTTTTTTTCTCCTTCCAACCTCTCCGGGTAATAAATATCAATTTTATACATTGTTCAACCATGACGAGCTCCAAATCCACTAAACCATCCTGAACATGAAGAACCTGAAAACCTGAAACCAGTGGAGCAGAGCAGGATAGTTGTCGGACCCTGGTTGTAGCTGGCGGATGCTATCCTATGATTGGCTAGTCTGCGTTGAAGGGTGGGCCTTAGCGAAGCTTAAATTTATACCAAAACTGCAAAATGTTACTTGAAGGAAGACAAGCAATTTAATATCATCACCTTGGGTTTTGGGAAATTGCGATGGCCATTTTTTATCACTTTTTTTCCTGAAAAAAACCCAAACGATAATTACACAAATTTAGAAATGAAATGCCAGGTTAATTAATAAGGAATGTCACGGTGGAAGGAATTTTCGGTAAAATGTCTCACCTTACGAAGGATGAACAATATCATCACCTTGGGTTTTGGGAAATTGCGATGGCCATTTTTTATCACTTTTTTTCCTGAAAAAAACCCAAACGATAATTACACAAATTTAGAAATGAAATGCCAGGTTAATTAATAAGGAAAATAATTGTCAGTTGCAGCCCAAATACTATGGGTTATTGTGACAATGACTTTACCAAACAATGTTCTAGCTGTCTGCATTGCTGAGATCTACAATTGTCATCACACCACCCAAAAGGATGGGAGCAAAAAACATCTGAAAACAAGAATCACAGCTGATGTTCCTGTCCAATGTCCCTGACAAAAAGAAATCAGCCCCTGTTCCTAGACGTCTTCATTACAAGCTACGAGCAGTGATGAGGTCAAGGGTCACATGTACCAGAGCTCAGGCCGCTGATGAAAGTAATTTTCATACACACGTCTGTAATACACAGCACATGTATACCACTGATTGCTTACCCTGTCACACTCACATAGGCACACACACAGACACACAGACACACACACACATCTTGACACACAGTGAGGCCTCAATCATACTTTCCTTTTCTGATTGTGTCATTTGCCCCTGAACCAGATACACACACAAATTCAAACACACACACACACACACACACACACACACACACACACACACACACACACACACACACACACACACACACACACACACACACACACACACACACACAAACACACAGGCCCGCTCCACTCACCTCCTGAGCAACGAGGGAGGAGATGCGGACAGCCCTTCGGACCCTGGCATTCCTCCCCCTCCTGGGTGAGGCTGTCTCGCCCGTTCAGCGACATATCGCTCATCTGGTCCACCCAGGAGCCCCGGCCCAGGGGCAGGGCCGCGTCCCACCGGGCCGCCCCGTCCCCCCAGCTGGCCCCCGCGCCCGCCCGCCATCCGCACTGCCCCGTCCTGCCACCCCGTCCGCCGTCCTCCCCCTCCGCTCTCCCCCAGAGACGGATAGGGTGAAGGCGGCACCACCGCTGGCACAGTCGGCACCGTCACCGTGCCCCCGAGGTCTCTCCGTCTCCCCCCCACCTCCTCCTCCCTTCTCCCTCCCTCCTTGACCGCCGCTGTCACTAGTTGGCCCCCAAGGCTCAAAGGTAGCAACAAAGAGTTTGGGCTCCTGGGGTTCTCCGTGCTGCCTTCCCCCTGTGTCTCTGCTCTCTCCTGACTACTCTCCCCCTGTGTCTTTAGCACTTTCCGTTGGTGCGTCTTTCATTTCCGTCTCTCTGTCGGCATCTCAGTCAGTCTCTCGGGGTCGGTGGAGAAACAGAGCTCGTATCAGATCCACAGCTGGAGCCGGACTGACAGAGCTCAGCCAAACTGCTGCTGCTGCTGCTGCTGCTGCTGCTGCTGCTGCTGAGACTTCCCTCCGCTCAGCTCTCTCTCCCTCCCTCTCTCTCTCTCTCTCCCTCTCCCTGCTCCTATGTGGAAGCTCTCCCTCTCTTCCTCTACACAGGATCTCTCTCTCGCCCTTGTTTTGCAGGATCTCTCTCTCTCCTGACTGAACTCTCTCTTTATCCAGGATTTCATTTTGTTCTCTCTTTCAATGCACCTGCGCTCTCCATCTCTCTGTTGCTCCTTTCTGAAGCTTTGCTTCTTTTTTTCTAATGCCCGATCTCTGCTTCATCTCTCCAACCTGAACATCCCATTCTCTTTCCCTTTTCCTTTCCCTCTCTGTCACTCTCCATCTCTCTCCCTATCTAATAAAAAAGGAACACGGACAGTTTTCCTCTCTCTTAACACACCATCCTTCCTCGAGTGCTCTAAAATCAAACATACACACCGTATTTTTGTTTCTTTTTCTGTTCCTTCTTCCACTCGTTCTCATTCTTTGCCTGCCCCTCTTCTTTTTCTCAATATGTTTCTGTTTTTATATTCTTGAAGGCCCATTTTACTTTTCTTTGTAGGCAATTTGAACCTAACAGTATCGATTCAAGCTCCATCAGGTCCATTAAACTGTGGCTGCACAGCTGTGTGCACATCCACTTCACATCTACAGGATAGGTGTTGGACACAAAAATATCAACAAAATCAATACGTTTCTGCACTGAACGTGAAGTGTTTCCAGCCATACTTATTTAGTTGTACCAAATAGAAGGAAAAATATTTAGCAAGACACTACAAAGCATACAAATCACATGTTCCCACTTAAATAACATAATTTAATGGAATGTTTCTTTAAATTCCCCTCTGTTCCTTTCCCTCCATTCCCTCTCCATCTCTTTAAATCTCAGCCTGTGTCAGTAATAATTGCTCTCCTACGTAAAGAACTCCATTTCTCCCCTCCGTCCATCCAGTCAGCCCTTGCAAACTCTAAACATCCTCCTCTCTCTCTCTCTCTCTGTCCCCATCCTCTCATCCCCTTCTGTTCGACCTCTCATTACTGAACATACTGCTGGATTAGTGTGTGTGTAAGAGTGCGTGTTTTACGCCCTCAACGAGGATTGTGCCTCCACAGCTTTTTGGGTCTGTTTGTCACTTTCTTCATATCTCTGTCTGCCCTTCACTTTTTCCAATTTCGCTTCTCTAACTTTATTTTGTTCAAGCAATTTTGACAATATGAAATTTCCGAACCACTTAACCGTAGTTTATATATCTATTTTGCCCTCTTTTGTTTTTCATGTTGATTTCTCATCTGGATATTAAACGGACTTTGCTATAGTTCAAGCAAAGACTGTATACAAGACATTGGCGTAGTCACGGTGACGCCACCCATTGGTTTGTTGACTGCTGTTTTGAAGCTTCAAGTTCGGCATTTTTGCCATCACCATCTTGGCAAATGCTGAATAAGACATGTTTAGGCAACCAAAATGTTACAATTAACTCTCATGAAGTGAAAACACACTGTGAAAGGGTTAAAGTTCAAAGACGAAAACAAAGACAACTCCCAGACCAACGCTGTGGTAGTGATCTGTCAATCACCAGGTAGCCCCACCCTAAACATACCCTGCTTTATGGTCTATTTGACTCTAAATGGACCATAATTTACTAAATGAACATCATGCTGTATTGAATAAGACTTGAAACTAGAGATTGAGACCATAAACTCATGTTTACAATGTTTACTGAGGGAATAAATCAAGAGAGAAGTAGAGTCATTTTCTCATAGACTTCTATACAATCAGAGGAGTCGCACCCTGATGGACATTAGAGAGAATGCAGGTTATGGCTTCACTTTTCAGAGAGTTTGAGAGTTTGAGAGTCTTCAGTTCAAGCAGTATCAATGAAAGCGATTAACTATGAATCATCAATAACATTGAGACAATGCTGCTTGACCTTATCTGCTGTTAGACAATCATCTGAATTATCTTCTTGAGTTCAAGCCGCATGTCAGCATGCACCCCACTGACTTCCTGTCACCTCCTGTGGTGCTCCTCTGTAGCCGTGTTAACCTCTGACCTCCTTCATAAAGAGCAAAAGAAAAGAGGATTTCCCCACAGATATTAAAATAAGTAATGTATAATGATTTCTCAAATTATCAAATGGTCTTTTGTGAACTGAGTAAGCCCCAGAGGGTTCCTTCAGACCAACTCTGAAACGTCTGGACTGTTCTTAAAATAACACAGCTAGGACATCTTTTTTTAAATTTTCCCTGAAAATACAAAATTCTCAAAGGAAAATAACTATCCTCGCATGCACCATCAACACAATCAGCAGCATTGTTGGAAAGGCGTATGACAGAGATCCAGAGCAGCTGAGCTAGTGATCGCTTGCTAACAGGCTGCATCATATCAGCCAATCATCGGTCCTGAGCGGTAGTTTTGTTTCATATTGATTTGTTGTAAGCCTATTTCTATGACGGTAGGTTATGATTCATACCGAATGATGCTGGCTTCTGCTGATCTAGTTTGTGTTTGTTTGTGTTTGTGTTTGTGTGTGTGTGTGTGTGTGTGTGTGTGTGTGTGTGTGTGTGTGTGTGTGTGTGTGTGTGTGTGTGTGTGCATATTTTTGTGTATAAATATGAGTGAGTCATGCGGTAAAACATTCAAATGTACACCCCTCTTTGAAACAGCTGAAATGAATGGAGACGATGCAGCAACGCTGAACAGCAGGGCAACAACGTTTTTTTTTCAGGGACTGCGACGCCAAAGAGGAGAAAAATGATCGCAACGGCCCGGAAATATCCCTTGATGAGCCTCACTGAGAAAAGTCTGCTTCATGAATCTCGTTACCGGACTAAAATTGTTTGAGGCAGAGCTGTGTGTGTGTGTGTGTGTGTGTGTGTGTGTGTGTGTGTGTGTGTGTGTGTGTGTGTGTGTGTGTGTGTGTGTGTGAGAGAGAGAGAGAGACAGGTCCACGTAATTTTCTGTACTTAGCAGTATACGTGACACACTACTGGAATGGCATGACCTCGGCCCGCATTTGTTGTTAAAATGAGTTGTTACGCGCACACACACACACACACACACACACACACACACACACACACACACACACACACACACACACACACACACACACACACACACACACACACACACACACACACACACACACGGTGTAATATACATGTTCTTTTTTCAGAATTCTGATTTAAAAAGTAGGTGTTCTTTGCACCAGAAAACAAAATGTCTGATACCAAAAATGCAACGTAATACATTGTACAGCAACAACGGTGCTACTGTATAACTAATATAAAACTGCATATTGTACACACACACTGACGCAGAGTTACATCTACCAAAGAGACACATACAGCATAACTGAATTATAATAACTGATTTAAATGGATGGTGCGTTATTCTCCTTCACTCATACTTCCATAATCAATAGGACACAGTTTGTCGGCATAACTGTGCAAGTGGCACACAAAGTTCTCGACGTCTTCATCAGTTCATGTAACGGGCCGACAGCTCGTCTCTCATCCAATCAGAATGGATCTCTCCATCTCTTTCAGGCGGGAGGCTTCATAAATAATAAACACAGCAGCAATGCAGACCTGGACACCATAACAGGGTGGCTGCTTTGATGGATGAGGCCAAGTTTGACCCTCGCTGCCTTATTAGATATGAAGTGCAACGTTGAAATACGTGAAAGACCTTGACCGAGGATCACTCAACTTACTGAAAAAAAAAACAAGTCTGAGCTGGTGTGAGCTGCTGTCGTCAGGATTTGTGTTTATGGAGACCAAATACTCCTTGTGTTGTTAGACACTGTGCTGCTGCAAGGATTTCAGCTCACTACCAATTTTTGTATTTTCTTTCCCCGTTCCTGTCTGTTTGTTCTGTAAACAAAGCCATATTTAGACTATACAATGAAGCTAGCCTCTCACACCGCCATCCAAAACATCTCCAACTATAGACATGATGAAGTCGTTTCAGACCACACATGACTGCAGGTTCTCTCTAGGGACCGCACACTGCATGATCCACTGTGTTTAATGTCACACTTTTTAATATCCAACTAACAGTGATGAAGGCAAAGAACTAAACAGATAAATACCAGTTAACTGGCTGGGCTTAGAATACATTTGTGGTAATAAAGGCTGTATGTAAAGACTCTGATTCCATAATAGGAGCAAGAAACTGTTTGACTATGGGTGTTGACCATTGTTTGTTTACATGATGGCAGCTTATTGATGTACAAGACAAATAAATATGTAGCAAAATAAAGTTTTTTAACAGCCGGGGGCAGCACAGTCCTGCATGGAGCTAACAGCAGTTACATTATGATGCGTTCAAGCTCCATCGAGTACAAATGAGTAATGTGGGAAGGTAAATTATAACGTTGTCATGAAGTGGTCAAATGTAATCTTGTAAATTTTCATTTCTGGTGAGAATATTTGACAAATTGTTTGAAGGAGATTCAATAGCAATAGAAAAATAGATATTGGAGATGGAATTATGACCTGTTTAACTTTTTTTGTTATTACTCACACTGGTATTGGATTGGTCCTCAGTATGGTCCAAGATGCAAGATCACGTATGGGAATTTGTATTGGGAAATATGGGATGCGGAACAAGTCTCATCTAAGCAAACACACAACTAGCTGCAGTTAAAGTCACATGAAACAATGAACTGACTCGATACCTTAACTTCTCCCTCTATTCAGTCTTAATTGGCTCACAGACATACTTTATCATTTGTATTATGCACTTATCCTCCATCCCTTCGACCTTCCATCCCTCTCTTCATCCTTCTCCACCAAATCCGGTGAGACGGCTGCTCTTTCATTCTCATACGTTATGCCCAGCAGAATAAACTCTTCTTTAATCACAGAGATTATGGTGGCTCCCTGCTATCCATTTCCATCACCATGCTCGGATGCCTCCGAGCCATCGCTCTTCCGCAGGGCGGAGACAGAGAGCAGACTTATTAGCTATCATAATGCTATCATGACAGAATTGTTATAAAGTGCAGGGGCTGAGGTGATCAGCGGCGCATCAGTGACGGTTGATTCAAGCTTGAAAGGAGCAGTGAGGACCTACTCAAGATGTCCTTCAAACTATACACCTTTACAGTTTGAATGAAAAATGTGTTATTAAATGTGTAATTGTGTACATGTAGCTGTCCTGTTGCAGACCACGGTTGGGTCCTTTGCGTGAATGACCTGAAAGGGGTCTTTTTGGCCCTGCTGATTTAAATAAAATTGATCAATGACTCTTTCAATAGGATGCATTCAAGCACCTTCATATTTCACAAAAGAAGAAAACTGCAAGATAAAACCCTGAATGGCTAAGTGTAAATTATTTTTCAGGATATTAGTTTTATCAGAATAGGTAAACACTCAGGTAATCACACACCCAACTTTAGACTAACTATGTACTTCTGGAAAGCCACGGCTTCTATTTCCGCAAGGAAGCTGAACAATGGGGCGAACATGTGCTCTGAAACCACATCAAGTAGGCCTCTCGAAGAAGTCAAACATGGATCGTGACAGGAGATTCGGTTCAGGTGTTTCCTCTACTTCAAACCATAGCTGAAAAATCTACAACTGAGTGTGTGTTGTTCTGTCTGGGGATCCAGAATAGATGGTTTAAGAGAATGCTAAGATTTGCTATTAGTGTGGACAGATATAAATGGCTGTTAATAAGTAGTAAAAATAAATTCATCCTCCAGTATAACGGATAGTCCTGTATTTTGGAAGATTTAAATTTGTAAAGCTGTAAACTAAAGGATATGACTGTACTGTGATGAAAGACGTCAGTGCTGGTGTTAGTATTGACTTTTCTTGTTGGAACATGGCTCAAAAGACCATCTACTGTTTTACATAAGCCCTGAACTTTCAAGGCTGATTCTGAGATAAAATCGACTCCTTTGTTCTGATCTATGTCATGAACTTTACGTTAAAAAAGAATGTTAACGCCCTCTAATAGGTCTCCCTTGACCACTTTTTTTTATCAATGTTTAAAAGTATGCGATGGATGGGGTTCGGGTGTGAAGTCACAATTAAAGCCTCCCAATTTGGACTTTTTTTTTTTATTCTGTATACCTTCAAATTCCAAACTCAAACTCCCTCACTCTCAACTCTGACATGCTCTCAGACAGACCTTTGGTTGCTCTCTTGGGAGTCCTTGATCTAAACATGTACTGCTCAACTGTTTCTAGGTGTTTGTTCTGGTGCCAAGAGGGGAGTAGGAATGCCCTAAACTGAATGAGCTTGCAGCTGGGATTTGTTGAAAAGCAAGCAAAAGCTCAGCAAATTTCCCCAGCAAGAACAAATTGTTCTCCACTACAGTCACTTCAGTTCACACTACTGGTCTTTTACAGTGCCAAGAACGTTCCCTGCCTCTGCTTCATTCATGTATCCTCTCCAAGAACAACACAAAAAAACAGTGCCTGAGAATGATTCTGAACACAAACTCATCCTTCCAAAGCTCCTCCTGCTCTGGTATCAAGGTGTACATAACATTTGGCAAATGGGACCTGGCCTCAGAAGAAGAAAAAAACCTCTTCGACCCAACGCAGCCAAAGGCCAGGATGGGATGTTACTGGGAGCATAGAATGAGTCAAATCTCTGCCGCTCTCTGTCTTTGTCTCTGTCTGGCAGCCGTGAGCTGACGGTTGTTACTACTACGCCACCATTCCCCACACAATGGACCAGGCGGGCATATTTAATAAGCTCTGGGGGTTGATTTACACAAAAACAATGGACACATCACTAACTGCCTTGCTGGCTTGGAGTCTGCGAGGAGAGACGTGACAAATGATGCGCGAACACTGCTGCCATGACGGACAGGTGTGTGCGTAGCGAGAAAGTAAGTGTGTACTTGTCATTGACAGCTGTGTGTCATCGCATCGTGTGTTTCATGATAGTATGAGTACAGTCAAGGCACATACAATGACAGGTATGTGTGTGTGTGTGTGTGGGGGGGGGTTTGTTGGGACAGGTGCACCAACACCTGCTCAACACACGTCCTGCTGGGTGACCCTCCCCATGTTAGTGATGTCACTGATATCAATGGAGCAGCTTGGACAGTTTTAATGTGATGCAAACACTTGCTCCTCACAATATATAGTACAGTAAGACATGGATGGGCTGACCCGGCCCGTGCACCATCAATATTAATATGCACAATTATATAATTGTTTATGTACTGATGAATATCTGCTCTGGCGTAAATCTTTCAAAGAGACTTATGAGACTTATATGTTTTTTTATTAGATTTTAATTTGGCTCCATGAAATGAGATCCACCTTGTTCCTGCCTCATAATGATGAATCCCACTGCTCTTCAATGTGAGACCGCCTGCTTAGTTGGTTGAGGCAGAGACGATTGGTTAAGGTCAGGCATTGACCTTGAGTAGTTAAGTTAAGGATATCTCTTTGTTCAGGGCATAGAACCCAAACAAATCCAGGAACACGTCGAGCATGCCTGCCTGGCCAATCTTCATGGTTGAATGCTGCTCAGAGAGGTTCTTTCCAAGAAAAACAGTGGGATCCATAATAACGTGTACCTGCCTCCGGAAGCATCCAGGACTTTTTTTTAAAACTGAAGGGACTTTTTAAGAAGTCAATTCTGTGAAATACGAGCAGCCAACTCCTTTAAGAAATAACTCAGTGAGTAGGTTGTGAGCGCAGTGAGAGCATGGTGATGGAGTAAGTGGTAACGTTACAGTGTACGGTTTAAGAAGTCTGTGAATAAATGCCACAACTCCTCAAGACCCAATCCAAGTTCCAGGTCTTGCTTTCCACCTGCTGATTAAAAGGGGGTCAGCCCTAAAGTTAGCGTAGACTTTGGCGTGGACTCACTCAAGGTTGACTGACCTTCAAGGTGGACAAGCTATTCTCATTTTAGTGACAAGCCGCTCCTCTGAGTTCTGCTTACCATCCAGTGACTAGCAACTTTTCTGGCAGAAACCATGCTCTTCTAATTACCGCAGTGATTGGTTTTACTAACAAAAGTCTTGGGAGGATCTTGTGAGGTTAAACATTTTGGAAGGAGGACTCCAAGGACTAATTGACTGTGGAAAGGAAATTACTTCAACTCCAATTTATCTCAGAGTTTAATGGCACAATTTTCTTGGATCGATTAAATGCGACCTCCATAAAATGGATTTCATCAATGAGGGCTGGGGATAGACGCTGCATTAGAAATGTTTTTTCTGGATGGCATTCTTCATTAGGTCTCCGTACAGTATATCAGTGTCAGACATTAGTGAAGTTGGTTGTGACAGAGGTTCGTGTGCTCAGCATCGAAGAGGCTGCAAACAGCAGGAGGGAGGAGGAGTGTTGGTGTTCATGGAAGGTCTCCAAAAAACAGTCTCTCCCTACCTGACTGTTAGTCTTGAGCAAAACCACAAACCTTTAGTCCAAGCACATAGTTGCCCATTAACCTCTGTCCTTTCTGTTAGTTTGAACTGTGAGAACCACGGGTTGTCATGCTTTTTCTTTTTGTTTGAGTAATGCTGGTAATGCATGGATGGAAGAGCAACAATGCAGAGAAAACCATTTCTGAACAGGTTTACCTTAGACAGCTTTAAGACAGCTGCATGGTTCTTGTGGGTTGCTTCGCTAGATATTACAAATTTCCGCTATGATATGATTGCAACGGGCACATGGTGTGCTTTTTGAAATCTGAACCATCACGGACCAAGCTGAGCCTTTTAGCATGGAAGTGGTCTAAATATGCTGCGTCTACTTGAGAGAGAATGCTTTAAAAGTTCCAAAGAAGTGAATCTACGAGGCAATTAGCAGAAACTCAGGTGGTCTAAAGTGCGAAAACCAACAAATCTCTCATAACATTGTGTTTAACGGGCCATTACAGCAGAGTCAAGTCTCGTAAAATTGGAGATGAGATTACAACATTTCACTGGAATGATTTACCTCATATATCCGGCTCAGTGAGTAGAATGAATGGGTAATAGATAAGAAGGTGGCAATAAGCGGTTATAGTGTGGCTGCTTCATACAAGGTGGTTAAAGGATATTCTTGTTTTTCTAGTTTCGCGCTCACACACACACACACACACACACACACACACACACACACACACACACACACACACACACACACACACACACACACACACACACACACACACACACACACACACACACACACACACACACACACACAGCAAGTGAGAGGAAAAACGGAGCTTCGCTCATTTCCTCGAGCGTCCCTCTCCGGGCGATCTTTCGATAACAAATGACACCATTACTTCTCCTCTCCAAGGCTCGTGTCGGGTGCCCCACTTACGTACTGCTGAGGTAGGCAACGTTGCCACCTGCCCCTCGATTCCTCCCCACCTTTGCTCATCAAGGATGGGGACTGCATCTCGGGTAGGAGGGTCAATGTACCATGCATTTTCCGGTGCGTCCAGTGAATGTGAAGGCCAAAGTGTGCGTGTGTGAGTAATGCTGTGTGTGTGTGCACGAGTTTAGGACATGTATGAGTGTGTCACACACACACACATGAGGCTCCCCTGCTGCGAGCCAGGTGCTCATAAAGCTCGTTATAACATGTGACGTCAGTGACATCAGTGCTATATACGGACAAGTTACATGTCCTTGTATGTATGTGAGCGTGTGTCCTGCTTGTGTCTATGTGTGTTGAGCTCATTTGCTCTTTTTAAAAACACCTTGCTGTACACATGCAGGTATACTCTGCATTTGGCAGCTATGGAGCAATAGTCGGTGCCTTTCCCCAAAGCTTGTTTGTATTTGTGTCACCGATGTCACTGTGCTGTCAGCAACACACGGAGCTGGGCCCTTTTAGAGTCATTCCTAGATGGCAGAGCTGAGTTGGCTGAGCAGCGTTAGACTACATGTGCAGATCTATCTCCTTAACGAAGACGACCCTACCCGGGCTTAACTGTTGGCACACACACACACACACACACACACACACACACACACACACACACACACACACACACACACACACACACACACACACACACACACACACACACACACACACACACACACACACACACACACACACACTTTTTTCACTCACTTAACTTTGTAAAAGTGAGTAATCACATATATAAATCCATAGATGAATAAATCTTCATTGCCTTTGATGGCGTGTAAAGTTGTCTGGCAGTAACAGACGGGAGGGGAGTTACGGAGGCACAAGTGTGACGCACGAGGCACCCCAAGGACGGGACGAAGGACGACCCCGACAAATCCCCTCCAACCTCAGTAATGATGTCCGTGGCAAAAATGGGGAAGAAAAAAAAGAGGCAGTGATAACGATTAAAGGGTGAAGAATATCTGCTATCTCTGGGGACGGGGAAGAGAGTGGGAGAGGATTGGAAAAGGACAAGGTAGAGGAGGACGGGTCGGTGGAGGGGAAAGCTCCAGGGAGGCAGCAGGAAAGGGAGGTGGAGGTCAGGGGTTGGCTGGAGGCGACGGGCTACGTGGAGTACGGGAGGCTGATGCACGTTGAGAACGCCTGAAGCGAGATGGCACGGCCCGATCTTTGGGCAAGGAGGACGTGAGGAAGTATTAGTAATGCCGAGGTCCCCTGTGCAAGGCTCCAGGGGATGACGTCAGAAGACCGCCCACAAAAGTTTGTGAAATAAAATGTGTGGCAGACTTTTTCAGGTTGATAAAAAAAGTTTAGAACACACACAAGTAGGGCAATGACTAATCAGAGAGACAATCTGCCGCTCTCAAAAAAAAAAATGTATTCATACTGAATGGTTCAAATAGATCAAGTCAAAGAAAGAGAAATAAGATGAATGACAATCAGAAGACAGCGTAGCATAAGATAACAGGCAGTGAGCCAAACTAATGAAGTGAATCCTTCCTAACTTTTGGATCTTGTTAAACTCAATGAGCATGCTCTCCTGAACTCACAACGCTATGTGACAAACTATCTTATTCAGTAGTGAGACAATGAAAGGAACCATCTTTGATCTAGAAAGTGAAGAAGAAACTAGGAAACTGAGCTACAGTGTTTATGGAAGGAGAAATGCTGCTGGGCTTGGAACACACACACTTAAAGCACTTAGATCTTTTAAATTACTAAGCATCGCTGCAGTGCGACAGGACATTATCAGGGACAGGGGACAATATATAGCATTGGAGCAGAGGACAGTGAGTGATACATACCTTTTGAAAAAAAAAGTTCTATGTTCATAGCAATTCCAACAACCTTATCACCTGAGGCGTCAGATGGTTAATTAAACAGAGCTCTCTGAGAAGCCTTGAATGCAAACTGTTTGGAAAAGCACAGGGGACTAGATGAACCATCAGTCAATCCCCCTTAAGTCAAGTCGGGAGAAGAGCAAAAAACATCTTTTCCATCAAGAAAGGCCTTAAACTTTATTACATTGTCCCATACATACAGGTACATACATGAAATTATACCTCTGCATTTAGGGGTATAATTGACCTGGGAGCAACTTCGGAGGAGGAGCCAGGGATCAAAACCTGCCAACCTTGTGATTATAGGACAATCCTGCTCTAACCACCGAGCCGCAGCCAGCCCTTCTTTTTCTCTCTTCTGTAAATAGGGAAATATTTTCTTGTTCTGATAGAACTACAAAACTCTGCACAAATGAATTACTTGAAGCCTGACCAGATGGATTCTCGTTTGAGTGGCCGTTTGTTCTTGAGCTGGGACTTTAGACCAGCAGAGCCCTGCCCTGAGGATCTGGGGCTGCCCCTCTGGCTCATAGGGGAGCAGTGATTCGGAACTAGAACTGTGAGCCAATCAAAGTGCCTTAAAGGATATCAGTAACATCTTAATAATCAATTTGAACACTTATGGGTCAGCAGTGAAGGGAGGCTAAAACAGGGCTGATATGATCTTGTTTAGTACCAGCTGAGGACATGTGACATGAGATGATATGAAAGCATGACTCACTCAAGGTCAGAAAAAAAATAAAAATGTTGAGACGTTGAGCAAACATGACTGAATGACTTTTGCAACTAGTTTTTCACATGAAAGGTCACTGTCACATACAGGTTTTCAGCTGCAGGTTTGACATGTAGACAGGAAACCAAGATGCTTTTGTAAAATACGGGACAGACTTTGATTGACCACAATTCAGCACTTTCATTCTGACACACGTAATACCTATCGAACGTTGACTGGTTTAAGAGGACATGCATTTCAACAGGGAGGGTTTATTAAAAATGTTAGTCAATAAAGGATGAATCTATGCTCTGTTGTCCAAGCCTTGATAACAGTGTTGTTTCTGTTTCACAGTTGCAATTCCTGTGTACTGTGCTGCGAACAACATTACCTTTAGATCGACATTAGGAAGCCCCGCAGTCATATTTAACATCTTGAAGGTTATGAGACGAGGTAATGTGGGCAGTGTATTGAACTGGGGACGGACATGAGTGATGGATATTGACATGATGGGATCTTGAGGGACAGTGGAGGTTGAAGGCCAGGCTAATGCTAAGGGGAGTCTGGGAATCAAGGACATCAGCACGGTGCTAAAATAGGTGCAATTTACAGATTTGTATGTCTTCTGAGAGCTGGGTTTAGGAGTTTAGGAGTCAGTGAGCCAAGCCCCCTGTCCATGAGAGGGAGTTGAAGCAGTGTCCACAGTGATGGATATCCTGAGACAAATGTGAACAAGCCAGGTTCTTAGGCTCATTTTTTTGGCTTTATACAGATGCCAGTAGAGATTGGCAATATATCAATTTTATATTGATATTGTGAGAGTAAATATGGCTTAGGTGTTTTCTTAACCTGATTTTTAAGGCGGCATTACAGTAAAGTGATGTAATTTTCTGAACTTGCAAGTCCTAGCTGTTCTATTATTTGCCTTTACCCACCTAGTAATTACCGAAGATTGGTTATCAAAAGTAATTTTATGTAAATATTTTGTGAAAGCATCAACAGTCAACCTACAATATCATCTGGATATCAAGGTATTTGTTGGAAAGTATGTCCATATTTGACTTTCTCCATATTGCACCAGCCCTAAATGCCAGTATGAATCAAAATACTCCAGTTTTAAAAAATCCTGAATAACACACATTGATGCATCTAGTTATTAAGTTCTACTGACAACATTTAATTCTCAGTCTCAATTTACCATTTTCAGCATAACCAAAATCATATTTTGGTTATATTTCAGTGACACACACACACACACACACACACACACACACACACACACACACACACACACACACACACACACACACACACACACACACACACACACACACACACACACACACACACACACACACACATCAGTAACTAAACAAGCACGCCTGCTGGGTCTGTCTTTAGCTTCGCATCATCAATAGTATTTGTTTACTTCCTGAATCCTGTTAGCTTCAGGAGGCAGATTCAGACAACTGAAGTTATAGTGTTACATTTGATCCTGTGGGTCCATGTGATTTCTAACAGACAGGGCAGCATCTAAAAAGTTGAAGACCTTTCATGAGTTAAAACCAATAGTTGTTTAAAGACCTTTCATGGGAATCCAATTCCAGACCCTTTAAGTACTGCAGAGTGTTGCTTGCTTGAGCAAAGCGACCGTGCATTATGCATCTGTTCCCCAGCATATAAAGGTCGGGGTTGATTGTGTGTCAGATGCTAAATAGCACTAGAACCTTCCTAATAGATGCCACCAACGATGATATTTAGAAACAGAGTAGTGACGGGAGCAGCGATCTGTCAACAATAAATAGTGTGTGTGTGTGTGTGTGTGTGTGTGTGTGTGTGTGTGTGTGTGTGTGTGTGTGTGTGGTAATACACTTGTCCTTACACACAGGTACAGCTCCTCTGATAACTGATGTCTGAGTCTGGGTCCTCGTTTAAGTCTCTTCTGAAAACATGCATTTATAGGAAAGCTTCTACTGAGGTGCCTGTTTGATTAATTTGTTTTACATATCTTGTTTATAATTTTTAATCTTGCCCTTTATTTATTTTATCATCCGTTGTGGTATTTTATTTCTCCCTCCGGGAAGCACTTTGTACTTAGATTTGATAGGTGCTCTATATATAGAGTTTATTATTATCATAATGTAGTCTAACAGTATAATTCTAACCCCACCTCTCGGGTTCATCCAGCTCATAACTTTACCGTCAAGCTCTGAAAATTATTGCTACTGGCTTGCTCACTACCGGCTGCTTACGTCACCTGACCTCCGTGTTTCATTACAGCAGCGGACACGACGCGATGACTCAACTTGCTCATTAGTGCAATGAGTCTGTGTGTAAACGTGCATGTGTTATACTTATATGCAGGTAAGCTGGTTTCAGGGCTGTGAGAATTAATCACACACACATGCAGCGACAAACGAATGCATCCAGGACTCCTCGTTACTGCACACTTTCCTGTTCATCAAAGTAGCACGGTTGGTTGCTGTGGAAGTTGTTCAGTGGCGCATGAAAAAAAAAAAAAGAAATTGGAATTCAGAGCATAAAATTACCCAGACCCTCCGGCGATCTTCCACATCAGTGGACCGACGGAACATGCTGCCGTCTTGGCCAGGACCCCCTTGTAAAACAGATTCAAAATCTCAAAGGGATTGTCCTGGATATTATTACGGTAGTGAATTTTACAACGGCAATGACCCAATGCTTTAAATAAGGGCTATTCCAAGTGTTCATACTGGAAAGTTTCCAATAAGAGTCAATGTGAAAAAGTCTTAGGCCCACTGGTGTCATGTGACGGACCTGGAAGTTGTAATTCTACCATTCAGCCACTATCTCAAATTGGCTTAAAATCCTGCCACTGTTCCCGGGGGCTAAAGTAATCAAACATCAACCATCTGTCTTGGTCGAATTACCATTTTTACAGGTTCGATAAGACAGACTTTGATACAGATCCTAACAAAAGAGTCAGTGTTTCCGAGATGAGAAACAGATGTGTGAGGTTCACCACTTCTTCTTGAGAGATATGTTTTGAAAAATGATCACATGTCCTCAGTACCGAGGAACGGAACTTATAGATTGAGTTGTGCAACCAATAAAGATGAGTTTCTTTGTTCTTGGAAAAGCCATAAAGGCCAGTCCGCTACTGTTAGATGGTTGCCAACTTTGTGCGCGTGTCTGTATCCTATTATTGATCAATAACAATTTCAATAATCTTCATATCCATCAGTGTCTATGCTATTATTTTTGTTTGCTTCTAGTGTTTTGACATCATTTCCATGACTCCCCAATCACAGATGGGATGAATGAAAGCAGTATTCTTAGAAAATATGATTATATATTTAATTTCACTTTGAGTGTTTTTTTCATAATTACAAAGACATCATGTACACCTACAAAACCAAATATTCACTCTGCACTGGTAGTTCTCAAATACATTACATCACACCCTTGAACTTATGTGGATTTACTAGTCAAATATATTTTATCCATCTATTTACCACCTCTTACAAAGTGCCCTAAATGGTTCTTCTATACACTCACAAACACACGCACTCACACACACATACACACAATGACAGATGGGATTTGACAGTTCACTTTGCGTGCCGCGCCAGGTGGGGATGACCTTTTAAAACGACTGGCAAACAGAGGGAGCGAGCAGGCGAAAGAGAGGAAGAAAGAGAGACAGAGAGAGAGAGAGAGAGAGAGATATATAGACTCCTGCAGAGAGCCGCTGAGGCTGGGAGAGGATTTGCTCTTTCTAAACTGTGAATTGGTGGTCTTTTAGAAATACCACAGGAAGTGTTGCTCTTCACAGCCAATCAAGTGGAACAAAGTACTTTCCGTCTCATTGGTCTGTTTTTTTAAATAAGATTCAGGACTTCTCATGCCATTTTAAATGTAAACCCTGTGATATGGCCTTAAAGTACAGTGACAGTGTGTTGCATGTAGGGTGATATATTGGCAGAAATGAAATATCATATTATTAAGTAAGTTGTATTTAGTGTATAAGCACCTGAGAATAAGAAGGGTTGTGTTTTCGTTACCTTAAAATGAGCCGTTTATATCGAGAGTCGGAGCGGGTTTGTCTTCACGGAGCCGGCGCCATGTTTCTACAGTAGCCCAGAGCGGACAAACAAAACACTGACTGTAGATGAGGCCATTTACGTTTTTCACCTTTTATGTCGGCCACCGGAGTTTTCCTTAACGCTTGGCGCACAGGGAGAAGTTTCAGTTGGTTGCAATCTGCAACCTCAACACTAGATTTCGCCAAATCCTACACACTGCACCTTTAAGGTGAGGAGAAATATCACAGTTTTGGGTAAGTGTTAACAATTCCTTACCCAAACGCTGTACGATAAAAAAGTTAATCATGTTTGGTTGCTAAAGGTGGATACTAAACAAATGTTTTGCATACATTCATTGCGACTTGGCAGGTTATTGAATGATTAGCATACATACAGTAGATCATATCCAGGAGACAGGCTGCTTTTGAGGTTGTAACTTATAATGTACATGCTTGGCCAAAATTCACGACCACTAGCTAGCTTGGCTCTTAAAACACTGCTTTTCTCTCCTGCACCTCATAGAGAATGTGTGAGTCCTTACTTGTGTCATTGTTCAGACATTTCCATAACACAAAGTGATGATGGGAGACTAAAAAAAGTGCCAACTCGTGCCAAATAGCACACAACGGTCAACTTCTGGGGAGTCACATTTGACGTTCTTTGGAATGAAAGCATTTCAAAGCCGAGCACAAAGTGCTGATGGTTGGGACATTGCTCGTCACGCTGTTTGTCCTTTTCCCTGGAATGGCCCTCTGCCACGACAGAGTCATCAAGGGGGTTTGTGAATGGGCTCATGGGACACTATTACAGTATGCAAATAAACACGCAACGCACTGATCTGGACTTATTATTACTCCTGTGTCTGGTGTCGTCAACAGTAACCATCTCTTTACTATGTTCATTGTGTTAGCGGGGATAGCCAAATAAATCAGGGGGTTCATTCTACTCCCCGCTGACTAAGCTGATACAGTGGGGATACGGAGCGTAGGCTATGCATGCTAAGCAGAGTCACAGCGGGGAGATTCACTGATACTATCATTCTCCTTGGGGAATTGGCTGCACGGTGCACAACCCTGAAGTAGTACATTATGCTTTAGTCCACGATAATACAGTTTACATGGAGAGATAATGGGACAGGGTCACATGGAACGGGAGGAATTCAGGTGTTTGAGGAACAGAAATGTCACTTTGGAAATATATAAATCAACAATTGATGGGAATTATGACATATTATGATGTGATTACTTCATTAATGTCTTTTTGATTGTTAATAATACAATCAGGCATTCTTGCAAATGCTTAGCTTGTTACTTTGGAACTCAAAGTACTGATGAAAAGTAGAACAATCAATAAATGAATTAATTATCAATATAAAACTAATTAAAAACATGTCCATGACTTAATTTAGAAGCTAATACAAGCGCAGTACCAGAACTGCTTCTATTTTAGCAACTCCATGTGTCCTTTCAGCCAAGTAAGCACTTCAGCTGGAGTTTCTCACAGCTCAAACTACAGAGGATTAAACACAACACATCTTCTTTTAAACCGTCTCGGTTTGTAATTAAGACTGTGAAAACTAGCAGACAGCGCAGCAAAAGTGTTTGGGGAACACACAGTCAGCTCAAGAAGTACTTGCTCAGCGATTTCTGCTCGGGCGTTATGGCGTCATTATGGAATGACTTTGACTGTGAGGTCAAGCAGAAGGTCAACTCCAATACTCGACTATTCTCCCTGGTATCTGTGAGTGAGTTGAATATGTTACAGCAACAGAGGTTTGTATTTTATTTATAGTAAATATCAGGCACACTCATCTGTAAATACGAGGGGAAATCAAACCACAGGGGCCTTTATTCCAATACGCACTAGCTCAGTTATTCCCAGTGGACTTGGGGGTGTTGGAATAAGGTAGACAAAGACACCAGGAAGTGTCTGACAGCTCCGATAAGCCCGGGCTGTGACGGCTGTGACAGGAGCTCCCACTGGTTTAAACACACACAGTCCTACAATGGACGATCATCATCTTTTCTCTTTCATGCATGCACACAAACAAAAAATAAGAGGGGCTGAGGAGCGCTTCATTAATGCTGCAGGACGTCTTAAAAAAAAAAGAGCCACACGTACTTCAACTACAATTTGCTGTAAAGTATTTTTTCTTTTCACTCCCTTTCTTTCGCCATTTGGCCCAAAGCCCATTTGTCTCTGTGTTTTGCTGTGTCTGTCTCTGTGTGAACGTGATTTCAGACGGAGATGTAGGTACACACACACATACACATAGTCGACACAGTGTTTACCACGAGAAAACATCCCAGAACTCCCCATTATGTCTCAACCTTTCGACGGGCTGCAAGACAAACCGCATGTGCCAAACAATAAAAGACTCTACAGCTGTTTGGGGGGTTGTTGTTATGACATGTAATACGTTTTCCTGTTATTTCACGTTTTGTTTTTTGTTGCAAGCCAAATTGTTAAAAGCCAACTAAGGGAGAAAGCACATAAATAATAAAGTAGTGTTCTATTCTAGCTAATCCAAAAACATATTTTTTGTAGTTGCTTTGCCCTTTGGCACTGCTACCATCATTCAAAGCTTCAGTTAATAATATATGTTCCCTCTCACACTGCATGTTTCCGTACAGAGTGAATGAAAAGAAGTAAGGAGATGGACACTGTTAAAAAATAGAGTTTTTGTTTTTTTGGTTAAGAACCTAGATTTGTGTAACTTGTATGCGACACAAAGTGTGTGAGTATGCCATGAGCAAAAAAAAAGAATAAGGTAGTGTACAGTACAGTTTTACATTTGTGGCTTCAGCACCACACTTTTTAAAGTAGGGGGTGACTTAGCTGTCGCAGTAATCACAAAATCCTTTTGGTAGGCAACATTGAGCTGCAATGTCAATGTCCTGAGATTACCCTGGAGACACGTCCTCCAGCTGAACTGTAGCCTTGGGCCCGCATGGCTCTGTTCCATTCCAAAACCCGCCCCTGCCTGTTTGTCTACTTGGCCCAAGTCATTTCCGAAGACTGTGTTTTCTCTCCTTGCATTCTACATGAAACCGTTTTTCTTCTGTGAAAAGCTACTCAGCATTAAACTTGTTCTTATTTCTGATTCTTACTGTATTAAGGCCTGTGGATCTAAAAATATATAGAGAGGTGCTGAGTGAGCAGTGAGACTAATGAATAGAACACAAGAGATAAAGAGACAAAGAGAAAAAACAGAGGCAAAAACAGAGAACATTAAAAAAATGAAGAAAGAGAGAAATTGAGAGAGAAAACGAGGGAGACAGATCGAGTGAGAGCGAGGCAGAGACAAAGGGAGTAAATGAGAGCGCAGGGAACAGAGGAGAGCCTCCCGTGGAGTTTAACTTTTGGAAAATGAGTCAGTCTCTGCGGGTGGGTTCGACGAGAATCTCTGGACAGAGTCCCAGCTCCCATGATGCTCTGCAGCAGCTCATGACAGGAAAGACATGACACGCTGTTAAGACGCTGACACCTCACGTTACGGTGCTGAATAACCTCCAGCTTTAGTAGAGCAACCAGATCTGTTCTCACTGAAGTGGCCAGGTGGTTTTACTATTTCACACACACAACACGCTACACACAACACACACACACACACACACATCCACACACCTGAGATGAGACGACCCACCCTGCCGTTATTCCTGCATGGATTGGTCTGTTTCCCAATTAGTGAAGTGGTGTGCTAAGTAGTTTTCTTCGCAGTTAATAAGCTAACCTGAATAAGATACAATAGGAGATTGTTTCTCACTGTGGCAAGTCATAGTGGGGAGGCCTGCCTTATGTGTGTGTGTGTGTGTGTGTGTGTGTGTGTGTGTGTGTGTGTGTGTGTGTATGCACTTGGAATAATTTGTTAATACACAAATGAACCAGAAACCCTGAGCACCTCCGTGCAAGCTGCACATGCAGATGGTCTACTAGCAAGCCAATGGACAGACACTGGATATCACACACACACACACACACACACACACACACACACACACACACACACACACACACACACACACACACACACACACACACACACCAATGCCCCTTACCAAGTTAATATGAAAGCTGTGTTTGGGATTTATCGTGACAATTAGTGCTTTTCAAAATTGTGTATTTTCTCCATGCAAAGTAATTAAAGTGTATAATAATTCTTAGTATAAGTCTTTAGAATAAACCCACCAAGACTAAAATCTTGTCAGCTCAGCTGCTCCATTTAGAGACTGGCCATCTGTAGACCAACACAATCACTCTCTCGAACAGTCAGTGAAGACAGAAGATAAGCATCCGTGAATGTGACTGTGTTTCGCTGTGTATATACAGTTGGTTTGTTAGAGAGATTCTATATTGGGCTGTGTTGAAGCTGGTCTCGGTGCAGCACTGCTCTGCTGGTATTTACCATGATCTTTCTGCAGGGCTCAAGGTCTGGACCAGGGTCATGGATAATGACTGGGTGTAAATGGCAGCCTCAGTTTCTATTCCCTGGCGGCCTCCAAGGAGCTGACACTGAGCTCATCTCTGGAGAGGGCTCTGTAGTCTCAAGAGGACATGCTGTACAGATACTACTGCAGGTAATCACACTGGGGTGTGTGTGTGTGTGTGTGTGTGTGTGTGTGTGTGTGTGTGTGTGTGTGTGTGTGTGTGTGTGTGTGTGTGTGTGTGTGTGTGTGTGTGTGTGTGTCTGTGTGTTAGAGAGAGAGAGATGTGACAGATTGAGTCAGCTATTGATTTCTTAGTAAGTGTTAGCGTTGACCTTATGAGTGATTTAGAAAGTTCATGTGTGTGTACATGAACTTCTTTTTATATATGTGCTTGTGTGTCAGTGTTAAAGGCTGTGCCTGACCTGCTTTGTATAATCCTCCTACCTATTTGTCTTTATATGTTGAACACTCTTAAGGAATAATAGAGGGTTCTTACGTGTGTGTTTTAGGTGGAACCATTTTTTTGTTCCGTGTAGAAGCTTTCATACAGGTTCTACCTGAAACATATGGTTCTGGGTAGAATCTCAGCCTTTTAGGAAGAACCATTTGGAACCCTTATTTCTTAGAGTGTAGATATATTATTTCAGGTAATAACATTAAGTCAAACCTGCATTATCACTGTA
This sequence comes from Anoplopoma fimbria, assembly GCF_027596085.1. Classification (NCBI taxonomy): domain Eukaryota; kingdom Metazoa; phylum Chordata; class Actinopteri; order Perciformes; family Anoplopomatidae; genus Anoplopoma; species Anoplopoma fimbria. The sequence goes on from NC_072469.1 coordinate 13,159,804, forward strand.
ACATTTAGAGGAATCATTAGGGCGTAGTTTAATCTGATCAGCGTCTCTGACAACAAGCTAAAGTTACATTCTGACTGGTGGAGACAACAGCAGGTTCAGTAACCCAAACTGCTTCTTATAGCACAAGTGCTTTCACAGTACACACTCAGGGAGAATACATTGTTAGAAAATAATAGAAAGTAGCTTCCGGCTGCATGTGTGTGTCAGTGACAGAGCACCTCGGTGCCTTCCCTGGTTCACTCCACTGCCTCCTGAGATGAGCTTATTCCCTAGACCCGCCCCTACCCCGCCCCTACCCCTCCACACCCTGTGATTTGCTTCTTCCCCGGAGTTCTTGTGCTTTCTCGCCTGGCAGGTTCCGAGGAATCGGGGTTATATTTGGACTGTCATCATGCCACCTGCTGAGGCCCTGCTGACACCCACTACTACTACCACTATCATTATTAGTCACATTACTATTATTATTGCCTGTACTATTACACTTATTGACTTGCTTCTACCCTGGAGTCTTTGTGCTTTCTCGCTTCGCAGGCTTCTATAAATCGTGGCTGTACCTGGACCGTAGTCGTGCCTCCTGCTGTGAGCCGACTGACACCCACTGCTACTTCGATTATTATTATTAGTCACATTACTATCCCTATTTCATAATTATAATTCTACTATAATAATTGCTGCTGTTATTATAAGTAGTCTTATTATATGAATCATTTATGTCATATACATTGAATGTGTTGTATCTCTGTTATGCTGTTCATTCTGTACACATGACATCTATTGCATTCTGTCCATCCTGGGAGAAGGATCCCTCCTCTGTCGTTCTCCCGTAGGTTTCTTCCTTTTTTCTCCCTGTTAAAGAGGTTTTTTAGGGGAGTTTTTCCTGTGCCGATGTGAGGGAAGGACAGAGGATGTCGCATGTGTACAGATTGTAAAGCCCTCTGAGGCAAATTTGTAATTTGTGATTCTGGGCTATACAAAATAAAATAAACTGAATTGAATTGAATTGAATTGATAGATCGGTCCTGGGTGGGTCCCTGACTGCCTCACTAACCAGAACTGGATGTGACCATCTCCCATGTGGGGTCACGAGCAAAATCGATTGTGTCAGACAGAATACTATGTGCATCTGAGGCAATTTGAGAACCAAGTTGTTTATTTTCAGAAATTTTGATCCAACCTAATAAAATAGTCTTACAGTTCAATATTCAAATGTGTATTTGTATGCATCACCTGATATGAAGGATATTTCAAACCCAAATGTGTAGGTTTTTGGCACTGGAGGATAAAAAAACACAAAATGACCGACAAAAAATGAAGGCTGAACACAACAGATGGTATAAAAAATGTCATGTTGCATTGTTCTACAAAACTTATCCACCATCACAGTAATGTGAAAGATGATACGGTAAGTCTGGGGCTCAGCCCTGTGACAGCATCACCAAAGGTGCTACGGTACACAGAAGGCACGGTTCGCTTCTTACCCCGGTTTAGGAGTGACAGTTTTGTGCGAGTTCGGTACAATGGAAAAAAAACACAATGTATAAGGATACCTTTTTTTATAATTTAAATGTGAGTTAGCATGATCGATGCATTTCCATTCACATCCACTATAGCGGTGGAGAAACACCGACAAGACATTGCTCTGGTAGCTGACTGGGAACCCGCAGGCCGCTCTTTCAGCTCCGGCATTTCATTTGTGCTCAACATAGTTGTGCGACTGATTAGAACTAGAGCCCGAGCCGTATATCGGCGGGTTTATTATCGGCCGATATTAGGCATTTATCAAACTATTCGGTATCGGCAAAATAATGGCCGATAAATGAATATAAAAAAAAAGGCGTTGCATAGTTTGTCCACCAGGGGGCGCTCTAACGTCCCAAACCCGCTGATTCAGGCAGAGTGAATGACGGAGATCGACGGAGATCATCGGTGTTGTGTTGTTCATGTGTGCAAGTGCGTTCATGGTAAGTTGGCAACTGTCAAGAGACATACATTGCTTGAATAACAATTAAAATAACATCCCCATCAATTCTCTAAAGTCGATAAGCATGACTTAATTCATGACTACCATGTCCAGTTTTGCTGTTGTTACGTGTTAGATGAGAGTGAAATGGATTTAGCCAACATTAATTGTTACAGTATAGTTGACTGACTGTCGGTTTAACTCTTGACAATGTGACTGAAGATGTATTTCTTTAATAGCATTACAGCAATGAGACGTATCATCTCTCCCCGGCCCGTTATTTGGAAAACTGTTTTTTTTTAAACTCTTTCTTATGCGGTTGACCGCCTTCACCCCCATCCAGGTAATATTAATCGCTTTTACCACACACACGTAACGCTGCTCTGCCCCTCTTATAACATGTATTAGTCCAAATTAATTCGTCCAAAAAGGAGACTAAATTTATTTGTGTTTTTGTTCTAAGCACTTTATTCATCAGAACTTTAATATATTTTGATGTTCTTTTCTGTTGTGCCAATAAAACAATAAAATAAAGTTTATTTTTAAACTGCATTACCTTATTATTTTAGTGAGGACTCATAAATAACTACAAATAACCAATGTTTTTTTTTTTTTTTTATATCGGCCGATATATCGGCATATCGGCTTTTTAAATCACAAAATATTCGTATGGCTTTATCGGCCTTAAAAGTCCTATATCGGTCGGGCTCTAATTAGAACAGCACTAAGCTTGTTATGCTAACCTCAGCACCTGTTGCTAACGGCGTACAGCAAAAGTTTCCAGGCGGAACTCCCGCTTGTAAACTTCTGCATTACTGGCATCTATCTTATGCAATCACCTGTTATACCTGGCCCGCTCAAAACAATGTTCTTTTAAAGTAAAACCGAAAGCTCGGAACTGAAACAATGCTACTGTCATGTTTTGGAGTAACCTTACTCTTTTAAGGCAGTCAAAGAACACAATGATGGGAGCATGTTTTGGTCACCTGGGTACATAATTGTTCTTCAATGCAGCTCTAAATACAGTAATGGTCAACCCTGTTTCATATGCACCCTCATATTTACTGAAGAACTACACTGTAAAGCATCGTTCCTTGTCAGACAGATATCTGCTCTGGTAAACATAAATAGATCTCCATTATCAGACATCCACCAAGTCTAAAAAGCAACCGGGTCATACGTAAGCAGGGTAAATGACAGCCCAATCAATGTCTGCTTATTGGTGGGACCTTGAGCCCTTCTCTGATTCAATTACCTGCTATGATGAGGACGGGCAGCCAGGCAGAGAGGCAGGGAGGCCAGAAAGGCCGAGCTCACAACACTGTGATTAATTGGGCCAGGGCCAAGGAAATGGGTCATACAGACAGAGAGCAGAGGGGGCGAAGGAGGAGGAGTGAAAAGAGGGGAGAAAAAAAGAAAGAAAAGAGAAATTACAGGCTGCGGGATAAAAGGAAAGTAGAGGAAAAAAGAAGATAGTGAAGAGGAGGGAAGTGGAGAAAAGGAGATGATAAAGGGGAAAAGAAAGGGCAGACGCAACAGATAAGGAGACATGAGTAGAAACAAGAAGACATGAAAGGAGGGATAGACTCAGTGGGTAGAGGTGTGGGAGCAGACATGTGTGGCCTTGAACGCCCCTCTCATCCTTCATCTGTTGCTCTAAACTTTTACTTTTGTGGTCCTCTCTCTCCCTCTTTATGCCTTTCTCGTCTTCTACTTTCTCCTTTCTCTCTCTCTTTTTAAGTAACATTTCTCTCTTCCCCGTTTTCTTTCTATTTACCTGCCTGTCTTCCCTTCTTTGCTTCTATACACCTTGCCTGGTTTTTCCCCCTCCAGTCAGTGTTATGCCTCTCTTTCCTTTCTTCTTTCTTCTTCTTCTATTTAATCCTCACATAATGCCACCTGCCTTTAAGAGTCTGTCATTGATCATGTGTATGTGTGTGTGTGTGTGTGTGTGTGTGTGTGTGTGTGTGTGTGTGTGTGTGTGTGTGTGTGTGTGTGTGTGTGTGTGTGTGTGTGTGTGTGTGTGTGTGTGAGAGAGAGGGATGAAGACAGAGAGGCAGACTGCCAGCAGCAGTAAAAGCCGTTCAATCAGCCTGCTGGATGGAGAAGCCTTCCTTCCTGTGTGTGAATTAGAGCCGGACAGATTCAGTCAGCCAGTCTCTCCACTGAGCAGGAACACACAGACACCACAGGATCTGGCTGTTTATGAACTTGTTAAGAATAGTGACGTGTGTTCACATAAAGGAATAGTGTATGTGTTGTAATGGGCTGTTCTTATCTTAGATGCTATTTCACCTGTTCCTTTTTACACCTTGTATTAACAGCAGTCCAAGGTCTTATTTGATCTAACACTTCTCTCAACATTTTTTCTCTTTCATCATTTGGGTGAAAGAGGCAGACCAGTACCTCATAATGTAGTGGATGAATCATACTTTACTTGATATATCCAAACAAAATAAAAACTAATGTTTTACGTCTGCTGTTAATCCTTGGAGATTTTCCATCTCACCTAAAAACAACTGTGATTGTCCTTAAAGGGATAGTTTGGATTTTTTTAAGTGTGGTTGTATGAGCTCCATAGTCAGTTTATTTCCTACAGTAGATGGAGACTGGAGAAACAGACAGGAGCAACAGAACGGGGGCAAAGCAGTGTACTGCTGTGGACTACTAAAAAAATCTGTTTAAGTGAACTCTTAGAATATTTCCCCCACTTTACATTGCTGTCAAACAGAGCTTTCTGATCTGGAACTGCATCTGTTATGTTCATCTAGGCTCTCTTAAAAACCACAACACTCCATTGACATAAACAGTAGTGTTACCCCGTAGAACACAGGAGTTGCTGCTCTACCGCTGCCTCGATTGGTAACTTTGTTTGTGTTATTGTGTGACTTTGGTGTATCAAAGGGTTAGTTCAGATTCACCAAAGTCACATAATAACATAAACAAACCAACCGATCAGAACTTCCTGGGCCTGCAAGGTAAAACTTACTGTTTATGTCAATGGAGTCTTGTGACTTTGAAGAGAGCATACATAACAGCTCCAGCTCCCCATCAGAAAGCAGAAAGGGATGTAAAGCGGGTAAAGTGATGAAAAAATTCTAAATAGCATACACATAAACTGATTTTTATTATTTTAGGTGTCTAAAATAAAAAAAATCTCCCAGGATTAAGAAAAGAAAAATATTAGTTTTTATTTTGTTTCGATAGATAAAGTTATATCTGCAGCTTTTGTTAACTATCCCTTTAAGTCATTGTGAACAGTGTCTTCGTGTCATTTCAAAAACACACCACAATGTACTTGAGACCAACTAACAGTATGTAGAGCGTTACAAATGGCTGTATCGATGGCTCACTAATGTTGTTTGAATTGGGTGGCTCTCAGTGGCAGGAAGGAAGAAAAATAGATTAGGGTGATATAGATTAGCTGCTCGAGAATGAGCACATTCTTGGTTAACAAGGACGACAATTTCAAAGTCACGTTTGACACTCCTGCATTAACACAAAGATTCATGGATTAATTACAAGAGTTCCAATAGGCAACTTCCCAAAGGTTGTTTTTTTTTCTACACCTGATAAAACTCAAACTCAAACATTTGACATCATGTTACATGTTTTGAAATCTTTGTTGTTTCTCCTACATATATTAGAGATACCCTACCAATAGCAGACGGTGGAAATTAAGCTGTATGATTCATTAACTTGAGTTAAAGTAAGTGGAAGGATCAATGTCTCCTAAATACAGTGGCTCAGCTCAGCAGCATGCAGGATCACAGTCTCTTCATTGACTACTGCTTTAACATCTTAAGGCTGAGTAAAGGTGATATAGTTGGTACTGTGGGTGATCTATATAGACTCTCCTATTTACAAATATGGTGTATCCAGCCTTTGATTGAAGCATGTTATACTAACTGCTCAAGCCATCAGGGCACACACTGCAATTCCACCAGCCAAAGGCCAACTAAGTGGACCTTTGACCTCCACCACACCTGTCCAAAGGTATTTGGAAGTTATGACGGTGTCGTGTTGCTCTTAACCAGAGGTTAATCCAAAGCACTACAGAGAAAATGTAAAATGTATATTGTGACTGTTTACACTTGGTAATAGTCAGCTGTATTCTAGCTGCATTGTGGGATGAGTAATAGAGTGCACTTCATCCTACGCTCTACCTCACGCACATGATGTGCACTTGTGCGTTTGGTGTGAAAGACAGGTGACACTGAGAGAAATAGAAAAAATTGAGCTTGCAGCAGGTGACAAAATGTGTCAGTGATTTATTTTTTCACTAAGGATTTCTGTGAAAAATACACAAAACTGAAGCGGATTGTTGTCACTATGTACATCTGTGAATCTGTAGAATACAATCCCCTGACACACCATGTAGAAAATAGAGCTGAAGACTTTTGGTGGATACACGTCACTCTAAGACACTGACAGCATGCTTCCATTCTTTGTGGGTCATCACACTCACATTGGGGAAGCACTCAATCAATCTGAGGTATTGAGGCAGAGCCTCTGAGCGGGCGGCTAAATTACAGTCCTGCAGGTTGAATGCGTCACAGGCTCCGAGACTGTACTCAATTCCGGCTGATTTAACCGACAGAGCCGGGCGCCGGTGCTCCAGCTCCATGTGCATTTCTCACCTAAATATTGCCACGTCGTCACACTGGAAACACTTCCACGGTGACAAAAATCCCCTAAAATAACAGGGAATGGGGCTGTGTGAGATAGACTTTGCAAGCAGGAAAAACATCACCTGAGTGTGAGTGTGGGTGCTGTCTCAAACTGCAAATAGCCCTACTAAATCCTATTTACTTTGTATTCTTACCATTAAAGTCATTTCTCTTTGATGAATAAAGGGCGGAGAACAAAATGTGGAGAAGAACAAGCATAGAGGTTTGAAGTATCTCTCACAGTAGTGTGCTCTCTTTTTTAAATGTTAGGACTACTTCTGCAAATCTGGAAGAAATGTTTGCAAAAGTTACAATTTTACCGTTCTGTATTACTGTGTTATTCACATGGGAATCATTGGCTGGCTAAAACATACTCTCCTCCAGGTTGACTCAGAAAACCCCTGAATTCTACTCACTTCTGTCCTTCTTTAGGACTTTGCCAGAGGTGCATGTCTCACCATAACAACCACAGTGTCACATTAGAGCCCAAGCCCCCCCGGGGCACTGCTAAAAATACCTGCTTTTGAATCATTTACGACATACACTATTTAGAGAGCTCATGCATACTCATGAACCTATGCAAATATGTATCATCAGGCTTTAACTAGTGGGGAATTCAATTACCGGAATAACTGGGGGGGGGCGCTGCAGCCGGAGCAGCTTTGCCACACTGCGCGCTGACAAACAGGAACGAAGCAGTGGCATGCAGGGGAAAAGCAACTCTGATCAAAGTCTCTGTTGTACTTTGAATCTTCTACCAAACCAGGGTTTTAAGTTTTTTTAGGGGCTGTTTTCCCCAATGCATAATTAAGGTTTCACTGTGAGATTGCTCTAGTTTTTTTTCCACTTACCGAAGGATCTGAACTCAGCTGAAGAGTTTCAGTGGTCATCACCCAGGAAAAGCAACTTCTACGTACCCCTTAACAAGATTGTAAAGTCCAAACGTGAGACATGTGGTGAGCTGTGTGCAGTTCACTGGAGGCAGAAACAAACTAGGAGCTATGAACTGGCATTTGAGCGACATTGGAAACCATGTGCTTTGTTTTGTTTTTTTGCAGTGTCCGTTCTACTAAAGATACCTTCATATTAAGAAATATCTGTACATTTATGTTGTCAAAAATGTCCAAGTGTTTAAGCTCAAAATATTTCTGTGTTAAAAGGAAGGAAGCTACTAATTGTTCAAAGGGAAAAGCAATGGAGGATATATATTTAATATAGCAACCAAAAACGAAACAAGTTCCATGTCTGCACGTCAAAAACGATCGCTTAACCACATAAAATATGCAAATACTACTGTGATGGATGATGTATTTTAACTCACACTGCCAGAAACTTCAGTGTATGGTGGAGAAATGTGAAAGGTGGACAACTACCCAGAAAGGCACACACACAAAACAAACCAGTTTATGCTGTATATCCTGCACTTTCACATCACAGATGAGGATGTTTATGGACACACAGTCAAAGTACAGAGAGAATGTGACACAATTCTCCTGATTTCTCCACAGAGATCTCCTCTCATTCCCTGTAAAGCCAGCTCATTAAAGAAATATACACAACCTACATTCTGTTTAATGTGATGTAAGTCTGTGATGGTATGAATGGCTCATCTCAGTGCCCTACATGCACACAGCGCAGAATTCACAGCGCTTTCAAATGGCAGCTCAGAATGTCAGATATAATAGATTTTTTAAAAACATTGTCACAAAAAAAAAAAATTCATTGTTGGTTATTAATGTGGGCGTTTGTCTTGATGAAATATTGTGGAGAAAAACAGTCAAAGTGTTGGTGCCTCAGCAGGGGGGGGGGAGGAACGACCTGTCTTAGGAAAAACTCACAGAATAAATCATTTTAATTAAGACTATTCTTTGCCATCCCCATTCACAATTCATCCACCAGGACGACCAGCATTAAACTTATGAGCTTGTCATCTTGTTTCTTTGCCCCATATTTATGTATATATATTATTGTCAGCAAAAAAATGGGGATAATATTAGCCAGAATTTTTGGCACTTTTTATATGCTGCTTAATTGGGACTGAATATTGTCAAAGTACCAGGAAGTTCACTAGAGCTCATGTTGTGTTCCTACTTTGGAAGTGGACCTCGGTGTCGTCAGATGGCACACAAAAACAAATTGGACCAGCAGGGTTCCTAAAAGCTTCTTACTTTCATAATTTAAGACAACAACAGAGCATGAAACTAAAGGCATCCAGGAATTGCTGCTCTAGGATATGTGAGGGATAAATAATGAGTAATTCAAAATCTTAACATAATTGTTAGTATGGAAATGCTTATGAAAGAATACTGGAAAAGTATATATACATTCATAATGTATTATTCATGCAATGCTATTAAACATTAAGCCGTTAGGGGTCTCTCAATTAAAACAATAATCAAAGACGATGCTTGGTGATGTCATGAAGTAGCGTGTGATCATGGGAATTGTTGTCTCACTCTGTTTGCTAAGATTGTTTCTCTGACAACTCTATATCCTGACGACCAATCAATAAAGTCCTTCATCTGGTTAAAATGTTTAGTTAAAAATGTCCAAGATCTAACAAGTGTGTCGTAAAAATGTTGCTAAAAACTGGATAAAAAAGTAAATGTATAACTTCTGGCAGACAACGACAACGCTGAAACATGAGCAAAGTGGATATGACGTCATTGATAGGGGACCAAATGAAATGGGCCGTTACCTCAATTTAAATGACTGATTTCCATTTGTTTGAAGATTTGGGATTGCATCAGTACACAACTCAACATAATGTATATCATGGGTCTAGTCGTTTTTTTGACATTTTAATGCTGAAAGTTAAATATTATATCTTTAAATAAAAACAAAACTATTTTAAGCTTTCACATACTTAAACAAACAAAACAAAAAACGGCTGCATCAGCAGGTCTCACATAGAGCACTCAATGCACTATAAACATTATTAACCAACACATGCTACAAACTGATTCTTCCAGCACAAGCTGCTGTAGTTCTCTTCTAGGTTTTTAGGAGATGGAGAGGGTTCCTACCACTGCGCTGCTGGGCGTGGTTTGTTCCATCCATTGCTCCATTGGATCCCACTGTGGAGTTGGATGTGACATGCTGCTTGAGTAGAGGGAGTGAACAGTACATGGAGAGCCATGTATAGAGTTGGGTGTGTGTCAGGAATATTGTATGAGGGCTGTGATGGGTGAGAGTGTGGAGTGTATATCTTAGTTCGTAGCTAATTGAGTGTCCCCTATAGGACACGACCCCAGTGATAGACGCTATGAGTGTCACTGAAGTGTGTATGTATGCGTCCAAGTGTGCAGCGAGGCATGCTGCCAGTTTTTCTTTACACTGGTCGGTGGTCCGCTCAGCCCTTCATGCCTCTCCAAACACTGAGTAACAGCTTCCTCTTTCTTGGCATCCTCTCAACCAGTCCTCCTCATCCAGCCAGCTATCCAACTATCCAGCCAGCTATTGCTCAATCTAGCTATCCATCCATCCGACCTTCCCACTAACTAGCCATCCAGGTTACTATCCATACACTCATCCATCTGTCTTTCCAGCTAACTACCCATCAATCCATCCATCCGTCCAACCAGCTATCCATCCATCCGTCCGTCCATCCATCCATCCAAGCATCTGTCCGTCCGTCCGTCCATCCATCCATCCAACTATCCATCTGTCAATTCATCTATCCATCCATCAAGCTTTCCAACTATCCATCCAGCTATCAATCCACCCGTCCAGTCAACTATTTGTCCATCCATCCATCCATCCATCTAGTCAACTATCCATTCCTCCGTCCATCCTTCCTTTCATCTATCCAGCTTCCATCAAGCTATCAATCTATCAATCCATCCATCAAACTATCCAGCTTTCCATCTATCCTACCTTATAAGACTGTGTTATGTCTATTACAAGTCACCTGTGCTCAATTCTGTATACAGTAAAGGTTCACATAGAGGCCGTTAGAAAAAAAGTTGTTGAAATGATTGATGAGCAGATAATGCCAATGCGTACTAAGAATAGACAATCACATTAACAGGCAGCTGGTGTATTTACATCACAGACATTTACTTCAGTACAAAGCAACAGTAGTCAGTATTCATGAGTCAGTGTGAGTGCAGGCAGCTTGGTCATAAAGAAGCTCAAGAGGCAAAAATCAACATGTTCAGAGCTTGAAAAGGGGGACAGTGCCAGAAGCTGTTCCAAAGGATAGAGAAAAATATGCATGCATTCTAGTTCCGGGTGTCAGATGTTTTATGGAGCATTTAAATTATTCAGCTTTATTTGCCTTTCAAAATCTTCTTCTCTGCTCATCTGAGGGACTGCAGAGTTCCTGTCATCACTCTACCTTATGTGGTGCTGCCATCTCCAGGCCCGAGCCGGTACTGCAGGTGCTCTTGCAAGAACTCAATATCCACTAAACCAGGGGTCTCAAACTCGCGGCCCGCGGGGCAATTGCGAACCACTAGACGATATTTTGTGGCCCCCACCTTAATATGAAAGTTTAATGTTAGTGCGGCCCGCGAGTTTTATATGAATGGCACTTTACAGTGTTGTGTGCGGAGCTGAACGAACCTACCAATCACGGTGGGTATATGGCTCTCGGGGGCGGGACATCGACCGGGCTTGATGCAAGCAGAGAAACATTCTCAATGAGTGACAGTGACAGCAGCGTTGCCATGGAGAGTTACAGCAGCGTTGCCATGGAGAGTTCTCCTCCGTGCCTGGCTGGCTGCCTCGTTTCTATTAAACGCGGACATTCGTCCCAGCGCTGCGTTCACAACACCTCCAAAAAAGTTTTTTAAGTTGCTGCCCAGCGGGACATTATACGTATATATGTCTCTCTCTGACAAAATAAATCAAAGTGATGCGTACGCGGCGAGATAAAAGAAAAGTAAGAAAATAATGTAGCCTAATGTGGTCTGCAGTCACATACCGACACCTGTCCGTCGGCAATAACAGTCCCCGATAAAGCAGAAGAGCTGCTGAGTTTGTGTCCAATGCACGGCCGCACCACAGCCAAGGATATATTCCAGGAGCTGTGCGAACAGACTGGTGGGCATTACCACGGATGGAGCCCCGTCTATGACCGACTGGTAGCGCTGGTTCAAAGAAAGTTAGAGGAAAATGCAGATCCAGCAGTCGTTCTGCACTGCATCGTACACCAACAGGCACTGTGCAGCATGTCATGTCTGTTGTCCTGAGATGTATCAGTTACATCAGGTCCAGGAGTTTACAGCACCGCCAGTTCAGGGCCTTTTTACAACATATGGTGATGTACTTTACTTTAGTAAAAGTACATCATTTAGTAGTGTCCTGAAGAGATTTTTTGACTTAAGAGCAGAAGTGAAGAAATTCATGGAAGATGACAGAATGGATGTTCCTGAACCTGATGATCCAGGGTGGGTTATGGACCTTGCATTCCTAGTGGACTTAACACAGGAGCTGAACATCCTTAACCTGAAGCTCCAGGGCCCTGGTCAGCTTATCACTGCAGCTTATGAAAATGTGAAAGCCTTCTCCGCTAAACTGAAATTGTGGAAAACTCAGCTTTCTGTAAAATATCTCAGCCATTTCACAACATGCAGGTCTCTTGTGGAGGAGGGCACAGCCTTCAGTGGTGGTGAATATGCCTGTGCTAGTGAAAACCTTCTGCAGGAGTTTGATCAGCGTTTTGCTGACTTCAAGGCACGCTGTGACACTTTCCAGCTGTTTGCTGACCCCTTCTCAGCTGATGTGGAGAGTGTCCCAAGTATGTTGCAAATGGAACTTATTGACTTGCAGTGCAACAGCGATCTAAAAGCTAAATTCAGAGAGGCACAGGGAAAAGCAGACATGACTGGACAATTCATGAGAGAATTACTTCCATCCTTCCCTGAGCTGTCAAAAATGTTCAGTCGGGTAATGTGCCTTTTTGGAAGCACGTATCTGTGTGAAAAACTTTTCTTGACTATGAACTTTAATAAATGCAAGTACTTAGTGATGCCCATGTTGAAGCTGTACTCAGAGTTTCTACTGTAACCTTGATCAGGGCAAATGTTGCTCAGCTGTGTGAGCAGAAGCGCTGCCAGGTCTCTGGCAAGAAATAGAATAAAGCACAAATGTATTCAGGGATTGTATGTGTTGGTTCAGTGCAATGTTTCAATAAGTTATTAAAAACATGGAAATAAAAAAGTAAATTTTCAAAAATATTGCGCTTTCTTGTAGTGCTTGAACGTTGAAGTGGCCCTCCTATGAGACGACAATACCAGCAGTGGCCCCAAGCCAAATTGAGTTTGAGACCCCTGCACTAAACAGTTGTACTCAGGCATTTAGCACACAGATCAAAGACTAGGAAAGGTCTTTAGTTGAACCACGCGCCTCAGCTGTAGATTGCACTGATCATTGCTGTCTTTGTAGTTGAAAACACAGAAATCACTGAAACCAGCTGCCGTGGTCGACTGAAAAGCAGCCGACTCTCTGACTGCACAGGAAGTTCAGAGGGCAGGTGGAAGCGATTCTTTTGGGGACTACCATCAAACACCCTGCTGCTGTGTTATTAAGAATTCATGATTTTATTTCCCCATCAACCCCTGATGTCAGCGCTCTACTAAGAAACAGAAAAAATAAAAAAACATATTACAGTGTTACATAAGAGAGTTTTCATGTTAAATGGATGTCAGATATATGCACTGTTAAATGCAGCTTTTTTTTTTTACACCGTCATTCTTCCCTTAACTGTCTGGAAATAGCCGTGCATATACAGCTGACACACACACACACACACACACACACACACACACACACACACACACACACACACACACACACACACACACACACACACACACACACACACACACACACACACACACACACACACACACACACAGAGAGGGTTATGGCTTGACCTTACCAGCTGCATCTCACATACTGTGCGGCATGATTACATGAGGTTTGTATTGTGTTGCATCATCAACTTGATATTATTCCCTGCTGATGTTCCCGTCGGGTGCTCAGAGAGATGAGAGAATATGAAAGAACAGACTTTGTTCACTAACTCAACTCCTTCCAAATGTGGTAACTGGCCACGCAGATGAAAGTGCTGGCAGAGAATTAACGTAAAAACCTGCACTAAAATAAATCAATTAAATATATATATATATATATATATATATATATATATACACATTTAAAATGTAAGTTCTGAAGTTTTTTTTGCCGTGCAGTGTACATGTACTTGTAGATGTTATATTTTCTGTTGGGTTCATAACACAAACATTCATGCATGTGAGAATAAAATGTGAAAGGATGTGTCTGTATTCTGTGATATGCATAGAAACGTTTTATTTTTGGATTGAATATGAACCATCTGACAGCACACAATGAGCAGGCACAATGAAACAATTAAAAAGGGAAACTGACAAAACAGATTATGGTTTCATCTCGTCAGCTTAAAGTTATCTTTCAAACTGGCAGAGATGATGTTTTAAAGGAAGAAAATACTCCCTTCAACTTCAATTCAAAATACAATTCAGACAAACCAGGGATAATTGAAAGGACGGAGGCCCTGAAAAAACTCTGATTATATCCTGCATCAATCTCAAAACTCTCTCTGACAAATGAGAGACATTTAACAACTACCATCATTAACTTTCAAATACGGCAGGAAGGAACACCAGCGTTTTACGATGGGCTGTCACATGATCTGTCTAAGTTTATGGCACATTTCTGCCTACCTGCAGTCCATCACAGTTATGAATCCCACAGGAGATGTGGGCTTCAGTAACAGACTGAGTTATCTACAGGAAGCTGATTGATGAGATATCAAATCAATCTGAGACACACATCTACTGAATACACATCCATACACACACATACACAGAGCGTAAAGTAAGAAGGTAACTCCGGCAAACAAAAAAGATGAGATATGTACAAGTCTAGAGTGAAGAAGGGTGTCATTCACCTCCAACACTGGAGTTTAGAAAGATAAGACGCACATTTTGATGTGCTTATTAGGCTAAATAAACCTGTTCAACCTGTTCCAAGACTCTCAGCACAATCTATACCAAGGCAGACCAATGCTCTGAGATGGAACTAATTAACCTGCTCCTCTATAAGATGTCTTCCTCTATTAAGAAATAAGGTCCAATACTCAATTTAACTTTCTGTCAAAGTAGACAAGAAAACTTTCCCTATAAACCAACTTATTTGTGCAGCCATTGCCCTCAATAAAACTCAAACAAAAACTTTAAAAAAGAGCATTTACAATCTGACGGTTCCTTCTTTACTTGTTTGCTATGTGTGGTTGGGTTTTGAGCAGCAGAACGGGCACTTTGGTGAAATGAAGTCAAAGCAGGCTGTCCTTCAATCCAGATGTCCCACTAGGGTCGCCTCGTCTCTAGTCTCGCAATTACTTTGACGGATGCTTTTTAAGCAGATGTGGTGTAAAAACGCAGGTTGTGTCCAGACAACAAATCATTTTTGACATGGATATTACAGCCACAGAGTTGACTCCAACAGTGTGGAATCATTTTTGTCAAACCAGTATATCCAGTGCATGCATTCGCATATATTTTGCTCATTACTGTATATTCTATTTATACTAAGCCAAATCCAGCGAGTTATAAGAAGCGACACACTGTTACTGCAACCAGGTGTTGACTAATGAGACAGAACAGCTAGAGAGAAAGGCAGGAGCTTTTTAAGGAGCGGTTAGTGTGAGGGAGGTGAGGTGTTTGCAGCCTGTGAGAGAAGAAGGGAAGTGAGGGACCGAGGAAGTGAAGGTGCCGCTTCACTTGCCTCATACTTCCTCCTGTAATTGGAATGCGGCCAATCAGTCTTGTTCACTTGAGCCGGTACTACGAACGAAGACTTGTCACATGATAGCCTATCTCCAGGCCTTGGTCAAGCCCTACACCCCCGCCCGACCACTTCGCTCTGCTGCCTCGGGGCGATTGGTTGCCCCGTCGCTCAGAGGTCCCTGCGGCCGATCCACCCGGT